>NC_137074.1:85008686-85592844 GCF_951640355.1 Cnephaeus nilssonii
ATATCTTAAAGCTTACTTTGCCATTCTCATAATGGAAAATAGCTTTCTTTGATTTTTTTTTTCCTTTCATAGGTGAAAACCCTTAATTCATGCTGCTTGTGAATTATGGATTAGTACTGTGAAGATTATAATTCCTACATTTGGTACTTGAATGTATCCCAAGCTGTATATTTTGTTTATTGAGGTAATCGAAATTATTTAAATTTTATGAAATTTCTCAAATAATTTTATATATGTAACAACCAATTGATACATCAATCTATTTTCTACTAACAGAGTAATTTAGTTATATATTTTGAGTAACACATTATATGTGTAGTCTGGTGATGTCTGAAAAGTCAATTTAGCCAAAACTTTACGTCTCCAGAACTTGCTTCTTCAAAATTATAATTGAGCTTTGATTTTAACATATTAAAGAAAAAAGGGAAGATTCAACATTTCCTTGTAAACTTCTATCTCTCCTGAACTGGTAAATGAAATGCCTGAAGACTGATCCCAGAGAACTGACCTGAATGGATGGATGAATGGATGAATTTCTGCATATGTATATTCTCCATAAATTAGTATACATTTTTGTGTTCCTTTCTTAACAGAATTCTAGAAAGAATACTATCTAGCAAAATTCAATGCATACCTAGAATGTAGTCATAGATATTCTGCCTCTTACAGCCAACTCTCAGTTACAGTGGCCAGTTATTGTGGTTGCATACAGCACTACCCAGACCTTTGCCTCTCTTCCTTCTGGATCCCGGCCTTATGACCATTTTGTTTTTTGTTGACATGTCTAGTAGAATGTTTGGCAAGGGAAATGAAAATGAAAGTAGCTGAAAATTCAAACCAGTCAATTAAGCCAAAGCCGCATGACCATTCAGAAATTGGATCAGGCTGAATTTTAGCTCTATAATTTAGGTATTTATAAACACATCAGTTAAAATGAGCAAGTCTAAAAATGTGCTTTACATTAAATTCAAAGATTCAGCAAGCCGAAATGTACAGATAAAGAGTAAACAAATACAAATAATCTATATTGGAAAGTGGTATCTTTACCTAGGTTCCCTTGTGATTTTGATTAGGATGAATGGGGTTAAAGAAAAAGAGATGCAATAATGATGAGAACTAGTTCTAATAATATGAAATATGGTTGGAAATCATAAATTACCAGCTCATCTGCACACAATGCAATGTATTTCTATTCAAGTTTGCTTACTCTTTCATGTATATTTTGATTTAGAAGTGACATTATCAAGAACATTTATCATTTACTGCCTTCAGAGATACTAGAACAAGTCTAAGTATGCACAGTGAACTCAAATTATTGCTAGGTGTCTGGCTAAAATAAAATTTTATCAAAAATGAGCAAAACAAAATTTTCAGGAGAATTTTGCTTTTGTTCTTAAACTTATTTATGAGTATACATGAAATCATGATTTTTTCATAATTAAAAGCTTAAGGGAAGCACATCAGCATGTTAGAATCAGTTCATTTCCCCAATTCTCCCTAGTGGCTCAGAGATATTACTAATCATTGAGTCACTGTTTGAGGACAGAAGAAACGTGTTTCAGAATGTCGGGGAACTCCAGGTTCAGCACTATTTATTTCACCTCAACCTTCCTAATCACCTTTTTATAAAAAGAAGAATCAGATATATGTGAGATATAGCAATACATAGAAATGTTTATTGTAATTATCAAATAAATGTTACTTTAATATATTTTATGCAAACATAAAAATTACCAATGACTCCACTATCACAAATTTCGAAATTTAATTCATTTCCAAAAGAAATGCTATTAACTCCTATTAACAGTAAGTGTGTCTTACATATCCAATTCTTTTTTCAAAAGTCTTAAACACAATCTATTATGAGATTACATATTTTGCCTTATTATCCCACATTTAGTATTAGTATAATGTAATCATAATCAGGGTGGAAGCAAAAATAAGAAGCAAGATAAAGAAAACTGAAGAAAATTGACAAAATATGCGTCACTATTTCCAGGAAGAAAGTCTTAAGTCACCTTTGACTAGAAACAAAAGGTTTTGGTATAGATTTTCACATACTATACCTAACTGATTGATGGAAATATTGTAATGCACTGAATTAGAGTATTTGTTTCCTGTGAGTTTCCCATTAAATCATGTAAAATACGGACAATCTTTTCAAAATTCCATTTTAATCAAGACATTATTCATGTTAAGAATAACCTCTGTTATATCCACTGGTTTATGAGTTAATGAGAGCAGGGGCCAACTCCATTTTGACTTCAGTTCAATATTTAGTACCTGGCAGAGTGCTAATTACAATTGATCATATCATGTTTGTCATTTAAGGCTGGTTAAAGATAACCTCTGCCTTCAAAATTAAGCTAAAAAACGGTTTCTCCAAATTTTCTTTAACCAATCATACTCTATCAATGCTAACATACCAAATGTTTTACACTCAGCTGACCTTAAAAGTTTTAAATGTATTGATGCTAATTTAAAACAAAATTTAATATCTTTAAAGACAGGAACAATATTCCTGCTCTCTGTTACTCTATTCACAGCTGATGTGCTTGATAAGTATAATGACAATTAGTGAATGTAGTAATATGAAAGTGCTGAGTTTGATATTGCAAGAACAGCTTAGTTTTTTTATTTCATTTTCAAGCTTCTACCTTTTGTTTCTTCTCAAATAGTAAAATTAATAACTTAGGTATAATGATGAATTGAAGTGATGATAGCAGGCTTCTTATTTCTACTTTAAAAGAAATGCTTTGAATATTTCACCATTGTATATGAAGTTTATATGTGTGTTGGGTGTTTATATACATTTATCAGACATACATATTTTCTATGTATGACGTGCTAAGAAAATATTTTAGGTTAAAATGTTTGTTTTTGCATTTATTGAGATTGCCTTTTTATTTTCTATCTATTAATGTTGTGACTTTCTTGGATGTTAAATATTGAACCAACTTTGCATGCTTGGAATAAACTAACTTGGGTATGATAAAGTATCATTTTTAATACATTGCTATGCATGGCTTTAAAATTATTCCAGTGCTATTGAAAATGTATTCATATGTTACATTGATGTGTAATTTTGTTTTTTGATAATATTCTTGTGTAGGTTGGTGTCAAGATATTACTTGCCTCATGAGTTAGGCATGTTTCTTTTTCTCCCCTTCTGCAAGAGTTTGTATAAGATCAGTACTACTCAGACAGCTATTACACAATTATGTAATTATATTTCTCCTTACTTTAGGATAGATATTGTATTTTTAAACTTTTTAAAGACAGTATCTGGGCCCATGACAAATTTTATAAGTTGAATTTGTTCTTCCAAAACTATCAAAAACTCATCCTATCTAAAATTATTGATGGAGTACACAACACATAATTTCATGTTGAAGAAATAAGAAAATACATAAAAATAGCACTTCCTGCCTTACTTTTTTTTCACATATTGAGTAGAGATTTTCTTAGTTTTGCTATGTGGGTGCTTAGAATGAGTTGGCTTCAACGGTTTTACCAAATTACGGTCCTGAACACAGAGTTTCCAAAATTGATTATCCTAACAAACATTATTAATAAAATAAGTATAACTATATATTCTCTATTAAGATTATGACATGGGGTGTAGTACCCTTGAGACAAGTGCAGAAAAAAAGCCTTTTAAGAGAAGCAAAGAGAAAATAGCAAGAATTTGGCATTGTCTCTAAAAATAACATCTTATTCCCTAATGTTTTCTTATCATATGTGGAGCAGATAGAAAGGTGGAAACAAATAACTAAGTATTTTTTTTTTGTAAAGTGGATTCTCACACCAATTCAGAAATGTTTGACTTATTAAAAAATATCATCTTAATGTTATGGTTATGGCATTCTTTAGTAATGCAAGTTTATAGTTAAGTGCATTATTATTACTTTTTAAAATTTTCAGTAAATAATTCCTCCCCGAATAACAACAATAAAAAACCCCACATCAATCTTATCTACATAATTCCTTCTGTTTTACTAAGTGAAAAGTGGCCAGTGGAGGTCTTCTTGGAGTCTGAACATCATTTGACTAATGGTGTGATGGCAGAAATCTCAAACATTTGCTTAAAGCAAGTTCCATCTTTTTGAACTTCAACTAAAATTGATAACACATGTTAGTGCCAAGCTCTGAGCAGAGACTGTGCCCCCACCTTTCTGCTACTTTGAGATCAGAGACTCTCTCACCTTCTCTTGTTTAAGACTATCAGGCTCAAAATGTACCATTAAAATTGTTTATGGCTCAATTTAAATAAATGAAAATATAATGATCGGATAAAGGGCTTTCTCCAAATGAGCTGAAAATTATACATTATAATAGACATGGTGCTTCAAAGCACCATTAATAGCAATAATAAAAAGGTATTTTTGAGTAAAAATAAAATGAATTGTTTTCAAGCATTTACTTCTGTACTCCCAAGATTAACTAGGAAAACCTCAAGCTCCCCAGAAGTGGTAATTTAGATTTTTATAGCTCTATTCCACTTAACAATGCATTTCTACATAATCTTATTTGATCTTTAAAGTATCTGGAAATAGTAAACTAGAAATGCTACTTCCATGTTACAATTGAAGAAAGTGAGTCTCTGTGAGTGGTCTGATATGCAGATGTCTCATAACCAGTAGAGTTGAGTAAGACCTTGAACTTTGACCTGATTTTTAATCCAGATACCAATTATATCTCTTCTTTAAATGCTGTTTTGTTCATTAAATTTTAAGCTCTGCATAACTCTAGCTGTGTGTGTGTGTGTGTGTGTGTGTGTGTGTGTGTGTGTGTGTGTTTGGACTTTGAAGGCAGATTATTTCATCCTTTATATAGTCTCAGGAAACAAAGAAAATAATAGAAGTGTATTGAATAACTTCTTCTGGTGACAAAATTGTCTTACTCATATGTTAAAAGCAATGCATTACCTTTTTTCTAAGGCATTTCTATTTTCTCTTAGTTACAGGTGCCAGACTTAGAGCTTTTACATATGCCAGTAAAGGAGCTCAAAATCTAATTCTCAGTCTGCTACTCTGTTATGCTTGCACTATATGAGATGACTGGGATTTATACAGTCAGATTTGGCAGCTTCTTACATGTCTATTTGACCAGGGAAATATATCAAATTTAGAACTTTTACCCTAAGAATAAGGTAGTTACAATCCATATTAGAATGTCACAGAATCAGGTTTGAATAAGGTATTAAATGCAAACTATTGACAATATTTTAAGGTCATTTTTTTTCTTAATCTTTTCCCCCTGAATTTTGGTCTTAGGGATTGTTTTATGGATTTCTTTGCCAGGTGATCATAATTCATATTTGATTATTTCATTTTTATATCTAAAGAAAACCTACCACAATTATTATAACTTAATGTTACTTACCATTCAGTAAACAAATTTATAGAAAGCAGCTAGCAAAATATAACAACTTGTTATAAAAATTTTTAACACTGGAAGCAAAAAATCAACTCTTGCTTGTTAATATACGAGAGCCTATCAATAAGCTTAAATTTAAACCTAATTTTTACTTTCATAGTTACTTGCATCTAGTGTTTACATAGTTGTAGGTGTTGGAGAAATTAGGTGCCCGTGTTAAAATGGAATCACTTCCTCCATTACTACGGGCGTGCTACAAGCAGCTTCACAATTCTACTCTGAAACACGAATTCAGTTAAATGAACCAACACTGAAGACCTATTGGCAGAAAACTAGAGTGTTTTTTAAAAACTCACTCATCCAATCAATCAAGCAAGCAAGCAATCTTTTATTTCCTAACATTAGTCAATTAAGTACCTATTATGTTTCAGGTTCTGTTTAAGTCGCTGATTATCAGATAAAATGGATCTTACCTCCAATGAGAGTTTACATTTGTTTTAAGCATTAATGGTTATTAATTGGCCACTGAAAGTTTTTGAAGTTTGAGGGATGCCCTGTTATGTTCAAGTTTTAGGGAAGATAAATAATTCAATATATATATATATATATATATATATATATATATATATATATATGACTTATAATTCTATATATATATATATATATATATATATATATATATATATATATAAATAAAATAAGTCAAATACAATGATAAAAAGTAGAAACATATTGTTGCCTAGAATTGGTGATAGAGGTAAAACCAACAGACCTAGTTACCAATGCCACATCTAGAACTTTCCAATTTGACAATTACTTGTACTTTAGTTACCATTTGTTCAAATGTAAAATTGTAATATACCTAATTCACAGTATAGTAGTAAGAAAAAAATAATCTCCACACTACAATGTTGAACATATAATAGCCAACTCAGAAAGAAAAACTTGTAAAAATAGAGAGTTAAAAGAAGAATGGTTACATAAGTTTAAATGCGTTTCCTCTCCCAGCGGGGTTAAAGATATGAAGCACAACCACTTTGTAAGGAAGCTATGGAGAAAAATAAATGACTGATTATTAAAACACCACTGAGATATCATCCTATTCCGTGGATATTAAGTAGGTTGGTCTTACCCTGAAGGAACAAAGGATTCATACATTTTCCTAATCTGTACTACTACGAAAAGTGTTTTGATTATTAATTTAAAAATTTTTAAAGTCTTTTTGTCAGAAAATATTTTAGTGTTACTAGTAGTATGGCCTAATTTTTAGTAGTACAGAGAAAAAATGATTCTTATGTGACTTAATGTGTGTGGGCTTACATGTTATGGTTAAGTTCCTACATTGATAAAATCTTAATCCCATTTATTATATAAGAAAACTATAAAGGATATCAAAGTATATTTTGATTATTCCATGCTTTTCTGAGGAAGGAACTGCTGTTTTAGACACACTAAAATGAGAATAGGTATTAGTGCCATTAAGAAAGTGATCTGCATAGTGTTAAAGAAAAATATCATTGTGAAAAATATAATATGTAATGTCTATTGTTAACCACAGAATATGTAAATGTGGTGCCAATCAATTATCCTCTAATGGATGCCAAATTCCCTGCCATGTTGTCTTTCTTTCTAAAGAGTTTGCTGCCAATTTAACTTATTCTTCATTTTGTGCTCTAAAATCTTAAGGAAAAAGAAAAAATCCCAGAGCATTCTCAAGAGCTTTTCATTGGGATTGGAGCCAAAAATCACATAGTTGTCTCATGGGATTCATTTAGAGTCTGGCTGGAGAAACCATCAAGGAAATAAGTTCAGATCTCTATCACAGGCTGTGAGCTAGAGCTTCCCCAGACAAGTCAAGAAGCCACATGGGACTGTACATTAGAATTATTTGAAATCCACAGAGAACAGAGAAAAGGCATTGGGTCTAAAGTGATCCCAACCTTCATAGCTCAGAAGTGTTCCGGAAACTCCCATAATTTCCCTAAAGCCAGGGGTTGGGGTGGGTAAGGACTTTGAAGCTTAAATGAAGGTGGTGAGTAATAAAATAAAAGACAGCTAGCTGGGAGTTCCTGACAATTTCTATCAAACTTGAAACATTGTTTTTCCTTGCTACTCTACATAACAGAAATTTCTCCAAAATTCACTTCTTCCCTGTCTTTTAATCAGCATGTATTAATGTCCAGTTTTTAGATTCTAAATTTTTTAAAGCTTTTTAAGATCACTGTCAATATAATACTAGCTAACCCCACTCTGATCAGTTAAATAACTAGTATTTGCTCTCTTGTCAAATAAAGACATGATAATCTTAAACTGGTCTTTTTGTTAGGACATTTAGATACTTATGCAAAAAAAAGATCAAATTTCTTAAATGACTGAGTTCAGGTTTAAATGACCTCTGCTCAACATACACAAAAGTTGATCTTATGACTTTAGACTTTACTTACTTTTAGTAACAACTCCCTCCAGCCTAATGATATTGGGATGGTCAAATTGTCCCATAATGCTTGCTTCTCCCAGGAAGTCTCTCCTTTGCTTTTCAGTGTAGCCCACTTTCAAGGTCTTGATGGCCACTGATATCTCTTTTTTTGATGGGAGTTTTAAGCGACCGCTGCACACCTCTCCAAATTCACCTGTTAGAATGCAGAAGAATGAACCACAACAACAACAACAACAACAACAACAACAACAAAAAATATATATATATATATAAATCCAGCAATGGAACGCTGTAACAACCGAAGCAACCGGTCGCTATGACACCCACTGCAGCCAGCAAACTGGCCCGATGGGGGTGTGTGGTCAGCAGCCAACCTTCTGCAGCCCCTCCCCCCAGCCGGCCCTGCCCCATATGGGCCCCCACCACCCCAATTGCCTTGTGGCCCCTCCCCCCAGCCAGCTCCGCCCCCAATCTGCAACCCCACTCTGATCAGGGTCAGGGCCTGCTGGCCAACCACCCATGGCCCCTCCCCCTGGCCGCTGACCCCCAATCAGCTTCCCTTACCCCATTTTGGGGCAGGGCCCACCAGCCAATTGCCCATGACCCCTCCCCTCAGCCTCCTCGGCCCTGATCCACCCCCAATCAAGGCAGGCCAGCCAGCCAACCTCCCATCATCTCCTCCTTCTGACAGGATTGGCCCTGATATGCCAATTGGGCTGGGCTGGCCGGACCCCAACTGTGCATGAATTGGTGCACTGGGCCTCTAGTCATGTAATAAACAATCAGTAGAGAACAATTCTTTCCCTTTAATAATTGTATTCAAATATTTACACCTTGGGTCTGTAAGATGTACGCTGTAGGCCTTCAAATTATTTTGGAAGCTGGTAATCTGAGCCTCCCTAAGAAGCCCCAGGACATCCACACTCTAGTAGTAAATGGACCTTGTGACAAGCCTCACATATTTTAAGAAGCACACTGTGAATAATGTAATATGAAAGAATATGGGACAGTTGAAATCTATATCTATTAGACTTTACTCCTTGTTCTCATAGCTACCATTCCTCAGAGTAATCAACAGACCAGCACAAGCATGGGTTGAGGATTGATTGAAATTTCAGATGTCTCTAACTCTTCTGATTTTACTAAGAGGGCCAATTTAACTATATACTTGGACTCTCTGGAAATGAAACCATCTGCTATCAATTTATGTTATTAGAGTATCAGCATATTGCATTATTGACAAACTGTTATAAAGTTCTCTGGGCTTCTGGAAGGAGAACCATAATATAACAGCATCAAATAAAAGATACCACATTTTATTTTGCCCTGTTTGGTGTGGCTCAGTTGGTTGGGTGTTGTCCAGTACACCAAAAAGTCACCAGTTCAAATTTTGGTCAGGGCACATGCCCAGGCTATAGGTTCGATCTCCAGTAAGGGGTGTGCAGGAGGCAACCAATATTTCTTCTGACATCAATCCTTCTCTCTCTCTGTCTCTCTATTCCTGCCTCTCTCTCTAAAATAAATTTTTAAAAATTGAGAAAACAACAAAAAAAAATACCACATTTTTATCTATGGAATCACTGTAGAGATATTTTTTAGATTCAATAAAAACTTTCTTAAATGAATAATCCATAATTTGTTGAATATAAAGTGTTGCTGATTTTAAATAGTCTAATGTAATTAGTAAAAAATTACCTAGAACTAGTTTGAGCACTATCTTCATATCCATTGTTTTTGAGATTTGCTCTTTCAGTAGATTTTTAGCTTCTGGAGAGCAGAGACCTTTTACATTCTTTTCTTTGTCCCCACTGTTGCCATAGTAGTAGCCACAAAGTAGTGCCACATATATAATGTTTCATATTCACAGAAGAAATCTTAATATTGTATAAATTATTAGACATTTAAAATCTTTTTACAATATCAAATAAGAGGGATTTCTTTTTGACAAAGATTCAGTACATGCTCAATTTTCAGAATGTGTGTGGAATGTGGTCATATTTTTGGTCCAACCTCCTCACTGTGAGTTTTTGTACAAGCTCCATGCCCCAATGGTCAACCAGAAAGAAGGTGTCAAGAAGTGAGCTGTTTCTTCTCTATTTGTTGTCCAGGTAAGTAGCTTTCCCCCCGCCAGAAACAGCAAGTGGCCCTATCGACTTCGTAACTCCATCACTAGAAATGACTTGCTTCTGTCCAGGAAGCTCTAAACTGACCAGGCTTGATGCTTTCTTAGGAATCCAGTCTTGCCCCTATTTTTAAAACCATGACATGCTGCAACTTGTCAAAGTTACTTAAGGCCCACGAAGCAGTTAGTCAGACATTATTTAATAAATACTCATCAATTGGCACCATTATGACAGACACGGTGAACAACAAAGATGTAATGGTAAAGAAGGCAGATCTAATTTCCCCCCTTGAGGAAGTGCAGAGAAGATAGCAATAACTGTAGCTAGAGTGTTCCATAGGATTACAGGGAGAATTAGGGGCAGAACTTGAGACCGTTCATTGATCCTTTTAAATCCAAGGGAAAATGTGTTATAGGCATATGAGTATTAGGAGGAGAAATTATGATGCAAATTAATCAAGAATTTAGAGTTTGTAAGCAAGAGTAAGAATTTATTTCCTTGTACAGAACCATAAGAACATTGCCAGAGCTACAGTTTCCTTTGTGTAAGCATTAATTTTGAGCAAACCTTATAAGAAGCATTTATAATGAATTTTCATTTTCTGAAAGTTCTGCCATTATCATGAGCCAACATGGTGTAATACATTGTGTTTTAAATTTGGATGTCATCACCACTTATTCTAAGTGACATGTCACTTGTCAGATTACAGGCCAGACCGTACAGAGCTGTGGGACGGAGCATGGATTCTGGAACTACATTGTCTACCGTGTAATTCTGCCATTGTCACTTATTAGCTGTATGATTTTAAGTGAGTGTCTTAACCTCTCTGTGCCTTTTTCTCCTTATCTATAAGAACACCAATTGTGTCTCTAATAAGATTTTTGTGCAGTTAAAGGGATTAATGTATGTGAAGCACTTAAGAGAGTACCAGACACATAGTAAATGCTAAGTGTTAGTCACTATTTTCCTGAGTTCAAACCTACCTTAAGAAGAATAAATTATCAATTTACCTCTCAAGTGTTAGATCAAATTGAAGAACAAATATAAAAGTGCTTTTAACACCAAATACTGTTTAAATGTAAGAAGAGATGGTTGTGATGATGAGTGTGATAGCAAAATTAATGTCATATTGGACGAGTATTTGTGAAGGACAGCAGTTTGTAAAAGTACCCCTCACTAGGGAGACCAAAGGAAAGAGTTTGAATTTCAAGTAGACCACTTAGAGTTTCTTTCTATGTTCTCATTGGGATATCTGTATATATACATCTACCTTCAAAATTCAGAAAATGGTGTTTCAGTAATGCTAATTTATAAAAATTACAAAATTTAGAAATGTGATTATTTCATCAGGTAGATATTAGAAATATTTACTTAATTCTCTTTAAAATAATTTAAAAGAACTCTTAAAATTTTAACAAAGACTGGGCAAATGCAATGTCTGATCTTTCTATTTAGCCCAGTTTTATGTGGCCGTATTCAATTAACTTTGCACCTATAAGAAAGGAAATTTAGGTTCTGTTATTTTTATGTAAAAGCACAGTTACAGGAGGGTCACTTAGAAAGATACTGCTTGGTTTTTTAATTCAATAAATGCAGCATTATTTGTCTTTTGAAATAAAGTGTGATTTATGAGAATTAAAATACTGTTTTCTGATTTAAGATGCACAATGCAAAATTGCTCAAAGTAAATTTTCTTACACTAATTTCATATAAAATAGAGGAAACATGTACTTTAAGTAGAATGACTCTCTGCACTAGCTTCAGAGCCCATTCTCCTTCTAGTGTTTTAATAAAAAATCATAATAAAAATACATAAGAAACAAGTTGGTATGTCAGCTAAGTACTATACATGAATAATCAAATTAATTGTCACAAATATCTAGAAAAAGTGTATTGTGATCATCAATGTGCAGCATGGACTTTGAAGTTGAAAAGTACAAGTTTTCAATGTTGTTTTCCTAATTAATAGCTATGTGACCATGGACCATTCAAATGTTCAGCTTTTGTTTCCTCGTCTGGTGAAATTAAGATACCAATACTTATCTACAAGGCTAATAAAATTAAATACATGTGAATGCTTAGCATAGACTATGAGTTAAATAAATATATTCTACCTTTAGAAAAATTTCAATATTTAATCTTTGAAATGATAGATTGGGGAATAAAATTAGGAATTTCCGTTATACCCATTTCTTTGTATATAAAATGTCTGACTGAAAATTAGAGAATTAGCCCACAATTATAGAGTCTTTCTGTATATGTCATTGGCTGTGAAATTTCTCTCATTGACCAAGATACTCAACCCTTTTAAGAATACGAGATAGTTGCTAATCAATTTAGCAGAAATATTCATCTTTAATGTACAACCTTATTTGTAAAAGTTAAAAGGATGTAAAACTAGGTGAGTGTATAGATGAAAGAAAGCTGGCCACGAGTAGATTGTGACTGTAGTTGTTGTGGAAATGGGTACCTGATAGTTCATTATACTCTTGCACATTTTCATCTATTTTTGTAGATATTTAAAATTTTACAACAAAATATTTCAAAATCTTGATTTCACAATTTATAATTGGTAATGCCAAGCCTTTTACACTGAAGTCTTCCAGGACAAGCATAACTGACCTTGAAGATATACCTATTTGCAAACAAAATAGGCATTGCTTTATTGCCATTAATGTGGCAAATGACAACATTGGCTGCAGAACCCTGAAAATGGGGCATATGTCTAATTTTTTTACAAATACGTTTGAAGAGAAAAAGAAAAAAAGAGGATCTGTCCTAATCTTTAATCAGGAATTATTGAGTTAGTATAGTAGGCTTTCCCTTTATCTCATTTATCAGATACCACTTTTAATGAGTGTGCTTTGTTTCACACCGCTGTGAAATAGATCTCTGGCTTTTTGAATAGCATCTGCATATGTACGCTTTAACTTATGAGGAGGGTCTCAGATTTCAATGCCCTAATGTGTCTGTCTGGCCCTCTGGACCTTGGCTGAGAATAGTGGGTTTTTCCTCCTGGCCAGTTGAGCACTCAGAGTACGTGTGTTGCATATGCTACTGCAGCTTCCATGATGGAGAAGACTGCACTCTCCTGGGGCAACATCCAACAGTGATCAGAAGCCTGTGCACCAGGGAGCAGTACACAGAGCAGACCTGCACACATGAAAGAATAAGCAATGCAGAACTCTTGTGACTGGATTAGATGTATGGCGACTGTTTATTCTTAAGTCTTAGACTATGAAAAAAGAAGTCACTCTAGTTTGCTTTTATGAATCACTAACTGAATATTTTAATACGTTATATTGATTTCATAGAGAGGAAGGGAGAGGGAGCGATAGACATCTATGAGAGAGAAACATCAATCAGCTATCTCCTGCACGTCCTCCACCCAGGATCAAGCCCACAACTTGGGCATGTGCCCTGATGAGGGATCAAACCTTCAACCTCCTGGTGCATGGGAAGATGCTCAACCAACTGAGCAACGCTGGCCAGGCACTAGATGAATATTTTAATATTGCCTACACGTGTGACATTTAAGATGATACAACATTGAGAACATTAGAAGAAAATTTTTTTACAATTCTATACTATATCATCTGTATATTGCATTGTGTGTTCACCACCTCAAATTTCCTTCTAGAAGAGAAAAGTTAGTAAATTATCATTTTGTTTAGATAATATGAATTACTCTGATTGTCCTGGATAATAGGAAATACTGCTTGCATTCTAAATACTGCTTTGGTGTATATAAAAAAAAACACAAACACAGCAGAGGACATTAGATGCCCATTTGTATAAAGAAGCATCAGTCATAAATATACAACTACAGAAAATGTGTTCTGATGTATTACAGATAATTTAATAAGCTAATTTTTCAGTCTATTTCCCACATCAAAATAACTAGTTTGTGAGGTTTTTTTAGACCAATATTGAAGAATGAGATGATGGTGTAAAACCATTAATGCACATCATTGTGTATTTTTACTCTGGAGTAGTAGTTTTGTTCAAATGCACACTGCATGTACTGTGGATGTTCATATGTTATGTCTCAGTGTGTAAAATAGTTATTTTATAACTTTCTATAATTTTATTAAAATATGCAACAGCAGTTAATAATCACTCAAATGGTATTTATGAATTTATGGTATAGCAAAATTACTGATTAAAAAAAGAGATTTCTATATGAAAACAAGCTTTGACACAAATAAATTAATAGTTTATAAAGTTACAGGCAACCATTAAAATGGAGCACTTCACATTATTTAAACTACTCAAACTAAGTGTCATGAAATTTGTGTTTTAGAATGTTTCGTTTATGATATTATTTTGTGCTATTTTTTAAATTCTGAAGAGGATTCTAAAATTACCTTTTTTCTACAAATCCCAAATTCCACTTAGTGGGCTTAAAGTAAAACACACTTTTATCCTATTATCCCTAGTTAGCTTAATGGTCTTTGTGACACATGATCAGCGTAGCCCTGGGAAGACTGAGCTGTTGCTGCTGCCACCTCTGAAATTCAATAAATAAAAAGCTGGCCTGTGGTCTGTGAGTCTGTAGGTCTGGCACCTTTGAAATCATTACATTCCATTAAATACTCCATTTATTTGTTGCTTGCCTTTGATCATTAAGTCAGAAAATGTCCCTTTTCATAGCAATATACAGGTGGAGCAAAAGTGGGTTTACAGTTGTTTGTATAAAAAAATAATGCAATAATTAATAAATATTAATACAATAATGAACTATGTGTTTCACACACTCACAATTGTAAAACTCTTTTGCCACACCCTATGATTAGGCCTGAGAACCTGAGCAATTTCAAGGAGAGTTCTTTTTTTCTTTTTTTTTTATCTTTATCTGAGGATGTTTACTGATTCTAGAGAGTGAGGAAGGGAGAGAAGAGCGACCGGCTGCCTCTGGTACATCAGCTACCTGGGTTCTAACCACAACCTCGGTATGAGCCTTGACAGTGAGCTGAACCCACAACCTTTGTGGTGTACGCTACAATCAATGCTCTCACCAACGGAGCCACCCGCCAGGGCATCAGGAAGAATGCTTATTCATAGTTGTAAACATGTAACTGACATTGTAGGTTGGCAGTGAGATTTCTTGTGGTAGTTACCTGCTCCAACAACTTTGTCAATGGATATGTTGGTGGCATCCAATTCCTTAGCAAACTCATGAACTGCTTGAGTAGGGTCTTCGTATGTATGTGGATCAACGTAAGTTCTGAGACCTGGAAGTTTTACTGTTTAAGGGAAGGATGAAGAAATATTATTGTAGCTAGGTTTATAAAACCTTGTTGAACAAATTTTATAACATTATTGGTTAAAAACAATCCCCATTATGATAAAGTGCACCAAACCTCTAGTTTATTCTGAGATATCACAAAAATCAGCAAAGAGGTTGGACTAAGTACTGACAACTTAATACAAAATATTCCCCATAATAAAATGTAAAGAGGAACCACAATTAGCTTTCTCTGTAAAAACACTACAAGAAAAAAGGACATTGAAGGAGGGGGATCTTAAGGAGAAGATGGTTCAAAATTGTGTAGATCCAGTAATTTCATAGTAGCATTAGTGAGTGAACACTATCACTCTATACACCTTTATGATTCTACAAACAGTAACCAAGTATTTATTACAATGCCACATCTGACAATAAATAAAAGTGTATAAATATTTTCATAAGGTTGGAAAAGTGCTGTAATACAGATAAATTAATTAAAGTATATAAAACGGTATATTTTCTCTCAGATATTATTCTGCTTTTATTAAAATATGTTCACAATCAAAATCCTCCACGACAACTCTAGGTCTACTTTAAGCTGTGAATTTATGTATACATAATGTGGGTATTACATGTATATAGTAATATAGCATCAACTAAGTGAAATCTTACTGTGTAGCTTTTCAACATAGTTAAAGGCAAGGTAAGTATTTATATATAGGTTTAATAATGGTGCTAAGGAGCTAAATTTCAAATATAAATCATATTATAGCTTACTGAATATAAACTTCCTTTATAATTTATTTTATTATTCTAAATGTGACATTTTCCATGATATTCTGCAATTGAAATAGCAAAGACACAAGATATAAAAAAGTCATTTTGGGTTTATTTAATATTTTAATTATATTCCTATCATTTGGAAAAATAGCTCATATTAAAAACAATTTAGAATGTTCAATATACTTTCTATGAAAGAAAACTAAGTTTTAAAAAAGTAAACCTAAGAGCTATTAAAGTACATAAACATGCTCTAACATTAAAAGAAATTGTAATTTAACTCCTATAGTATATGAATTGACATTATTGATTTTCCTTTTAATTTTAATAACATCAGTGAAAAGAATATATAAACTAGTATATGTATATGACATTCTTTTAGCAAGGAACATGGTTGCTTAATGATGATATATTTTCTCATTGATCACACTAGAGTATTAAATGATTATTTTATCCTAAAATAACAAAGAAAATAAGACTTTATCTTTCAAACATTTCTTTGCGTCAGTGTGTATTTTGTACAGAAGAGGTGTGGAAACTGATAACAGCAAATGTTCTGAGAAACTTCAGCACACTGGACATGAGACCAGTGAGTCCAGGACCACAGTTTGGCTACAAAATGATCAGTATGTGGACCTACAGTACAACTTCGGGAATTCCATGGTTACACCACATACTTCTTGCTTCTGCAAAGCTTCCATAGAGGTTTTAAGTAAATAATTATAGACATCAAATTTATTTCAAAAAATGGTGACCAGAAGAGATGGGAGGTAAAAGTCTATTTTCCTCACTACTTCTTCAGATGATTGTGAGATAGCAAAATAGAAATGGGAGAGCGAGGGAGCAAGTGGAGGACCTAGGAGAAGAAAGCTCGTGAAAGCTTGTTACTCAAGTGCCTATCTCCAGTGCCTGTGATGTAGTTAGTGCCCCTAAAAGTCATCATTCGTATTTTCACAATTATTACTATCATTGAGGTTTCTTGGATACAGGATTTGGGCTAAGAAATGCCCATTTCTCTTGAGCTCATAGATCAGTTCTCATGCTTTGCCATTATTATAAACATTATTGCTTCCTATAAAAACAGACAGCAGGAGTCACTCTTTCTTATGGTGGTTCACTATAATTTATTACTACACTAAAACTACTCCTAGCATTATCTGTACTAAAACACTTTACCCTTAAAATAAGCAAACATATTAAGGAAACCTATAATACTTTCAAACTATCATGCAAAGAAAAGCTTTGGAGTAAGGAAAACAATAAAAGTAACCATAGACACTCTAAGAGATGTTAGGAAATAAAGCCTTGTCAGAATTTGTTTAAGTCAATTTGGTTACATTTTAATAAAGACTCACATCAAATAGAGGCTATGATTTATGATCAACCAGTTTTGCTTTTACTCTAGTAATAGTAATAACAAGATAACAAAATGTTAACATCAGAAGAAAACCTAGCTTATTTTCCAAGAAAAAAAAATTAAAAATATGGTTAAAAAATGTATTCTGGTAAACGACTACAAATATCTTACCTGTTTTAACTTAAGGAAATAAATTTGTGAGAGATTTACTGACATCAGAATTTACAAAGAAAATTATGAAATGGATGATCAGAAACAATGTCTCAAATATTATAATGACACTGGATTTAAAAAGCCTTGAAATTGTGCTTTAGAGTGATCCCTCAATACCAAATAATCTGAACATTAAATAATCATTCCCACATAAAACCAACTGATTCATTCTGATTAATTACATTGAAGTATATGGCTTTCCATCCACATGACATTTGGGGAAACAATACATATATGCACGTGCGTACGCACGTGTGTGCACAAACACACACACACAAACACACACACACAAACACACACACACACACACACACACACACACACACACACACACACACACCCTCAAGTAAAATGACTTGCTCACTGTGGTAGTGTTGGCTGCTGATTTTTAACTGCTGACCCCAGAGATTCCAGGAATCAGGTGAGTCAGGATACAAGGCACATAATCCCCCCACACCAATAATTAAGGGCAACATACAGAGTAACTGGGCTGTGTCAAGAAAACCAGATAATAAACACATGCACACGTGTTAAGCTGCACTACTTTACAGCTCATTCTGTGCAAACACAATAATTTACATTTCCATTTTACCAGCATGAGTTGCCCTAAGGATAGCAAAAAAGTAGAAAGACTCAGCCAGAGAGGGCAATGGGACAGGATCTTAGGAGGTGAAACACATTTCTTTCCTTTTGAAGCTATATTATGGGATTTGTAACAAGGCTGAGGGGAATAGTTCATAGCTCGAGCTTTTTAAGGTAATACCAAATAAATGGTCTGAAATAAACCAGCTGTAGTATTAAGACACAGAAAGTTTATGGCATGCATATAAGTTACTTTGTGCAGCTAGGATAAAATGCATTTCTTTTTTGTTTGTCTATCATAAGGATATTGTGCATTTGAAGAAAATTAAAGTTTCAACAAACTTTACCATAAAAACCAGCAGCTAAAACAGATCAGAGTGATAAAAGAGCCTACTTACAATTGGCTCACAGGAATTTATCAATGCTCTAAATTCATGAGATTTGTAATTCCCCATATAAAGAACAAAATCAGTATGGTTTTGCTCTAAAAACAATATTTACATTGATTGTCCAACTCAAATTAAAAGCAACTCAATCCAAAGGAATGTAACTGTTCTGAGTAATTTAAGCATGGCAATTTTCAGTGGTTTGAGAGACCAGGAAGAAAAAGCTAAACAAGTATCCTGTAATTTGTTCATATACACTTTGAGGACTTTTGAGTTTGTAACCTAACTAATCTGAAATGATGAAATGTTGATATTAGAAAGGAAGTAGTTTGTGGGTTCTTTTTGTGAATTATTCTATAATGACAGCAACAAGGACAAAACAAACAATGCTCTCTGTAAACTCTGGTACTGTGTCAACATCACATCAATTTACATTTGGAATTTTTTTCTCTTCAAGCTACTGTATGCCCCTCTTGCACGTTAGCAACAGGTAATCAAGTTTTTACTTGAGTTACAACTAAAGCTATAATTTTTAGATGCAGAGCCAATGACTGATAATGAAGTATCACACTGACTTAAAAATAATTTGGCAAGGCAATAGTGAATGCCAAAGAAAGGAATGTTTACAAGACTACCCTCATTATATATGAGTATCGTCTCCATACTAATTTCCATGAGAAGTAAGGCCACTGGTGAGTAATTCCCACATTAAACGGAGCCATATTCTGGAAAAGCAAAGAATTTGGGATGATTCCTTTCACCGGAAGAAAATAAAAATGAGTCTTTTTATTAGACATAAACACTTTGTTTCCTAAAAGAGTATTTCTCTTAGAAAATATTTTTTTCGAATACTAAATTGCTTGGTATTAAAATATGGGGGAAAAGTGCTGGCTTTCCTACTGATTGGATATCATGTAACTCCAAAATAAACAGTTTATTCTCCTGGTTGGCTGACAAAATGGAGTGAGGCATTTTACATAAACAGAGGTTGTTTCTATTTACCTGGCAGTTAGGACGGAAAAAGGGATCCTATTTAGATTTTAGCAAAGGACTAGTAATAAGAAATTTGAAGATACGCTTTGCCTTTCAGCTACGCAAAGCTGGCTACAGTTCTGACTCCCGTCATGTGCACTATTTGAATATAAACCACCGGTTACCCTTTGCTTTAGCTTAAGTCTGCTTAAATGTGGCCATGCAAGAATTACTTGATGCAGAGTCATGCATTTCCTTGTCTGTTTAAAATAATTTTAATTTGCTCATTTCCCCCCCCCAAAAAAATACTACTTTTGAATTATCTTTGTCAGGGGAAAGTTACCCAATTATAAATGAACCACTGCTGAAACCGAAATGGTAAAACCAAAACACCACAGCAGATTAGAAACTTACAATGTCCATTCCCAAAATGAAGTCTTTTTTCATCTGTACCATGTTTTGACTTGTTATAGCCACAGAACCTAGAGGGAATTGAGGGAAGAGAACACAGAAAGAAAATATACTTAAACAATTATCTATGCTCGGAACGTACAAAGCAGAAAACATAAAGCGTTTTTCTTAAACAATTAAATGCTTTAGTGAAAGTTTAATGACTTTGTATTTCCTAAACCCTCCATAGAAAGCCCCTTTCCCTGGGGACCCTGGGAGGCTGCCTAATGAGGAGATATGTAGAGCTGCTTCCCACAGTGCAGACCCCTTCAGGTGGATTTTTATAATGGCCTCAGAAGGTGTTTATAGCTTTTTTTTTTTTTTTTTTTTTAACAACTGCTTTTAGAATGAATGAAGGGTAAAGTCTCCATTGTTAGTGATTAGTGCTGTTCTGGGTGAGAAAGTGTCAGGGAAATCTGGGGTGTATTTTAAGAGTGAGGGGGAAAAGTAAAAACTAGGAATGTGGTCAAAAGAGAGAAGAGACGGGGTGTGTATTGGAGAGTGAGGCCGGAAGTTAATGCAAAAAAGAAAACCAAAACTAGAGATGAAGAAACAGAAGAAAGGGAGCGGGAAAAGAGAAAGAAAGATCTAGAATGCAAATGGAGACATTCTGATTTGTTAATATACATTACTGAGCACACTTCAGATTTTAGCAACAATTGGGGGAGCAAGCAAAGCAATAATAAAAGTAAGTTATAAAACAGACTGTGAACTCACCTTCCAATCAAAACGTAGGTGACAACTGTGAGGAGAATAATTGCTACCGCCGCTGAAATGGCAATCATTACCACTTGGCTATTTTCACCGGAGATAGAGAAAGCTGTGAGGTTGAAGAGGGAAAAAAAATTTAAAAGACCAGGCATTAACACATCGTAACTAAAAGCTACATAGAAAATCTGATAAATTCAGTCATATTTATTCTGCTTTCACCTGAAATATGGCTACTGTCTGGTATTATATAGAAGTAATTCTTCAGTGAGAATGAAAAAAAAAACAGACATTTACTACAATTTTGTGTGAAAATTATAATTAATGAGATTAAATATTCTGTTTCAATGGCATCAATCAAATACTACTTGAGTGTCTAGTGTGTGAAATGTGCTGGACTGCTTTTCTCTATCCTCAATGGCAAGACACTCAACAGATACACCGGAAGTTAGCAGAGGAATGACACAGAGAACAGATATGATTTCTCAGAATGAATTATAAAAGCTTCCTAATTAAGCTGGTTTAGTCTCCAATATCTACATTTATTTGAAAGGTGATGTAACAGCTGTCTTATGGGCCTCAACATATGCCACCAATGCATTGTTCCTCTCCCTGTATTCTCTACCTTTGCAAATGGCCCATCATTCATCTACTCACAAAGTATTGGCAAAAGTCACTCAGGAGCAAAGTCTGGCCAGCCATCAGTTTTGGTATAAATCAGGAGCTTAGGATGGTTTTACATTTTGTAAAGGTTGTAAAAAGTCAAAACCAAAAGATTTTGTGACTTGAACATTTTATAAAATTTAAATGTTGGTGTCCATAAATAAAATTGTTTTGGACACATTCATTCATTTGTGTATTGTCTATGGCTGCTTTTATCCTATATAATAAAATCCTAATATGCAAATCGACCAAACGGCAGAATGACTGGCCGCTATGATGCGCACTGACCACCAGGGGCCAGACGCTCAACGCAGGAACTGCCCCCTGGTGGTCAGTGTGCTCCCACAGCTGGAACTCTGCTCAGCCAGAAGCTGGGCTCACTGCTGGCGAGCGCAGCAGCGGTGGCGGGAGCCTCTCCTGACTCCGTTGCAGGCCAGCAGTAAGGAGCGAGGGATCCCGGACTGCAAGAGCCCTGGACTGCAAGAGAGATGTCTGACTGCCAGCTTAGACTGGATCCCTGGGCCTCTAGCACTATAATAAATAGCCCAGTAGAGTGGAACAACAGAGACTATATATATATACACAAAGCCTAGAATATTTACTATCTAAGCCTTCACAGGAAGTTTACTGACCCTTGACCTAGACAAATGCTTTCTAGCTTTAATGTTCACACAAGACACTTGAGTATCTTTTGGAAAATGCAGATTCTATTTCAGTCTGGAGTGGGGACTGAGACTGTGCATTTCCTACAAGCTGCCAGTGATGCTGATGCAGGTGATGCAGACCACGTTTGGTGGCAAAGGTGTGGACCATAAGTATGAAGTCCCCTTGTCCACTCCCTCTCCTGATTATTCTATATCCAATTCATCACAAAGCCCTTTACAATATCTTAGTTTATGTCTTTCTCTTCTGGATTACAATTAGAAAGTCCTAATTAGTCTCTATTTGCATGTCTTTCTCTTTTCCTGGTGACCAGAGTACTCTTCCTAAACCATGAATTTGATTATGTCATTATAATGTATAAAATTTCTGCAGGGCTCTCCACTTTCAGGATAAAATGCAAATTCTATAGCAGAAGATGTAAAGCTAATTAAATCTGTCCCCTGTCCCAATCCCCAGCTTCGTCTGCTAGCAAACTCCATAAATGTCCTATTCTAGACTTTTTAAAACACACAGTTCCTGGAACAACCTTTTCAGTTGCTCATACTTTAACCTATATTTCTTTTGTAGTAAATGCTGAACGTACAAATGAATGAATGATGCATATAAGAAGAGCTTAGAAAAGGAAGTTTGGTTATCTGAATGCCATCACCTCTCCGAAAGCAAGCCAGTATCTATGCTCAGCCTGATCGAAATCTGCATTTGGAAGGTTTCTCTAAAGTAATGCGGTTTTGGGACTGGTTAAAGGATGCAGATAAAGAAACATGGCTGATGGCCTGGTAGAAGTTTTGCAAGCATTTGTAAAAGGAGCTCTGAGCCTGTAGGACTGCCCGCACGCTCCTAATATAAACTGTTGCCGTGCTTTATTCTTTCCTGCCAGCGGACTAATGTTTACACCATGGTGGCAGTCCTGGGAGTGCCTGCTCGGATCTCCCTGATGCCAAGCCTCAGTGGGCAGACGGCCTCCAGCTGCTGCACCCCCAGCATCCCCTGCAGCCACACGCACAGCACAGGCCAGGCTTCCTCAGTGACTACACCTGACAAGGGGACTGGAGCCAGCCCCGTCTGCCCAGTGCAGCACTCTCCTTCACTCTGGAGTGACCCATCAGATGGGCGAGTCCCTCTGAACTGCCTGGCTGCCTGAGACTCCCCTCCCTCCACCCTTCTCCTCCCCTGGGTTCTCCACAGAGGGCTGAGCTACATCTCAGTCTGAGGCGCTGCTTGCCCACTTCTGCTCCAGCGTTTTTACTGCTTATCTGTGTTTCCCCATAAAAAGCTCTCATGCTTCTATCTTAACACCCGCTTCCTAAACACCTGGACTGTTACATCTCTACCCATTAGCTATAGATTTTTGAATAATTTGTAAAATAACAACGTAGCGATTCAATAATGCTCTATAAACATATACTATCAACTCTACCTCATGCTTTTGATTTTGTACACTGTGATAACTTACAGAGAGCAGCAAGTGCTGAATTATTTGGTAAATTTTAGTCAGTTTTAAAAATAAAGGTTGCAAAACTGGAAGGGGGAAAATGATAGCAGAAAGAAGTCGCTGTTGTTCTGTCAAAGACAGGATTAAACTAGGACTTCTCTACCATTTCCACCAGCTCTCAATATCTATGAATCCCGGAGACATATAAACTCAGATCATTGTTTGTTACTGAAATGAGCAAACATTTGAGTTAATAATATTGATTAAATTTGTGTTATTGAATTGTTTAATAATTTTATGTGGCATACTGTTAAAAACTGGTATTCCATGTCTTAGAAATTCAATTTAAATATGTTTTCCTACACGCAAACTGCTCTCCTTGCTTTAAGTAGCATTGTGTCGATTTCTCTCCCTGAAATCAAGTGGTTGTGAGCTCACTCTCCCGACCCAGAACACTTGGATTGGTACTTATTTGTTGTGTGACATAATGTGATCTTGTGAGATTAAATGAGTTAATAAAGTAAAACACTTATTTAGAACAGTCCCAAGCACGTAGCAAGTGCTTAATAAATGTTACATATTTTTAGTATTGCATTTCCCCAGTGAAAGCTGGGCAAAAGTACTCTGTTCTACAAAATTACACATGAATGTCTAATCTTGGTATAAGAATTCTCTATATAGTGAGCCCATTCTACCTTTGTCAGGCTGCCTTAATAATAGGGTCCCAGAGATTAAAGTTGCTGCATGTCAATGTATTAAAAACAACAAAAAGGAGGTGGGAAGCACTCAGGAATACTAATTAAATTGTCCCTAGTGTTCATCTTCTTGGAGAGTAATAATATTCATGGAATCCTCCAATTCCAAAACTCAGTTTTATTCCACATATTTTTGCTTTTAAAATTCCTTGGATGCTCAAATTATGCACTGTTATTTAAACACAACACACACACACACACACACACACACACACACACACACACACACACACACCACCTACTATACCAGGAACATTTGTAAGTACTTTACAAATAATAATTGAATCACCATAGATGCCTTATTGAGGATACAGGTTCTGCCCACTGAGGGTTTTCAGACAGATGGATTGTCTGTTTTCCCAAACATGTTGGCACTCCCTGCTTTTGTGGATGTTGCCTTTATCTAGGAAAGTCCTTTGACTCTGACACATTCTATGTTCTCTGTGTCTTAGTTTAACATCCTTTTCCTTAGTATGTAAACTAGCAGGGCTGAATCAGTAGAAGTCCACAATCTGGAGGTTGTAGGCTCATTGACCCCACTTATAAGACATGCAACCTCAGAAAAAAACGTAAGTTCTCTGTCATAGACCATGTATAAAAAGAAATAATAGTATTGGAATAGCTTGCAGAACAAGATCAAATAAAATGTTCCTTGAAATACTGCATTATACTGTTGTATCCATATATGAGTTCTAGAATCAGACCCCTCCCTACCAGCTGTGTGACTTTGGGAAGCTTACTTAACTTCTCTATGTCTCAGTTTCCTCATCTGTTAAAAGCGGGTGAGAGTAAGTGTAAAGCACTGATATATAAAAAAGCAAAACATTTTAAATCACCTAGAAAAATATATGCTTCACTGTGCCTCCATATCTTTACTATAAATCAAGTTCAGAAAATATTATCTGAATTCCAGCTCAAAAATATACTATACTCAACCAAGAAATATTTTTGTGCTATGAATGAGAACTCATATAATTTTTAAAAATAAAACCCAGCCCTAGCTGGTTTGGCTCGGTAGATAGATCGTCGACCTGCGGACTGAAAGGTCCCAGGTTCAATTCCAGTCCAGGCACATGCCCGGGTTACAGGTTCAATTCCTAGCAGGGGGCCTTCAGGAGGCAGCAGATCAATGATTCTCTCTCATCATTGATGTTTCTATCTCTTTCTTCCTTTCCCTTCCTCTCTGAAATCAATAAAAATATATTTTAAAAATAAACAAATAAAAAACAGCAAACAGCAAGCTGTTAAAAAATCTAAACACAAGTCCTTTTATGTCTACTAAATATTAATAAATAACAAAGAAGAGTCTTAAATCCTTAGAGTATTTTATGAATATGTAGTTTTGATTTGTGGTTGGAATCCATCTGTGTAGAGGACCAACTTAAATTATGTGTGCATTTTTGACTGCACAGGTGGTCGGCAACCCTAACCCCCAAGCTGTTCAAAGGTCAACTGTATATCATTTTTATTTTAAAAAATGGAGTAAGAATTGATTTTATCCTTTTCCCCTTAAAGCAATGGGCACTTTTTTCACATCTATATTTAAAGTCTGGAAGAATTCTATGGTGAAGCAGTAAGGATAAGTTTCTATATATTTTTAAAAAAATCAAACTGTGTGACTCAGCTTTTTAAAAAATAACTGGAGAGGGAGATGTTAAGAAGGTTGTATTTTTCATTTTATCCTCTTTTTATCTGCTCTCTCTCAAGCAATGTAAGTACTGCAATTATAAAACTTATTTGGTGCCCTAACCGGTTTGGCTCAGTGGATAGAGTGTCGGCCTGCAGACTGAAGGGTCCCAGGTTTGATTCCGGTCAAGGGCATGCACCTTGGTTGTGGGAACATCCCCAGTAAGGGGTGTGCAGGAGGCAGCTGATCAATGTTTCTCTCTGATCGATGTTTCTAACTCTCTATCCCTCTCCCTTCCTCTATGTAAAAAAATCAATAAAATATGTTTTAAATAAAAAAAGAACCTTATTTGGCAAAAATCCTAAGAATATGCAGTTTTAAAATGGAATATTCCTTAAGTCTCAGACACTGAAGCCTCATGAGAAGTTCATGTATAACACAACCACAGCGATGTCTGTGGTAAATATGTAATTACATTAGAATTTTAGAAATTGTTATTGTTTTAACAAATTTACTTATCAGATAGGGTTAGTACCAATGAGCAACATATAAGATTAGATAAATATTGCAAAATAGTGCATCAACATAAAGTTTTATCTAATGGCAATCTGACATTCCTGCCTTCAATATGCCTAATTTATAGCACAAGATATAAAAAACATTTGCTTTTGTTATTTCTGTGATTTGGGATCATTCTTGGTGAATCAAATATAGCTTTTGTTGTTGTTAATTCTAATAACCATGTAAAATCTTGATAAAAGGCAATCTATAATCATTTCAAAGCAAGAAACTAGCTTTGTACCTCTTAAAATTGTGAAAAGATGTATAATTTCTAATGCTAAACTGAATGGTATTTTGTCATCTAAAATATTTAATTTGTTTTAAACATTGTTCACATGCACTTCCATGGTATTTTACAGCATTTTGTTTCAAGTATCCTCAGCGAGAGGTTTCTCTGTGCTCATTCCATCACAGGAGGATTAGGGGAGGGCCTGAGTACAGATTTGTGTATTTCAGGATGGCAGCTCTCCTCCAAATAGAATCGTCAGGTTTCAGCTGTGAGCCAATGACTTCTAAAAACACTAGAATCTCAATACTTTGCAGAATGTACAGCTTGTTATTATAAGCTGCATTTCAGATTGTCTGACAAAAAGTGTGCCATAAAATATTTAGTCTAGCACATTAACTTAAACAGTACTTATAATTTTTTTTGTTAATCATGAATGTTTCTATTAGGTATAAAATTTGAGCATAAAATTTTACCATACCAATAACAATGTGATTTTATGTCAGAAACAAAATAATTATGTAATAGAAAATATCGGTGCCACGGGAGAATGACAAATTAGAACAGTCAAAAGAGATTACTTGGCTTCCTTTCAGTGGAGGGCTGGGAATTATTACATCCTTCCTGGATAAGCTGTTTCTAAAAGGTGTTCACCTTTGATTCTGGGCTATTTTACAGCTGTGAGTTTAAGTTGAAGAGAACTTATAGTGATGCATATGATTTTTTCATCACAATTACAGTGACACTTATTCAATAGAGATATAATTGATATGGCTGTGGGTGGGATAATTACACTTATTTTCCTATAGAATATTCACCAGTTTGGGATTTATTATCAAGTTTAAGTATTGCTGATTACTTATACACACATACAAATATGAATCTGTCCTTTAAATTTTCCTTTGAACCAATTTTAACCTTTTATTAGTAACATTAAGTCAAATAAAATTTTAGCTTGTGTTCATTTTATATTAGCACCACAGCCATGATTTTATCTTTTTAAAATATATATTTAACAGAAAACTTTTCTAACATGAAGCAAATTCATTTAATGAAAATGAAAATATTATTAGGATAATGTTTGTAAATTTTAGATCAGTTTTAGCCAAATTTGGGGTCAAACAGATGGGATTATTCAAATGGTCATAAATCAGATTTTAAAAAATCCTTAATGTCCAAGTAATACAAGGTTGACTGTGTTAAGAATTAAAACAAACTTAAGATCCTCATGGATCAGAAAGTTTTGTCAATCAATCACTGAACTTGGAATATCTGTATTAATGGGTACTGGAAATGTGTTACCAAACTACTTAATGTTCCTAAGAACGATTTATGACTAATAGGAAACCAAAAGCATTCCAGGCATTATAATATGTTTTATTTGTAAAAGAACAAACCACAGATGTACATACAAACACAAATGCTCAGACCCAATGCTATGCAAATTGTTCAATGTTCCAAGCAGTATACTTTCAATGTATCACACTCAGTTAAAATGTAGGGAGAGTGAGAGTGAAATATCAGACACCTTTGGACCATCTCCCCTCCCCCCAATCACAGTACACTGAAGTAATACCTACAGTCTGGACTTGTTTCAAACTCAAACTTGCGACTGTTGGTCCCATATCCAGCTGCTGTCCGGGCTCGGATTTGGAATACATAAGTAGTGTCAGGCTTGAGGCTATTGATGGTAACATTTGTGCCTCTTGCCCTCAGAATGGTGTAACTTGTCTCTTGCTCCTGCTTTGAGGTAAGAAAGATCAAGTTAAAATCAAATCTTCATAATGTATTAACTGGTAAAAAGTAAACCACTCAAAACTATTTTAAAATGTAGCATAGGAGAAATAAAAGAGATGATAATCATTTTACTCTCTGAAGGCATTTTTTAGAAAAAAAATCTAGAGATTCCTAATTTGGATGTAATAATTTGTGTCCTGCACATAAAGCAGGAAAGTTAGTTTTCATTCTTGCCAATTAGTGAATCTCTGAACAAAAAAATCTGTTCTCTTCAAGCATAAGGCTGAAATTTTCAACCTGATTAAAAGAATACATTTGCAAAGAGGAAAATACTCCTTTGCATTGTTCCTAATAGGAATGTCCCACTGATTCTCAGATAGGAAATATTTTATCAATTGTAAACTATGAAACTTAAAAAGATCAAAGTTCTATATATAGCTTTACATTAATAACTTTATCAACATCAATTGAGTTGTATTGTATTTGCATTGTATCGAAGTCACAGTGATTTAATAGAAACACAAATCCTCAGGTTGAAATTTAGAAATATTTTCCCAAAGAATCTCATCTAGGAGAATCAATGCATTGTACATGAACAGGTTCATATTACACATCAATAGTAAAGTCTTTTTGTGTCAAGCTTTGTTTAAAAAAAATGAATTTACACAGAATCTCATTTTTTCTCTAACATATATTAATATCTCCTGAGCACTTTACGGAGAGCCTGTTTTTGAGCATGAACTGTTCCTGTATCTGGGGTGGGGTCTGGAGTGGGGAAGATGAAATAATGCTTGTCCTCAGCCAACACTAGATTGAACATTGCAGAAATAAGGTTGTATGTAGATTATATATACTTTTTAGTTAAATATGCTGGTTATGATAGACTTGGAGTTGATATATTTAATAATGAAGAGAGATAAATATATCTATTTTATAAAAAATTATTTAATTTGTTAAAAAAACTTGCACTAGCCCTCATAGAGTGAAATATTACAATATTTCTAAGTGTCATATATATATGGAATTTGTTTTTAAATTTATGTATGTTTGATATAAATACTTACATATGTATTTAATAATATTACATAAGTGTATCAAATTTAGAAATGCATAGAGAATAGTAAATAGATTTAGACATTTTTTTTCCTGCACTGGTTAATATTGCTTAAAAATAACCTTGTGTTATGCTTTGTTGGTGGAGTAAAAAATAAGTTCAGAGTATTTTTTATATTTGCAAAAGATATGAATTTAGATTCATTATTTTTTCAAATGGCCCCGTATATCTAAAAGGTGGGTGCTTTGTGGTTCTGCTACCAGGTCTGAACTGAGGCACATTATTACTTTTCTTTTTATTTTGTTGCATCAGCTATGATATGGATTCTTGTGTTTTCACAGACTGTCACACTTTTAAAAACAGAAGATCATGGTCACATGAGTATTTGACAGTGCCCTACTGGATCACAGAAAACTAGGAGATAACTTATTTATACTGTGATTTGGCCCAATGAAGTTCATTAGGTCTCTATTTCTTTTAATGAAATGAGACATACCTTTTCTTTGTGTGGCGTGAGTGGTGGGGAGAAGGGGGTAAGAAAAGAATGGTATGATACTTGTGAAATATGTTAACTTCAATAAAGAAAATACCTACATTTACAAAAAAAATCATACATTATACCTTTTGTGCAATTGATCATACTTAATAATCCATTGTCATGTGGAGGTAGGGAGGTAACGCAGGGAAAAACATACTAATGAGTAGTCATGGCTGCCAGGATTCAAAACAGAGACCTAATGTTCATTAGCAGTGAGGATGTGAGAAATGCAAATAACTTCACTGACTCCAAGTTGTTGTTTTTCATTTGTAAAAAAAGCCTGTTTTCCCACTTTCACAGGATTATCAGACAGCTCCAAGTTAAATAAAGTATGCAAACATTTTCTATAAATATCAACTACTATATAATATACAATTTATTTTTAATTCACTTTAAAATACTTTGTAAACTGCCACAAATACACAAATATGTTGTGTTCATATTAGTAGCTATAAAACCACCCAGCTCTGATGATGAGGTTTGAATACATCTTGCTTCCAAATCTCACAATCATTTATAACCAGGGAGAAATAAGTCCTATTTAGTGATGAAATAGCACAGTCTAAATTCTACTTATAAATAACCATATACCTATTTTTCCAACTTTATTACTGAACCACAATTTTATGATGTGAGGCAGACTTACACACCCACTCCCATCTTCTAAATTTCCTTGTACAAAGCCAAGAAAACTTTTCTTTGTCAGTTCAATAATAATACAGGAGTTTTGTTATTAGTTCAATGTTTCTATTAAATAAAATTCATGTGAATGCATAGATCAAGTAATGATGCTTTCAAGGCAATAAACTAAGGAATAGTTCATCAACGGGTTAAGGAATCACTATGAAATAGTTGGTAGAGCAACAGGTCTTGATGTGGAAGGACATAAATGTCATTTCTAATAACTAGATGCCTTAAGTTTGGTAGTAACATCTCTGCAGTGGCTCATTGAAGTTGAATGGAGGATTTTCTACACAATAATTTCTAAACCCCTCTTGACCTATAAATCAAAAAAGTGCCACCTGACTACAGATTTAAACAAAGCACTGCCACTTTGTAGCTATGTCATTCCTTTCTTTGTAAGAGCACAACTTATGAGTAAGTAACTTCTTTCCCTACCCAACCCAACTCTATCGCATTGCCTCCCCACCTTTTCATAATATTTGACCTCGTAGTCCAATATGATCCCATTAGGGTGTTCAGGTTCTTGCCAGGATAAAGAGATGCTGTTTCCGGATGTCCGGTCCTTCTTAATTGTCATGACAGGTGATGGAGCTGTAAAGAGAGGATGGAGGGGTCACAGCAGGGGGCGAATTAATCAGGTTGTGAATGTGGTAAAGAGGATCAGAGAGCAAAGGGAATAGCAAATGGAGTCTATCATTGTTCTAATTTTTGGCAAGAAAACACTATTTCCATTTCAAAGGCTCTTGAGTATTAATCTGGCCCCATATCAAGCCTCGGCAGCTGGATTATAGCCCTGGTACATACAGGCCTATGGAAAATGAGCTGAGATTTTCAGCTGCTGGTGGAATAGTGGCAAGTGAGCAGATGTTTTCAATCTGCTACTCTAATGTAAGCAATGAAATATATTTGATATATTAAAATAAGAACAAAACATCAGGACTACCTATTTGTTATAATGTTGCAAAATTATTAATACCAGATTCTTCAGCTCATTGATAACATTTTCATCCGCAACTCTGTAAGAGGACTGGAATCCATTATGCACAAGGAGTCCCAGGGTATCAATAGGTAATAATAATATTGAGTGTATTGTAAAACAGATAAGATTTAGGACATATAGTAGGACATATCTTGACTACTGACAAAAATCTCTAATGAATAAAAACATATACCAGAAAAATGTAGCAATCTTCTGCTTTAACATTTTTTTTTATTTCCTTAAAAATATTTAATAAGAACTACCAATGAAATGACTGCTGTTTGTACCACAACTCTCAACCTATATTGTGAAGTTTCTTATTGGGTGGTGACTCAATATTTGTTATGTTTCGCTATGCATTATCAAAAGAATAGAACATGAATAAAAACCATCTGTTTGGATCAGATATCAGAGGGTCACCTTCATTTCTGATGGAAGATTAAATATATTTTAAGTGATATCCTACTTCAAATCCTTCCATTAAAAAGAAAAATCCATACTCTCCATCAATGCACTTCTGGTTTCAAATCTCAATCTTGGTACATTGGCAACAGAAATATCTCACTTGAGGTTCAGTGGCTTTCTGCTTTAATGGAATCCAGCAAAACACATTACAAACATGAAAAAAAAAAAATCAAGAATTCTTAGGTACATTAACTGCTGAATTGTTTTCATTGCTGAAGGACCTATTTTCTCATCAATTTTTCTCAAATCAAGGACTATTAAAACCCTGTGTTTGTATTTCCCACAATGGCTAGTCAACTTGTTGATTTGATGATTCTGTGATTATCACATGCCAACCTTTATATATACAACTGAGGAGACAGAAAGAAGCTAGGTAGACAGGGATGGGATCATGGGAGGGTGGGGGAGGAGGGGGGAGGGGGAGGGGGGAGGGCGGGGAGTAGAACCCAGCTAGGTGGAGTTACTAAGACAACCCAGCTAGATGGAGATGTAAGCTTTAAAATGTATTGGTATTACTAAGACAGGCATTTGCAGATAACCAATCACAAGGCAGTGAGGCATATAACCAATCCCAATAATGTTACTAAGACAGAATTCTTTGAAAGGACCAATCAGAAGCTAGCAAGGCATGTATCTAGTTCTACACACACACACACACACACACACACACACACACACACACACACAAAAGCACGCATTTTTCTCTTCCTCTCTATCCCCGCTCCTCTTTCTCTGGTTTGTGCTGGGTTCCATGAGTTGTGCTCCCCTGCGCAGCGAATGGAAACTCTAGACACTAGCCTGCTTTTGGAATCCTCTCTACACCTTTTCCAGGACTGGCTTCTCTCAATAAAATTTGCTTCCGCTATCTGTTTTTGTAGGTGAATTCATTATTTGATTTTGTGAGACAACAAACTTGGACCCAAACACCAAATTTTGGTTTCACATCCTCTCATTTAAATTGTTCCTGTTTATAAATGCCTTTACCTTTTATTCTTACATGAAAATAGTTTCATTAAGCCTGCCTCATGACACTTTATTGGAAAATGTAAACCTAAATGAAGACTCCATTGCAATAAATTTCCCATTCTTCTATCTCTATTACTTGTAAAATCTGCTTAAGACCTCTCTTGTAACTAAAGCATCATTACTTTGATTGATTGGCCTGGGAATGATTTTGAACCTTTTGCCAAGGAAAAATGTAGGTCTTGCTTTTCTGATGGAAAAGTAAATTCATTTCCTTATTTACTTTTTGCCCCTATTAATAATTAATATCCTTTCATGAAACATCATTTTCTATTCATGTTTGCTTTTTTTAAATTCAATACTATTTTGTTATAACCAAAATTGACTCACAACACCCCCATCCCTCACCCCTGGGTGGTTGCTGCTCTGAAATTGATTCTAAGCAAAGGGTAATTTATTTTGGTTATATTTAGTTGAAATTTTATAAACATACTCAAGAATTATAAACATATCACTGAGACATAAATAACGGATTTGTTAAATCATTGAGAATAATTTTCTTTTTATGTATTCTAATACTTAGAAAAATCAAGTCATCATCCAATCATTAATATAAAAATTTCTGCTCCAATGCCTTTGGAACCAAATTTTGCTTTTTATACAAAAAATGGAGAAATATCACAAATTTTCCTGTTGAAAGAAACCCATATCACCCTGAATATGATTTATTTTCCTTAACGGTTAAAATACATTTTCAAAGAAGCTTTGAAAATTACCAGGTATAGCATCTCTCCTTAAAGAGAAAGAGAAAGCAATTCATATCAAAGAACAATTGTGGCTAGGATTGAATTAACTTTTTCAGGAAAGCTTTGCAGGCTGTTTTGGGGATCTGCCCACATTTTACTGCTTCTGCACTGAGCAAGACTTTATAACTGTTGAAATTCTTCAAAGGTCTTTGAGCAAGCTGCAGACCCTATTGGACTGTAATAAATAGCCTTTTGTAATTCCACACTTACTTAAGCAGAGGCAATTGCTCAAAGCTTGTGTCATCTCTAAGTTAAATGAACCTTTTCTGATTGCTGCTTTTAGGCCCCTGTTAAGTCATTTGTTCTGCTCTTTTAATATAACCCCTCGCCCCTGTGTTGGATGCTTTTTCACAGTCTCACCCCAGTGCACCAGCTGGAATCCCGGTACATTTGGGTAATGCTCATCAATATTTTAATATTAATAAATAATTAACAGAATTGTTTTTCTCTCCCCTAATAAATATTTTTAAGACATAATAAAACCTGCAGAAAAAGAGAAATGTTATGGGCACTCTACTGTATCCATGCTTTCTAAAAAGTTTTCTAGAACCCATTTTTAACTCATGTCTTGAAGTATAATTTATCCATACTTCCACATGTGCTTAATACAGCTTATAATAATAGTTAAAATCAGTGGTACAGATTATGTTTTCTTAGCTATTCTTCATGTATCAAAGGGTGATTTTTCATTGTACTGATTTTCAAAATCCATAGAAATTCCTTAAGTTTTATTTCTGTCTAAAGTAACATGATATTGTAATGTATATCATAAAATAGTTTTGATTTATTTTATCCTTATTTCTCAGCTTTTAAAATTTGTGATTTGAAAAAATGATGGGTAATAGTCATATGAAATAAAAAAGAAATCTATCTTAAGACTAGAGAAATGCTCAGAACAACAGTGAAAATTTATATAGAAGGAGAAGGCACAGGTTTTCCCAGGCAAAATGCTGGTGTACATGCTAAAATTGCAATTATTGGTGAGTACCCTAATAACCCAGGATTAAGAGTTTAAATCTGGTGCTTCTTTTATGTACCTTAAATGATACAAGTGATTTCCCTCTTATTAAGAGGAAGAGGTTGAAAACACAATAGGCTATCATGAAAATGGCCAGGCAGTTATGAAGTTTAGTAAATGGACATTTTTGCAGGGGAAAAAAAAAAAAAGAAGAAGAAACTGCTAACCAGGAAAATTAAACAGTAGGAAGCTAATTCTTTTTAGTAAGTTAATAGCGCACTTTGAAATAATATATTGGTGTGTAATATACATTTTTGTTGTATTGATCCTATATAATAAAAGCTAATATGCTAATTAGACCGAACAGCAGAACGACCATCCGGACGACCTTCCAGATGAAGCTGGGGCTGCAAGGGCCGAGGCCCTTGTACGAATTTCGTTCATCAGGCCTCTGGTTGGTATATAATAGGGAACAAATATTTGATTCTTAGCTTTTTCTATTCTGGGTACAATCAGATATATGTGTATTTGGAAAATACAGAAAGGAAACATGATATATCAGGTAAAATGAAATATATTTTAATTAAAATATTTATTTAAACAAATGCAAATACAAGGGGAAGACAATGAAGGTTAAGGAGGGAGTGGTGAAGGTTAGGGCGGTTCATGGATCACACAGTTAATCATCCTCCATGAAGCTTTCTTCAACTAACTTCTGAAGCATTCTGAGCATCTCAGTATTAAAATAATTCTGACCTTGTTGTGTTGCTATGGACAAGCTCATGGCTGTTTCAATTCCTTCCTCTTTAAAATTTTTCTTTGGTCATGACATAGGACTAGACAGATAATTTCACCCTATGTTACCTAGCAATATGTGTTTCACAAAAAAACTATATTAAAATGTTTTTTTAGTTTTTGTTCTAAAGAGATACAACTTTCTAGGACCAAAGGTTGAATTATTCACTGCGTGTTTCGTTCCCTAGTTCCAGGCCCCTGTAGTGGCAGCCTCATGAATCAGTCATGCAATGACTGGTCCAAAAGACAGAGACATAGAGAAGTATAACCCTCGATAATTAATTATAGAACCCTAGTCATTTACTTATAGGTTTTCTCGCATTGTCAATGTAACCTGAGACATTGACTGCATCTAATGAAAGAATAGGAAAACAAATTACAATAGGAAGCACAAAATTAGGTTGACAAATGTTCCCATGTAAAGGGATTAGGCTAGAGATGGGGCTTGTGTAGTTCACAATTTGTATTAGAACCCCGCTCGATCTTTGTGCATGCCACATCTACTGACGGATGTGGAAAGGATTCGCTCTTTATCCATGTTGTTTTTAAGCTACATTTACCATTACTCAGCAACTAAAATATGAACCATGCTTAGAATCAGGAAGTGAAAACTTCAAAATTCAACTCCTAAAGGATCTGGTTTGGTTAGTTTGTCTTTATTAGTTCTTCTTTCTGAGTTTGGGAATTTTTAATGAACCTCTGAGGTGTCTCTGTGATTTAGAGTTCAGGCAAGTTAAAGTAATAACAAAAAGGGCTCAGTATTTCTTTTATATATGAGCCAAAGCTTTTAAAAATTATCTCCATGAGAAAGTATCATGCAGTAAATGGTTGAAAGACTTTTTTTTTTAATCAGACATGCCTTTAAAAGCATTACTCGCTTATTTTTTATTACTTTGTAACATTCATTATAATGCCCACATAAGAACATTTCCTTCTCAGTTTTTTTCAGAAGTGAACACTTCTATTAGATCCAGAAATACTGTTGGGTTTGAATTAGCATAACCATCCATAGCTTAATGTTTTCCATCTCACCACCCCTACTCTAACTTCCCCACCCTGTCATTCTTCAGAATATCCTGTTTGGGTCCTAAGACTTACCATTTTTACAGTTTGCTCAGTTTGGATTTCAGAATTGTACTTCTTTTTATGTTCTCCCTCTCCAACAACCTTGCATGCCAATCAGCTCCAACATCTGAAAACTGATGAATTTTCTTTCTAGTTTTCCAACCCTGCCTTAGTTCAAACCCTTGCCATTTTTCATGTGCATTGTATTCTGTGTTTTTCATCTCCTTCTTTCCAGAATTTCAACTTTCTACATATTTTGATGATTTATAATTTTATAAACTGAATGAATCATGGAGCATCCCTTCCTTCCAAATATCATTTCAAATCCTTTTTTCTAAACTTATTAACTAAGAAAACGCTTTAAAAGGATGGTCTTACAGTCAATATTTTTAAGAAGTTAATATCAGAAAACTCTTAAGATCACAAATTAGGAAAATTCTAGACCATAATAGAATACATAACCTGAAATTCATTACATTATTAGTTAAGACTTCTCATAAGACTGAAAAATACATACCAGATTTATCAGTTTTTATTCTTCTTTCAAAGCTACAGTTGTAAAGAATCCCTTTGGTCATCTTTCTGCCATTGTGCTTGCTGTACTCACTGTCTGGAATACTCAATCTATTCCTTTCCACCTGAAAAAGCTTGTCTATTCATTATTTTTAGAAATTTACTGCTAATATCATTCCCCCCATGGAGTTTTTTTTGAGCCTGTTAGTAAATAGTTAATCAGATTCTTCCTCTATTCTGATATATAATATAGTTGTCCATTCTTTTATTAGTTACCTAACTGCATTATGTTGTAATTACATCATTGGTTTACCAATGTATTTTCCCACTAGACTGTGAGTCCCTCAGAGTTTTTGATCCCTAGCATAGTGCCCACCTTACATATATCTTGTTATATAGTTATTTTTATAATAAAACATACAGTATATTTTGTGGCTAGTTCCTCTGAAAGATAAATTCTATTTACTTTCTGATGTTAAAATTTAAGCCAAGATGAAAATTATAATATGTTTAGCAAAGAGAGTATTTTTAGTAAAATTATGTCATTCATTTTTTATAATAAAAATTAATTTCCTCAACTGAATCAATAATGCTGGGGAAAAAGATTGTAAGATATATACAGTATAAGCTATATACATTAAAAATTAATTCTGATTTTCTAGAAAACTTTTTAAATTTTAAATATTAAATTTTGGAGACCCCAGAGTACTTTTAAAAAGTGGAGAATACAGTTACAATATTAATCTTCTTCCTATTCAGCATGGAGCAATAAAAGAAAAAAAAAACACAGTAGTGATAAGAGTTCATTTAGTAAATACTCATTGCATAGACTTATCAAGATGAGATCTTGTTTTTCACTTTTTCCAATTGCTCCTCACCTGTCTTATTTTTTAGTGTTACTTTCTCCTTCATTTACTATTATCCAATATCCTCAAAGAATCAGAACAATTTTCAAATTTGTTGTTAAAAAGCACACAATGAAACTAGTTCTCCCCTCCTGTGTTTCTTCTTTACTTTCACATTACTACTATTTCTGACACTTGTAGTCATCAAATGTGTGTTTTCCCCCTCACCATGCAATTCTGTGACATGAGCTGGATGTACTACAATTTAGTTGATTTCTGATACTATCAAGATACCATGAGGCTGCACCCCACTTCAGATGGGGTGGACCAACCCAAATAGTAGGTCCCCAGGTTACTCACAGATTCAGTCCAATTTGATTACAAATAGAAGTTTGCCAGGGCCCCCTTCTCAGGTTTGATTAATTTGCTAGAGCAGATCACAGAACTCAGAGAACACTGACATCCATTTACCGGTTTAATAACGGATCTGATAAGGAATACAGATGAACAGCCAGAGGAAGTGATACACAAAGCAAGGCCTGGGAGGTACCAGGGCAGAGCTCCCATCCCTATGAAGTTGGTATGGATCACCCTCCAGTGTGTGGATGTGTTCAATCACCTGGAAGCTCACAGAACCTCATGCTTTTGGGATTCTTATGAAGGCTTTGTCCCATATGCCCTTTTTTCTTGAGAGAGTGGGAAGGGGTTTGCTGAATATTCCAAGTTTCTAATCATAACTTGTTCTTTCAGATGACCAGACCTAAACCTGGAGCCATCCAGGGATCCCCTCATTAGAATATCCTCATTAGAAAAAAAGATATTCCTCTCACCCAGGAACTTACAAGGGTTTTAGGAGCTCTGTGTAAGGAACCAGGGTCAAAGACCAAATGTTAGAACAAAAGACATTTCTATTGTTTTTACCACTTAAGAAATTTGCCGTAACCCGTTTGGCTCAGTGGATAGAGCGTCGGCCTGTGGACGGAAGGGTCCCAGGTTTGATTTCAGTCACGGGCATGTAGCTTGGTTGCAGGCACATCCCCAGTGGGGGTGTGCAAGAGGCAGCTGATCGATGTTTCTCTCTCATCGATGTTTCTAACTCTCTATTCCTCTCTGTAAAAAAATCAATAAAATATATCTTTTTTTTAAAAAAAATGAAATTACAAGGATTTTAGGAATTTTGTGCTAGGAACCAGGAGCAGAGAACAATATATATTTTCTATTATTTTAGATAGGTTATGTGGCTTTAAAAATAGATGGGAATGATTATAATAGGTTTCTAAATATAATGTTTCGATGTGAAAGAGGTTAATATTGGTAAATAACTATTTTTAGGACTCTTTCCACTGGGAGTTCATTGATCTATACAATAAGAAATCATGTAAGTAGGAAGTAATAAAAATTAGAACAAACAGTTTTTCTTAACTATTTGTCTTTGGAAAATGCAGTATACTAGCAAACCTGTCATAATGTGTTGAGAGTTGTAGAGAGGTTATATACATCCACAGAATTAGTACATCTTAGAAAAAAATAATGGTCCTTTGATTTGCTAAGTCATTTTAAGAGTATGTTTCTCTCTTTTGGGCCTTTGTGGGACCATAAATGTTCTCAACATGTCTGCAGGGACGCCATACATTGATATACAAATCAATGAGAATGATAGCTGGTTAATCATATAAATGTGTGTGTGTGTGTGTGTGTGTGTTAGCCTAATGTTCTTTCTTTGCACAGATGATATGATGCTGCTGGAGGGTCTGGTTGTCTTTTATTCTTAATATGATACACTCAAATTCAACTATATATAGGGCATTCTTTTCTTTTTCATCAGTTACAAATGAAACATAAAGTACTTTCAAAATGTTTAGATAGTTATTTAGCTATGCATGCCTTATTTAAAAATATTCAATAGTCTTTATTTTATTTCTGAAAACATATACTTCACACTTCTATGTATTTGACTGAGCCTAAATTTAGAAAAATGCATTCCAGAGATTATATAAACAATACACATAGATAGGATAGAATCTTCCCTTCCAGAGATCCAAAGTTTGTTTGAGAAATATCTCACTTACTAAGGATTCTAAATACCTCAAAATTTCCAAAAGATACAGCTTGACTTTGTGAGTGAGTAGTATATCTAAATAGTTTTCAAAGTTCTCCTTGGGTAAGCTCCCTAGTTATTACATTAAGGAAATCTGCATGTGCCAGTGGGTAGGGGAGGCTGGGGAAAGGTCAATGGGGAAAAAATAAAAAAGAAATATGTACTACTATTTGTAATACTTTAAACAATAAAATCAAATTTTAAAAAAAGTAAAAGAAAATCTGCTTTGATGGGATTTTACTAGATACTATCCCACATTCCCAGCCAATATGATTGTTTTCCCCAACATCCCTTGCTTATTGTTTTAATTCAGAAGTTTCCATAAAAATAAAAACAATAGAGTAGAAAATTTAAAACCAGGGTTGAAAACCAAAATTTAAATAATTAAATATGAAACCTTGGGCAAAATCAAATAATATTTTATACATTTTAGTTTAGGCAAGATTATTTTAGCATAGATGGCTCCAAAGATTGAGAGGGGCAGCTTATCAATGTAGCGAATGGAAATGTGATGGGGAAAGGATGATGGCACAGGGTCAAGCCCATATGAATGCAAAGCATATTTCAGAATAGAACTGGGCTTTCCATATTGTGGGTTTTTATTTCTTGGTTGGTTTTAATTTCTTTTCTTTTTCAATTATAGTTTACTTTCAATATTATTTTGTATTAGTTTCAGGTATAAGCATAATGGTATACTGCCAGGTGGAAATATTGGGGGAACACTTTGTTTGTTGTTTTTAAGAGTTGCTGAGATAATAGGTCTGTTCTGAGTCATTCAGGGGTAGAGCTACCACTCTCCAGCACAGTCCAGATGGAACTAACTCTAAATTCTGGTGGCATTCTCTGTAGAGATTCTCACAAAGGGCTTGCTGCCATCTAATCAGCGGAAGGAGTAGAGAGATACAACTTACATACACCTTTAGCACAGAAGAGGATTGATATCAACCCCGCTTCCACTTTACAGATAATGGTAAGCAAGCCAGTGTGAAAGATTTCATTCTAAGACTGGTTCATGTACTCAAGCAGGACAGAAGGAAGAAGGAAATTTTATGTGATGTGTTATGTTTTATTTAGAAACTAAGCAAAATCCTATATAATAAAGAGCTAATATGCTAATTAAACCAGACAGTGGGACATCCTTCCTTCTGAAACGTCCTGCTGGAATGACCACTGGGTGGGGGACGGGGCCAGAGAGCCTCCGAGGCCAGCCATGGGGGTCCTGGTGCCCCCCCCTTCTGCAGAGGCAGCAGGAGAGGCAGTGGCACAGTCTTGGTGCCGGCAGTGCCTTCCGCAGAGGTGGATGCAGGGGAGCTGGCCTAAGCCACAGTCGGACATCCCCCGAGGGCTCCAGGGCTACCAGAGGGATGTCTGACTGCCAGCCTATGCCCGATCCTGTGGGGAGTGGGCCTAAACTGGCAGGTGGACATCCCCCAAGGGGTCCCAGACTGCGAGAGGGAGCAGGCCTGGTTGAGCGACACCTGAGTGCATGAATTTTCGTGCACCAGGCCTCTAGTATATAATAGTCTTAAGTAAGTTAACTTTTTTTATTGGCAAACTATAACTATACATGGAAAGGGGGCACTGGTAGAAATATTCCATACTTTTCTATATATGGAATACTGTAGACATGTTTGTCACAAGTTATTGAATTTACAATTAATGATGCAATTCACTCCCTGTAAAAGTTACCTCAGTTAATAAAGAAGCAAAAACATATTTATTTTTACTCAGAGCTTAGAATGTCACTGTACTAATTATCTTTTCTTATTTTTTGTATTCTTGATGCTCTGGCATCTGGAGCCTTGCTCACAGGACAGACTTGCTCTCTGAGTGCTAGCAAGTTCTTCAGAACTGTAAAGATTGGCTAAAGAGTGTGCTTTCCTATGCAAACAAATTAAAACAGTGTCTTCTCTACCTGGGTCTTACATTATAGCAAGTGATATTTCCCTGCCCTATTCAACCCAAGGCAGGTACCAGACAACTAGAGTTAGTACCTCAGAGTCTACGCAAATTATCTGACCTAATCTTGCCTTGCCTTCCCACTCAACCACAATAAAGGCTCTTGCTCATGCTTTTCCTTTGCTCCTTCTATCTCCTAACTGACCCCATTCTTCTCTGTGTGGAACCTCCAGGGTGTGGCATTCCTCCTGCTCTTGGGAAAGGTAAGTAACAAACTGTCTTTTCAATAGCAATCATCTGATCTGTTGACCTCACCTGACCTGGATAATAATAAAACCTACATTTTAAGATAATCACAGTAATAGAATGTCATACAGGAGTTTTTTTTTGTTGTTGTTTTTTTTCAAGCAGGTTACAGACCTCTTCTTGATAGAGCTGATGAGCTACCTAAGAACCTAAGAAAATATCTAGCACACACACAATCTTGCTATGCTTTTTTTCCCCCTCTCACTCTCTTCAAACCCAAAATCTCCATGATGAACTATCTTTGATGTTCAACCAGCACTCATGTTCAGCCTATAGCCACTTTGGTAAAATAGTTATAACGTATCATAGTATTTAGTATATAGATACACACTTACATGCTTACTACCTGTTGAGCTCCTGTGTCTCTGTTCATTAATCTTATGATTTTACTCAGATTACATCATTAGCTAGATAAAAAATACTAACTCCTAAGCTAACACACGTAGCTGGACCTATTCCTATTTGGCACAAGCGAGGGCTTCAATGAACAATTTTGTTCAGTCTTTGCTGGGACCTTTAATTTTTACAAGAAAAGAAAATATGATGGGGAAGATCATATCTCAGCTATATCAGAAAGAGTTCTTCAAAGTATCATATATAAACCTTGTTTTTGTAGGATGAGTTTGGGATCTGTGTCACAAGCAATTACTTAAATTGAGTCATTAAAATTGGAAATACACATACAAACACACACTCATCTCATGTGTGTATGCGTTTGTATGAATTCAAGTGTGGCCTTATGATAGCTTTCACTCTCACTTATATACATTCTTTGGTGGGTAGAAATTGATTTACTCCTGAAGGAACGATAATTGTCCTTATAAGTATTATATGTGTGAGAGAGCAACCATTACTTAAATCTTCCCTGTTGTATGAATAATGAATTTTATAATGAATTATCCCTTGATAAATGTACACCACAGAAGTATGTTTCATATAAATATTATTGATCTTATGTGTGGAAGCAGAAAGAAATGTTGAGAAATTCTGTTGAGAATATGGTTTGTACATGTCTCACCCATGTGGCTTGTATATGCTAGCAATTCTATCTCAAGTGCACTGAAGGAGGGAGGGGGTTGCTCTTTAGAAATCATGTAGGTTGACCTCTTCCTTTAGAGAAGTAAAAGTCCCAAACTCCCATAACAGGAAATATGCAAAGTCTGCTCAGAGATTTAGAAATCAGAGTTTCTTAATCAGCTCATTTACTTATATATATATAACTATTCATTGGTTTGGGAAAAAATGGGACAGGGGAATATTGCAAAGAGAACATTTTGGTGGGTCACTATATAAAATTTAAAATAGTTTTATTATTAATAAATCATCTTTCTGAATAGCCCTACTTCGACTTCTGTGTTACCTTGATGCTAAGAACTTTTTTAAATACAGCTATATTCTTAAAGAACATAGTCTTTATTTGTTCATTCAAAATATATCACTCAAAAAAATTTTTAAGTAAAATAAGAACAAGTTAAATTCATTTGGCAATTACATGAAACCTTATATGCATACTACATCTCCTCAAAGTATGATTCCCAAACCCATTATCAATTTTTAATTAAAATTTAACAAACTATGTAATTAAAAAAAGAAGTGTTTATTCATTTTCTCTAGTCTAGATGTCTATAGGATGAGGTGGAGACATGCTAATTTGGGTGTATTTGCATACTTAGAAAAACAAAATACATAGGTAGTGACTTACAGAATTTCTAAAAGCAATCAGGCCTGAAAATTTTCTATGTAAAATTTGCTTTGTCCATGCCTACACTTACTAATAAACTTCCCAAACTCCTTTTCTCCCAAACAAATCTCCTCTTCTTCCACCCTACACTTCTTAATTAAGAAATGCAAAACATTTAGCTGCAATAAAAACTATTTGTTCCTGACAAACAGAGATTCTTAAAAGTATATGCAGGAAAGAAAAGGGAAATGCCAGAGGCACACTAGCTGCTGTTTAATTTCTGTGATGCATACAGCTGACCTCTTAGTTCCAGGCACAAAATTAATTTGTCTAATTTTTTTTTTTCAAATACCTTTTAGCTAGCCATGAATTTTGGGGCAATTGTATTCCTTAAGTCCACCCAGGTAAGAAAAATACATCAATATGTATTTTTGCATTTATGTCAACTTCACATACTTGACCTTAGAATTTTGAGAACTGGAGTGAATTAATTTTTATATGCACCATAAAAATTTCAGCACATTCAAAAAAAGATAGCCTTAAGCTGTTCCATTTTTGCATTGCATAAGTAAAACTAAAAAGAAAATCATGTAGATACAAATATAGTAGTACTTGCTTCTTTTAAGAGTTTGGTTTTAATTTCATTTTGTGTATTAAGGTTCCTGCATTTCTAAGAGCTGGTAAAATTGTCTTTAATCTACATGAGAAATAGTTCTCAGAGAGAGCTGTATAAAGTACAGATTTCATAGGAAGACACTACATTTCACCTAAGTTGTGGAAAAATTCAAAACACTCATTCCCAAACTTGTGAGCTAAACTTGTCACTTTGTGTTGAGCTTTATTTGTGAAAAAGCAAATTCAATATAAAGACTCAAATTAGAATTTATGTTAAAAACCGAATTAAGCCCTAACTGGTTTGGCTCAGTGGATAGAGCGTCGGCCTGCGGACTGAAGGGTCCCAGGTTCGATTCCGGTCAAGGGCATGTACCTTGGTTGCGGGCACATCCCCGGTGGGGGGCGTGCAGGAGACAGCTGGTCGATGTTTCCCTCTCATCGATGTTTCTAACTCTCTTTCCCTCTCCCTTCCTCTCTGTAAAAAATCCATAAAATACATTAAAAAAAACTGAATTAAAAATGCAGTGATAGTATCATAATCATTACTAATTGGGGGTATAAAATATTCTCACACTGATTAATGGTGATGATAGCATCAATAAATAGAGTTACTAAAAATTATTGATAAAGGTAGATTTTATAGGATGTAAAATACAACTCAAAAAAGTTATGTGTATATTAAAAAACCTGAAATAAAATGTAGTATACATGGTTTGCCAGTGTTACGAGGTGGTTAAATTAATTGTATGGCTGTGAATAATTTTAACCACTTTTCTATGTTGTTTCATTTTTCTGTGTTCTACATTTTTTTCTAACTTTCAGTCTTGTTTATAAAAAAATAGTCTGTGTGAAACTATTATGTAGTAAATATGACTTGTTACTGGCCTGATCTGTCAGATTTCTTTGGTAATTGAAAAACAATAAACTATGGATCAGTGTTATCCATATTGCACAGTCTGTGGTTTCACTTCAGAAACATGCTTTTCAAATGAAATTCCCTTCAAAATGCACCTTACTAAAAAAGCCGGGGGGAGACAAGGGAGTGCTAAAGGCAAAGCAAACTTGAGGTTTGAGAAGTCTTGCAGTCTATTCTCTAAACACAACTGGATTTTCCTGCCCTTGTAGCAATCTAGGGAGCTCACAGTTGGTTACCATATAAGTAGGTATGGATCTATGTATAGATCTTGCTCTCAGGGATGGCTAAAGTGTGGTACTTTTATGCTTTCTTAACCTTAGGAATAATTGACTGTCAAAATGATTTGGGGCTATAATGGCCTGGTTTAATCCTCTGAAAGGGAACCCTGAAATACAAGTCCTGTAAAACCAGACATTGGGTTCTATCTAAACAATGTATAAAATTTTCCAATGGGTATGTATGGAATGGATATTCCATTAACGTCTGTGTTTAACATAAAATGCCCAAATGCAAAGGTGAATATACATAATCAATATAATGTTTGTGTTGTCTTCATTCATAAATTTTTAAGAAATGTATAGCGACAGGTTGGTAAGTACTTTAAGTAATTCATCACTGGCTTCCAGTGAAATGGTGGATAATGAAATCACATAAGAAAAAATTCAACCCAAGTATGAAGACTGAGCAACAACAGCAACAGAAAGTAATACCTTTGTTACAAAACTATTGAATTTAAGCTTATAATAAGGGAACTGACTATAAGAACTGCAGACACAGAAGGAAAATTGTAAGAAAAAATTTCCAACACATTCCATGAAAAGTCAGCAGGGTTTTACAGGAAACAATCAAATGATTGTAGAAAAAAAAGATACAACAAAAAATTCAGTTAACATCTATAATTTAACAAAATAACATGTTCAAAGTCACTTTTAAAGATTACTATAAATTGCTAACTACCAATGTCCATTTAAGGAAACAAGGGATAACATTGATGACAAACTATCCCAGAAGTGGCTGCTGCAAAAACTGGACAATTAGTGTTGGACTTCCTGGTAACTTTCATATCTTAAATCTACACATCTGTAATCAAAGTATAGATGTAAGACATGACATATAGAATACTTTTCAAATAAATACAAAACACAAAAAAGTATTGATTGTCACAAATATTTTATGAAATTTGAACATAAATTCTTTAAAACTTATAAATTATCAAAAATCCAAAACCAGAAAAATTATATTCCATAGTTGATATTTAAAGAGAAAAACCTGATGAAATGTATTAATTTAAAATTTTTCAAACAGGGAGACATATTTATGTAAAATATACAATATATTTACTATCACATACATGCATGTATACATGTACATCCTCTCTAATAAAATGGTAATATGCAAATTAACCATCACTCCGCTACATAAGCCACGCCCACCAGCCAAGCCACACCCACCAGCCCATCAGGGCGAGTATGCAAATTAACCCCAATCCAAGATGGCTACAGCCACAGAGAGCAAGGTTTCCCAGGTAACAGAGGAAGCCAAGCTTTCCATAGCCGTTGCAGGCTTAAGCCTCCACTCAAGCTACAAAGTTTCAATTATAGAAGGTAAACAAATTCAAACAAATGGCAGCAGAATGGAGCTTGAGAGAGCAGGCCAGGGTTGCTGGCGGCAACAGGGGAAGCAAAGCTTTCTGCACACCCTGGCCGGGCTCACCCGCTTAAGGCTACAAAGTTTCAATTGTAGAAGGTGAATTAACTGCCACAGAAATGGCTGCCGCCCCGGAGGGAGCAGCAGGCTTGGCTCCGCTCCAGGCTACAAAGTTTCAATTGTAGAAGGGAAATAAATTCCAGATACCAGGGCCTCTGCTTGGGTTGCCAGGGGGCGTGGCCGGCCTGCAAACCACCACAGGCCCCTCGCTCAGGCCGCCCCACACCCCAAGGGAACCCCCACCCTTATCTGTGACACCTTTCAGGGCAAACCAGCTGGCCCCCACCCGTGCACCAGGCCTCTATCCTATCTAATAAAAGAGTAATATACAGATTGGTCATCACTGCAACACACAATATAGCTGCCCCCATGTGGTCAAAGATCCTGCCCCCATGTGGACACAAGATGGCCACTACAAGATGGCCAGCAGGAGAGGGCAGTTGGGAGGCACCCGGCCTGCAAGGGAGGGCAGTTGTGAGGGACCAGGCCTGCAAGAGAGGGCAGTTGAGAGGGACCAGGCTTGCAAGGGAGGGCAGTTGGAGGTGATCAACCCTGCAGGAGAGGGCAGTTAGGGGTGACCAGGCTGGCAGAGGAGGGAAGTTGGGGGCAAATAGTCTGGCAGGGGAGCAGTTAAGCATCAACCAGGCTGGCAGCGGAGTGGTTAGGGGGTGATCAGGCTGGCAGGCAGAAGCAGTTAGGGGCAATCAGGAAGGCAGGCAGGCAAGCAGTTGGGAGCCAGCAGTCCTGGATTGTGAGAGGGATGTCCGACTGCCCGTTTAGGCCCGATCCCACCAGGATCAGGCCTAAACGGACAGTTGGACATCCCTCCAGGAGTCCCAGATTGGAGAGGGTACAGGCTGGGCTGAGGGACAACTCCCTGCCGTGCACGAATTTTGTGCACCGGGCTTCTAGTGTATACATATTGAAACATGTTTATATGAATACATACACATCCTATGTATAGCTCAATTGTTGATCATTTTATATATGAGTCACGCATTCTTTTATTTAATTTTAACAGCAATCTTTAAAAATGAGAATTGTTTTTCTGATTTAATAAAAAAAGGAAACAGAATTTAAAAAAAAACTACAAAACTCAACTAAACAGTTAAAAAAATAGTGGTGCCATTAATTTCCTCATACCTCTCTCATTTTAATTCTTTCATTCACACCTATCAGGAACTATTTAAATATGAACAATGAGATAATTTCTATTTCAATTTTACAGAAGAGAAAAATGGCAAAATTTTAAAGAAAAAGAAAAAACCTAGCATTTAACCCCATACTCTTTCCTCTTTCTATCATCCTACTGGAATAAGACTAAAGAAGTATTCCAATAGTTCTCTGGAAAGACAGCTGAGATAGCATAATTTTGTACTTCATTTTAAAAAGAAATAATTCTAATTAGTCTTACAGCTCTTGTTATTATGGTCCTTTTAAATTTTTCATTGATTTTTACAGAGAGAGGAAGTGAGAGGGGGAGAAAGATAGAAACATAGATGTGAGAGGCAAATGCCAATCGGCTGCCTGCAGCATGTCACCTACCAGGATCGATCCCACAATCTGGACATGTGCTCTGACTGGGAATCGAACTGGCAACCTTTTGGTGCAAGGAATGATGCCCAACCAACTGAACCACAATGGTCAGGGCCTTGGGTTCTTTTTAAATTAATATTGCCATGAATATTTCCTTAGATTCCTTTTCAGAAATCTTTAACTCCTTAGTAAAAATTATTAAGTATCATAAAATAACTAGGGGCCCAATGCACAAATTTGTACACCTTGAAAGGAACTGTGGTCTGCGATGCTGCAGTGGGCACAGGAGCAGGTCTTGGCCCATCCTCCATGCCCCTGCCCAGCCCCTCCTGTCGTGGCCCCCAGTCCCCTATCTGCCAGCAGCCCTGCTCCCCACCACTGCTGCACCCACACACTGATGGTGCCGGCCACGCTCTCACCCACTGACAACATGGAGTGATTAGGGCCGGTGCCAGCAGCAGGTATCAGTGGTGGCTGCTGCCCCAATCGCCCCTCAGGAGCAGGGGGAGGTAGAGAAACCCTCAGGGGCGATCGGGGCTGGCAGCCACTGCTCGCATCCACTGATAGCCCTGAGTGATCAGGACCAGCACCAGGCACAGGCAGCTGGTGCGAGCAGCGGCTCTGGTGCTGGCTGCAGGTTCAAGCGGGGCCATCTCCAGCAGTGGGTGTGAGAGGCAGCTGCCAGCCCCAATTGCCCCTCAGGTGCAGGGGGAGGTGGAGAAGCCCTGAGGGTGCAAGCATGGGGCAGGACCATGGAGCATGGGAACAAAGAATTTTCAGTAACCACGAGAGGCTCACCCTGATGACAGCGACCAGCGCCCCACCTTAGTCTGGTACCCCTGCTCACCTGCTCCACCATCTCAAGACAGCTGATGCCTGCCATGTTCCATGCTCTGCTGCCTGCTGCCGACCCTTGCCATGTTCTGCATGTTCCCCCTGGTGGTCAGCGCACGTCATAGCAACTGATTGTTCAGTTGTTCGATTGTTCCACCATTCGGTCTATTTGCATATTAGAGTTTTTGCATGAAATTCGTGCACTGGTAGGGGTCCCCTCAGCCCAGCCTGCACCCTCTCCAATCTGGGACCCCTTGGGGGATGTCCTCAGGATCAGGCCTAAACTGGCAGTCAGACATCCATCTCACAATCCTGGACCACTGGCTCCTAATCACTCACCTGCCTGCCTGCCTGGTCGCCCATAACTGCCTCCCCTGCTGGCCTGATTGCCCCTCACTGCCTCTGCATGCCAGTCTTATCACACCTAACTGCCCCATGCTGGCTTGGTTTCCCCTAACTGCCCCCCTGCTGCTGGCCAGGTCGCCCTTAACTGCCCCCCTGCCGACCTTGTTGCCTCTTACTGCCTCCCCTGCTGGCCTGGTCACCCCCAATGGCCCCCCGCCAGCCTGGTTTCCCCCAACTGCCCTCCCCCCTGCTGGCCTGGTCGCCCCTCATGGACCCCTGCCGGCCTGGCCAACCCACACAGCCTGCTGCTCAGTTGTTTGGTCGTCCCTCACTAACCCCCCTGCCGGCCTGGTCATAGGCAGCCATCTTTTGAGGGCATGAGGGTTAATTTGTATATGACCTTTTAATTATATAGGACCAGGGGCTCAGTGTACGAATTCATGCACCTTGAAGGGAACTGTGGGCTGCGAGGCTGCAGTGGGCGCAGGGGCGGGTCTCAGCCCATCCTCTGAGCCCTTGCCTGGCCCCTCCCACCTTGGGCCCTGGCCCCCTTCTGCTGGCAGCTCTGCTCCTGCTGCCGCCGCTCCCATGCATGAATGGCACCAGCCCCACTCGCACCTGCTGAGAGTGCCGAGCAATCGGGACTGGCACTGGGCATTGGCAGCAGGTGGGAGCGGTGACTCCAGCACTGGCAGTGGGTGCAAGAGGCAGCTGCCAGCCCCGATTGCTCCTCAGGAGCAGGGGCAGGTGGAGAAGCCCTCAGGGGTGATCGGGGCCGGCACCGGTTGCCAGCAGCTGGTGCGAGCGGTAGCTCCAGCGATGACTGCTGGTGCAAGTGGGGCTGGCGCCAGCAGCAGGTGCAAGAGCTGGGCCAGACCATGGCATGTGGGTGTAAAGAATTTTCAGTAACCACCAGAGGCTTGCCCCAATGACAGCAACCGGCACTCTGCCTTGGTCTGGTGCCCCCGCTCACCTGCTCCACCATCCTGCCATGGCCAACCTCTGCCATCTTCCTCGCACGACCCCTGTGGTCAGCACAGGTCATAGTGACTGGTTGGTTGTTCGGTTGTTCTACTGTTCGGTCTATTTGCATATTAGGGATATATATATATATATATATATATATATATATATATATATATATATATAATTCTACACGAGTTTGTGTGCCTATTACCTGCCAGGCTCTGTGAAAGGTACAATAATTAAAGCAGTGTAAAATGCAGACATAGAGCCAGCCTTTATGGAGAGTGAAATATTGTCATCACTAGATTTGGATTTCTTTGCAAGTTGCTGATAGCCTATGTTCTCCCAAGTGCATATGGAACCTATCATCTCAGTTAAACATGAAATGATTCCAAGTACTCCAACCCATAATGGGCATATTTTGTTGGTGTCCCAGCAATATCCCTTTGGAACTTACAACCGTAGGTAAGTTTTGTTTTTTTTGTTTTTTTTTTTCCAAGCTGCCAGCATCTCACTGTATTTAACTGATTCAGCTCTGCCCAACCACTTCAAGCTGGGACATCTAAAAAATAATACTCCTTTAAATACCTCTCATTCTTGAAACAGCCCTCCGTCAAGGACTGATGGGGAGTCAATGCATAACTACCCAAGCTTCCTCTTCTCTTGGGTGGTACAACTTTGAAGCAAATGTTCTACACCGGCTCTCACTGTTCAGAAGCAAAATTAAATTCCAGCTTTTCCACAGGTTAACGGGACCAGTATCTCTCCTTCCATTTGTTCCCTTACTTTTTCTGTTCATTCTCATACTCCCCTACCTGTGTTTCCTAGTATCATCTTCTCAGTAAACATTTACTTAAATTCTCATCTCCATCTTTACTTCTGGAGGAATACAAACTAAGACACCATGGGTCTCTGAAGATACTTGAGGATATTGATGAGAGCTGAGATCATCTTGAGCTCTATTTTGATTTTGAAAACACTTAAACTATTAACATCTACTTCGTTAGTAGCCAACTGTGTCATTAGGACATTTTGGTATCCTTTGGACTTGAGCTTAGGGAAAACAGACATGCACAAACATGCACATTTACACAGATCTGACATGCACACATGTCTACTACCCTTATCCTAGCAGCATTTATTTTTCAAACTCCCTCTTGGGAGTTATACTTTGTAATACAGATAATATAAAATATTTGAGTAATAGGGCTATGGTTGCTATAGGGGGATGAGGAGATAGTGTGTGGTGCTATATAGAAATTTAGTGGCATCGATTTTGTTCAATAAGCGTTTGTTTTTCTGTCTACTCTAAGCAGGGTGACTCCTCTGAACAAAATGCTTACAATGTAGAATCCTCAGGTTAGAGAAGCAGAGGTGCTTCATACCCTTCCATTCTTTGGGATTCCCAGAGAAATACCGAGATGTATCACGGCAATGTACCCTCAAACAAGAAGCAGATATTGCAACACAGACCAGAAACATGATTTTTTAAAAATGGAATACAGAGAACAGAGCTCCTCTGATCTGTAGAACCTTGCTTTCCTGTTCTTTGATGACATTGCTGGAATACCTCATAGCTTTCTGTTCACTTTCAGTTATGAATGTTCAGTGTACAACAGTATAAAACAACAATTTCTTGAGTCAAAGAGAAAAAGTCAGCACTGTTTCCTTCATTCCCTTTCCTGATGCTGGGGCACTGTGGAGCAGTAGTGGGGGAAAGTGTATACTTCTGTGCTGACAATTATATTGTGTTTGTTGAGTTCCATTGCTGTCTGGGCTGGCATCAGCTGTTGGATTCTGCACTGACTCTCTGCAGACACTGGTGTCTTTTCAGAGGACTCTGCAGTCTTCACACAGCATTTTGAGCCATTTTTTAAAAAACCTTAAGATGGGTACCATGCATTTTTATCCTATTTTATGGCCCTATTTGTCAATTCCCAAGCCACTGAAAAATATTTTACTAAACATTTTATATCTGAATGTATATCTGGGTAAGTGTGTGTGTGGAGTGTGTATCATAGTGTATATTTTAGCTTTTAGTTTGGAAACTTATTTTTAATAAATCCTTTTGTTGTCTTAAACTCATTTATAATCCTCTAGAGCAGGCGTCCTCAAACTACGGCCCGCGGGCCACATGCGGGTGTTTTTGCCGTTTTGTTTTTTCACTTCAAAATAAGATATGTGCAGTGTGCATAGGAATTTGTTCATAGTTTTTTTTTTTAAACTATAGTCCGGCCCTCCAATGGTCTGAGGGACAGTGAACTGGCCCCCTGTTTAAAAAGTTTGAGGATCCCTGCTCTAGAGGCTTGGTGCACAAAATTCGTGCACTCGGGAGGAGGGGGTCCCCGGCCTGGTCTGTGCTCTCTCACAGTGTGGTAGCCCCACGATCGATCGCCCCAAAGAGGTAGGCCCCGCCCACCCATCCGGGGCTCCTCGATGGATTGCCCCAAAGAAGTAGACCGGAGCCAGGGGTCCTGCCTCCGAAGTGCATGGAGCCACGGGACCCGCTGCCTCTCCTCGTCCACACTGCACGGATCCATGGGACCCTCAGGCTTTGACCTGTGGAGCGATCACTGGATCACTGGGCCCAGCCTCCGCTGTGCCTGCAGCCATCTTGTGACGGCATGAGGGCATCACTGCGTCAGGGTGTGATGACCACCTAGGCTATTATCAGTATAGATAGTACTATATATAATACCTATATCAGAATAATTGGGTGAAATTATTCTATTTAACTCTCAGAGTTAAATGCTTATACTGAGAATAAGTAAAACCATGCAATGACACCTTCCTCATTCTATACCTCTCAAAGCCTTACAGAATGCAATTTAGTTCTATGCTGGGGCAACATATTACAGAATCCCATAAATAGAAGCCTTAACTAGGATTGAAAGTGAGCTAAAACATATCTGAGTAAATACTTTCTGTCAATTCACTTGGTGAGTGGGTGGAAATTATAGTTCAGTAGGAAGCAGAGCAAGAGGCAGATAGGCTTAAGTTCCCTCTGGGAGAGACTCATTCACAGCAGGAAGATGATATATTGGCATGCCACTGCCTAGCAGACTTCACCAAAACAGACACCTGTCAGATAAGAATTGAGACAGTCGGTTCACACAAAAATATTTTCTGTTCTCTACTTCCTCAGTTCCCACTTGCTTCTATAAAAACATTTAAAAATATCATGGCCATTTCACAATTATTATTCCCAAAGTTTTGTTTTATGAGGTAAGACTGATGTTATAAAGAGATTCAGAATTATGCAGACTTATCTACACATATCCCACATAAAATGAGGAAAAGTATTGTTTTATTGTGGCTATGAGGACCAGTTTAAAAAACGATCTTGAAGAAATAATGAATGAGCAAAAATTTTTATTTAAATTAACCCTTTGCACTCACTTGATTTTTTCTCGATTCCTTTATTCTACTCAGGATTTAATTTTTTAAATACCCCAGATTTTACAAAGCGCAGCAATAGAATAAAAAACTGGAGTTTCTTTTCATACAAACTTATTTATTTGGATTTTTTTATATTTCAAATTATTGATACATTCAAAGATTAATTTTAATCTCGACATCTGAGTGCAAAAAGTTAAAGATTAAAATAAATAAAAAAGACAAATTTATCTTTTAGAAGGTTAATATTTGCATATTATCTACCTTTGTCTTTATCCTTGCAAACACTTAAAATTAATTAAAAAATTTGACTTCAAGAATAAATATAAATATTCCATGTCATGAATTCTATTTAGTGCCAGACACTTTTAATCAAATCAGAAAGTTACAGAAATAAGAATTGAAACCATTTTATGGAGTAAAAAGACTAGAATAGCAAAAAAATACTTGGGAGGATTTCATATTTTCTTAATCAGGATGCATTTGTTTGATCAAATTACCTTTTTCATGCAGCATTTCCAGGCAGGCATGTCCATGGTTCTTTTTGTGGTTTAAACAGATTTTCTGGATACTTCTTTTTAAAATATATTGCCAGTGCAAGGGGAGATAACACAACTTCTTCTGAGAGTCAAATGTTAAGTTATTCTATTTGTTTTATTTATGACTTAAGGTAACTGTCTCTTTCATCAAGAATAATGCCTTCAGGAGATAGAGACTAAGCTGTTCAAATGGATGACTATAAAGTGACTAGCTTGTGCCAAAGGACGATTCATTTTATTTAAAACACATTTGTAAAACAAAATTTGGAACTGTGCACAGGTTAATTTTCTCCTTTGTGATTTCCCTTCCCTTTTGTAAGTTGGCAGTCAAACCAGTATCTAGACAGTGCCAAGTTTCACGAAGTGGTTAAGAACATTCCTTGAAGTGGCACATATGCCAATGAATCAGCCTTTTGCAATTAGAGGAGATAAAAAAAAGTCTGTGCTAGATATGAATAAAAACTGCCATATGTTTGGTTTTTAAAAAATATATTGAAATACAGAAGACTGAGCCTAAGCTGGAGAGTGACAGAAGGACCCTCAGAAATTATCAGTGTGTTCCATATGCTATAGAGCCATTCAAATCCAAATTGGTTTCTGAGGCCTCTTCAAGTTCCAGATCATGATTAAACTCTAAGTAGTCTTGATACACCCTGTATTCTTATCTGCTGAGTCTACTGGGGCTGAATGATCTTAAAATCTGTGGATGGATCAATCTTCGGTTCCAAGGTGGACAAATGTTATTAATTTGATTTGAGTCTTTCCGATCAGATTGATTATTGTGAAAAAAACTTGTGGTAGCGTTTTCTCCCTTAATTCTATGTGCCATAAGAATTTAAAATTTTTGTAACTACACAAAGATTTTAGATAAATTCCTGGGCTGAAAGTGAATCATAGAACCTGGCTGGTGTTGCTCAGTGGTTGAACATCAAACTATGAACCAGGGAGTCATGGTTAAATTCCCTGGAGGAGTACATGTCCAGATTGCAGGCTCGATCCCCAGTAGGGAGTGTGCAGGAGGCAGCTTATCAATGATTCTTTATCATCATTGATGTTTCTACCTCCCTCTTTCTCTCTCTCTGAAATAAATAAAATTGTATTTTACAAAAAGTGAGTCATAGAGATTGGCCCATAAAAACAATTGACTTGATTCTAAAGTCCAACTCAGACATAACTCTAGTATTTCTTCAAGTGTTGAATTATTAGAAATGGTGTTTCTCTTCAAAATATGTAATCAAGATTGACCAGGATATGAAAAAATGTCATCAAAGAAGTTATATCTAGTCTTAACTTTTGGTGAGCTATCAATCCCAGCCTTTTCTTTTTTCTTTAATATCACAGTGCTTTCTGTGCAATAAACTAAGTAGAGGTACATCAACTAGAACAAACCTTACTTGTGAGGAGATTTTCCCTAAATATTCTGAATGTGTCAGACCACATAGCTAGATTACTGAATCAGAGAAAACCCTGCTGACAGTCAGTATTTAGGAACTCCACACATTTCCTTGGCAAGAAATATTAAGATATCACTCCATACTTCTTATCATTTTGTAAACCAAATATGTGAACAACTAACATGAAGAGTTTTGTAAAAAAAAAAAAAAAAAAAAGAGAGAGGGGGGGAGTGGCAAAAGCGTACAAATGGAAAACCTGACTGCCTTTATCTTTATACAGATTAAGAGAAGATGTAATAAAATTTCCAAATTGGCTTTCTTAATTTCTTGGTAGTGCTTTTATTTTATTAATTTACTAGAGGCCCGGTGCACAAAAATTGTGCACTGGGTGGGGGAGGGTGCATCCCTCAGCCCAGCCTGTGCCCTCCAGAACTGTTTGGGAGATGTCCGCCTGCCAGCTTAGGCCCAATCCTCAGGGATCAGGCCTAAGCCAGCAGTCAGACATCCCTCTCGCAGTCTGGGGCTCTCAGAGTCCAGGACCCCTTGCTCCTTACCGCCTGCCTACAGTGGAGGCGGGAGAGGCTCCTGCCACTGCCGCTGCGCTCGCCAGCAGTGAGCATGGCTTCTGGCTGAGTGGTACTCCCTCTGTGGGAGTGCACTGATTACCAAAGGGCAGGTCCTGCATTGAACATCTGCCCTCTGGTGGTCAGTGAGCATCATAGTGACTGGTTGTTCTACCGTTTGGTCAATTTGCATATTAGGGTTTTATTCTATAGGATATCCAATAATGAGCTGCAAAAGTTGTGCCTAGGTGCACAAAGAAGGTGAGAAACAGTGAAACAGTGGTACCAGTTTAAGAAAGCGAATTACATTTTTACTTCATGGTATAGTAACTTCTTATTCCTTGTCTATTTCAGTTTACAACCTATTTCAGGCAAAGTGTTATTAAAGATTCACCTATAATTTCCTTTTTCCTTTCTTCCTTGTGTTGAGAGAAACAGGTTTTCTTATTTCTTTCTATAACTAATACCTGTCATTGATTCCATTCCTTCTTGCCATTCCTTTAATTCTCAACAGCCTTCTCAGTAATTGCTAATCCATATTTTTATTCCCTGCAGTGGTATGATTCAATAGAGGAGAAAGTGTTGGTTAAGAATTAAGATACTATTGTTAGATTATTTGAGTTCAAATCATGATACAGCAACATCTGTGTAAATTTAGTCATGTTATTTCATATCCTTACCTCAGTTCCCTCCATTGTAAAACTGAGAAAATAATAGATTCTAACTTTATGGCCTTTTTTCTTAGTGAAGATTGCTTTAAATGATGTATAGATTGCAATTAGCACAGTTCCTGACACATAGTTTGTACTTTAATACTTGCTATCCATCTTCTGTCCCAAATTTCACTCTAAATTGTCTCAAATGATACTATTCCTCCAAAACTAGCAACTGCAATCGTTTTTGTTTGCTAATCTAATTATGTAAAATCTCTAGCATTTACATTCTCTGTTTATCCTTCCCTTCTTCTTATATATTTTTCACTTAAGAAATACCCAAAGGGGTCTGTTTGGATAAAGACCAAATTAGCCACTATGGAGACAAATGTAGGTCATGCCTGGATCATGCCCCCAAAGAACTTAGAGTACAGTTGGGAAGATTAAAAGCATATAAAATATCATTTTAATGTAAAGTAGAAGAGCACCATTAAAGATACCAGTAACTGATAATGTAGTGCCATGGGAGTTCAATTGAAAGCACAATCACATGGAGCTGAGAAGAATTAGAAACAAATTAATGGAGGTGCTGGCATTTAATCCGGGCCTTGCAGAATAAAAGATCTATGGACACATAGCTATTAAATAAGTGAATTTTAGGTGAAGGTCATTAAATTTGCAAAATTCCTGGAGAACAAGAAAAAGTTAAATCCATCTTTGTAACAAAGAGTAAAGAAGATTATGGTTGGAAATATGTGTGATGCCTACTTTAGAATAGTTTTAATTTCCAGGCTATAAAGTTTGAGTTTTTCCTGTATATTATGGGGAGCTATCAAAGTTTCAGTGCAGGTAAGTGACATGATCAAAACTGTATTCAATAAACTTAATCTTTCCATTTTTATGACAGCTTAGATGTGGATAAGACAATCAGGAGTGAGAGCATCTGAAAGTGGCAGAGCTATACAGTTTCCTATGGAGGCCTCAAGGGTAGCTTGCTCACTTACTCCAGTTGGGAAATGGGAAACTTTCTGCAGAGGGTGACTCATTAATTAATTTTTGAGAGATAAGAAATGAACAGGTGGAGAAGGGAAATAACAGAATGTCCTATAGTAAGTGGAACTAACTAAAATGGTTAACTAACATGAATCTGTGGATAGTTTATGATTACAAGGAAATATATTCATAGGGCATAGATTGGAAAGGCATTAAATGACAAGTACACATGGAGCAGGTTATGGGGAATTTTGTAAAGCACTCAGATTTAAGGTGCTTTATAAAACAAATGAAGTGGAGGAGCAACTCCAGACTAGTGGTTACTGTAATAGTCCAGAGGAGAGTCAATGAGAACCTGAAGTTTTAAATATCAACAGAGACATGGATGTCATAAGAAATAGGAGAGAGTTTGTGTTGGTGGAATCAACGGGCATAATTGAATATATGTCCATTAATACCCACTACATTTCAAGAACCTAAGAAATACATCAGAAATACAACAATGAACCAAAGTAGGTAACATTTTTCTGACCTCATGACTCTTATATGTCAGAGGAGGACTAAGAGAAGGGACAAAAGAGAATAAGATTTCATAGGTGATATTTGGATGCAATTATTTCCTGTTAAGGTATGAGCTTTGATTCCAAAGCTGGCTTTATCTCCCATGCTCAGTAGCTATCTGCTGCTGTTCCCAAGATCATATCTTTGGCCCTATGTTTTTAAATTATATACTCTATATCCACTCCTTAAATTCTTTCATAAGAAGCAGACTTTAACTGTCAACTGCTTACTTTGTGTGACCACCTGTATGTTCTCATCAAGTCTAAAATGCTCCATGTTATCTTATCACATGATCATCCTCTTTTCTGATCTTAATCAATAGCATCATAATCCTTTATTCCACAATTATGTACATTATTTTCATGTTCCAATGACCTACAACTCCTCCTTATTCTTTAATTCAAATCTGGTCAATTCATACATTCTGGTTTTAATCTCTGAAAGGTCATCCTCTCTCCTTTCCTCGGGTTTAGTTCAGATGTTACTATCTCTCATTTGGATTATTGTTAGTTTGTTAACTGGTCTCCCTTGCAACTTCATTTATTTCCCTAAGTCATAGGTTCATCAAGTCACTCCTCTACACAAAAATCTGCATGGCTTCCTGTCCATCCCAACCCAAACCATAGACAACCTACACAAGCACACTTCATGTATAATGAAGAAAAATTTCCTATGCATGCTTGACAAGGCTGGAGAGGGAGATGGGCCTTCTATGTCAAAGGGAGAAAGGAGGCAGAGATACTTTGTGAGGAGACTGTGATCTGTCTCTGCTTTGGCTCCCTGCTCCATCTGCCTATTGGTATGTCTTCATGAGCTGGTTCAGGAGATAAAAAGGATAAATCCTTGTAAGTAGTCCCCTAAAACAAGGAGCAAAAATTCTTGTTGCTACTGTTTTCAAGTCTGGTAGGATCCTTGCTTCATAGATAGTCATGTGAGGCTGTCAGCCTCTAAACATTCCAGAAGCCAGCTGAGCCAAGAGATGCTGTATCTGCTCTTGTGCCTACAGCCCCTTGCTTAAGTGCTGTACCCTTGGGTAAATATGCTTGGAAATAAGGGTGAGTGAAGCTATGTCTACCTAACTCAAACTGAATCTCCCTTGAATAGTGTAGCCCTTTCCAGCACACATCCCCCGTACAGCCCTCCCCTCACCCTTATTTCAGGGGAGTGGACCTGCCTGAAGAGATAATTACCTCGCCAGCCTCTCTGTGTCATTTTCCAGCCTTTATTGTCCCTGTTCCCTTTTGAGCCTATTAAATCCTTATTTACTTTTTATTGTCCACCTAGGATCCCACATCTTCAGTAAAATCTTCCTCAATGCTCAAACCAAAAATAACAATTGCATTTTTTTCTTTCTATTTTCTGATGCATTTAGATTGCACAAACTATAATTAGTTGATTAAATATTAAATTAATTATAAATCCTTGAGGGCAGTAAGCATGTATTAATTATCATTGTATTCCCCCAGAATACATAGCACAATGTTGCACACATAATAGTATTCAATAAATATATTAGAAATTAAACTAAACAAATAAAAAATTTAATTTTTATAAATGTAGTTATTTATTAAATGAATTTTAAGAAAAAAATTTTAAAAGCAGAAAATAATGATCAAAATGAAAAAGAAAACTATAACTCAGCACTAGGTAATGCATATTTTGGGTGTGGTCTGTATATTTCCATAAAGCAAATACAAATGGATGGTAAAATAAATCCTTCAGAATTAAATGGATTTGGAATATATTAATAAAATGACAATCTTTTAAATTTTCATAAAATCTAGAAAAATGTGTTGCCTTTGAGGCCAAGATAATATTAACACATATAAATCTGATTTTTAATGAAGACTTACCCATCTGTGTCTAAAAGTTCAATATGCATGGCTTCAGGCCAGGCAGTGCATTCAAGCACAAACAGAATAGAGACATCAAATGTGAGGTGACTCTAAATTTTCTGCCTCTCTAGCCTTGCAATTAGGAAAAAGTTTCTTCCCCAAATCTTCCAAGTACTTGTTGACCAGATTCAGTTGTAGAGTGTTTCAAATATACATGTGTTAGGGAATCTCTACGTTTATTTGCTGAGACTTTGCATCTGTTTAATTGGCTTGAAGGGGGTACAATATTGGTGTGATGAAAAGCTTCTTAGTGATTTTTAAGGTAATTCTGCACTTTAAATTTACTGAGTTATGAGTTATCATCAATAAGACCACACAAAGATGATAAACCAGTACTGAGTGGTAGTAGTGGTAGTCACAATACCATCCTGGATAGAGATGCCCCCTATAGATAAGGGAAAGATGTGTAATAAAGGTTGTCTTATTAAGCCTGACACTGTTCCTGAAAATCTTCCTAAAGGGAGAACACAAATAAAAGAACCTCTAAATGTAAAATATTGACATGAAAACATTTACCAATAAAAATTATATAATGCGACGTTCCACAAATTACATTGCTGTTGATAAGTGTGCACCCCAAGGAGGTTTTAAGACTCAATATATTTGAGCTAGGATTAGAGGAGGGGACATTATCTGGTGTACTAGATACTGTATTCCAAAAAGAACCTAAGAGAAGCATCTTCCATACAAGACTCAAGAGTCAAAGAGAATTTCAACAAAATCAGTGGGAGAATATCAAAGATTTTCATTTTCTTTTAGAGTTTATCCTGCTATTTTCTTTAGACATATGGTCTATAAATTCATTCAAAAGAAAGACAGAGCAATCACACACACACATACACACACACACACACTTTATTGTTTTGTTCTTTAGACAGCTCTAATACAGTATAGGGACTCATATCATTCCATAAACACATTCCAATATTACTTAGAAAACCAAAGCTATATATATACTAATATATAAAAACCCATGGTCCATAACATCCCAAATGACTGAAGGATCGATCGACTGGAAGTCACTGCGGGAGCCCCGACCCAGCACTAACTGCTGAGGAAGCTGTGGATCAGGCCCAGAAAGAGGCCCGGGGAGAGAGAAGCAGGGTCTGATCCGTAGCTTCCATGGCAGCTGTTGATCAGCACTTGCCTCTCTCTTTTGCTCTGTGGCCAGCAGCCACACCTCTCTTTCTCTCGGGTCTCCCCTGGGGCTGCTGATTAGCCCTGCCTCTCTGATCAGGTCCATTGATAGGCCTGGAGACGCTGACTGGCATAGAAACTGACCAATAAGAACCAAAACTGAATGAAGTGTGACAAGCCAATGGCTGCCTAGGAGTCGGAGCTTCTAACGCTGACTGGCATAGAAACCAACCAATCAGAACCTAATCTGGGTGAACTGCAAAGGCACAACCTAAGGTGGGGGCTGAGGAGGGGTTTTAAGGGCAACAGCTGTTTGATGTAAGGTGTAAGAAAGCGGTTCAATTTTTTAACCTTTTGCACTCGGATGTCGAGTGTGACTCAACACGGTTAGCATTAGAATAAAGGAATCGAGAAAAAAGCAAGCGAGTGCAAAGGGTTAAAGATCGGTTTGGCAGTATAGTGCATATGGCTGGCTATCAGTCCAGATTATGTATTTTTGTCTGCCAAGAGCATCTCCTCGTGCTGAAAAAGGCTTCCTCCCCATTTAAGCAATTCTATCCTATATAATCTATCTATACTACTAAAAGGGTAATATGCTAATTAGACTGGGTCAACCGGCCATCTTCCAGACGTCCAACTTCCTTCCAGACAAAGCCATGGTGGTGGGGGCCAAGGCAGAGGCTGTTCAGAGTGATCAGGCCAGCAGGGGAGAGCAGTTGTGGCCAACCAGGCTGGCCGAGGAGAGCAATTGGGGATGAGATCAGGCCTGCAGGGGAGGGCAGTTGGGGGCGAGATCAGGCCAGCAGGAGAAGGCAGTTGGGGTCGAGATCAGGCCAGCAAGGGAGGACAGTTAGGGGCGATCAGGCAGGCAGTTAGAGGCAATTAGGGGCAATCAGGCAGGCAGGCAGGCAGGCAGAGAGATTAGGGGTGATCATGTAGGAAGGCAGAGGGGTTAGGGGCAATCAGGCAGGCAGGAAGGTGAGTGATTAGGAGCTAGCACTCCCAGATTGCGAGAGGGATGTCTGACCACAGGGATCGGGCCTAAACTGGCAGTCAGACATCCCCCAAGGGGTTCCCGATTGGAGAGGGTGCAGGCTGGGCTGAGGGAACCCCCTCTCCATGCATGAATTTTATGCACCAGGCCACTAGTATATATATATAAAAGCCAAGCAACTGGAATGACAGAACAACCAGAATGACTGGTTGCTATGATGCACACTGCAGTGGCCAACCAGCCCAATCCGGGCCCCGATTTCTACCCCCCAACCTCCCGTGAACCCCAATCAGCCCCCCCACCCATATCTGGGGTGGGGCTGGCCGACCTCCCACATCCCCTGTTCCCCCCCACCCCCACCCCCCCCCGCATCAGCCTGGTCCCATTGGCCCCATCAGGGCAGGCTGGCCTGAGCCTACCTGTGCATGAATTCGTGCACTGGGCCTCTAGTACATGTTTAAAAGCCTGAGCGACTTTTCAACCATTCGACTGTTCCACCGGTAGCTATGATGTACACTGACCACCAGGGGGCAGATGCTCAATGCACAGGCATGGAAACATGGAACAGACTGATGAATCTCAGAGGGTAGGGGGTAGGGGGGAGAAGGGGAAGAGATTAACCAAAGATCTTATATGCATACTAGAGGCCTGGTGCATGGATTCGTGCACCAGTGGGGTCCCTCGGCCTGGCCTGCAGGGAGCGGGCCGAAACTGGTATTCCAACATCCCCCAAGGGGTCCTGGGTTGCGAGAGGGCCTCTCGTATATACATAAAGGAAGGATAGGTACATAGTTTTATTTAGGATAAATTAATAGAGATATTTTATTTTTTGCCACAGCCAACTATCTTACATACTTCCTCACAATTTGAGCTTGTATAAATCCTCTTTAGTTCATATAACTCTAGCAGAAAAATAGAGATTGAAATGGGTACCAGACTAAAATCTTCGTTTGACTCAATAAATATAAAACTGCTTAATGAAGACATTTTCTTTTAACTGTGGACACATATAAACTTCATTCATCTGGAATAATTTTGTTTCTGATCGTGTTGGTAATTTTTCTCTGCAGGACGAGGGCCGCTGTCTTGAGCCTTCTCTGTCATTTCTCCCAGGTTGTGTACTTCCTGTCATCTGTCAATCTGGCATTTTTCACAAACACTCAATCACATATGTTAAGCACTTTCCCCTTTGCCCCACCACCCAACACTCCACACACACAAACACACATGTACACTCTTTACCCAATGTTGAAGGGAAATGTCTTCCCACTCCACTTTGTGCATTGCTCATTACAGTGGTTCTATGTAGGTTTCTGGATGTAACCGTTGTGACTTAAAAATCTGTAGGTTGTGTGCAGGTGACCACAGCTAGGATGAGAAGCTTTATAAAGAAACAGAGACAATAAAAGCAGCTGCCTGGCACCAACTGCAATAGAAAAGCAGCTGCTTTTTTTTACATCGAGGTGGAACAAAGCTCACTCCTAGGCAGCAGTTGTTACTCTAGCAATAACTATCCAGGCTAATCTCCCATCATCTCAACAATTATTTGGAGAACAAAAGGAAAATAATTGAGTTTCTCCCTGAATTAAGAACATACATAATGAAATTTCCTTCTTTAGATGGCTCATTCCTCAAGATATGAAACATGTACATCTCAAAAAGAAGATGAACTTGATTAATAGCAGCTAGTTCCACTTCAACAAAATGAGATGGACCATTGTACTTATTTTTTAAAGAAATAATTATGATCATTATTCCTAGAGTTGGGTCATCTCACATTGTCCTTCTTAAGATTTTAAGATTTCAAATAATGTTGTTTTAGTGTGCTTTAAACACATGAGTCTTTAACTCCTTTCTATTATAATCAGGATCTTGGGGAGAGAGGGAATGATCATCATTCTTTTATACTTTCATTTAGAATATATTTAAGACATAATGTTAACTTTAGGGGGAAATACAAAGGTAACAAATCTGTGATCAATTCAGATACCCCCTATTGGAAGAAGTAACAGAGAGGGAATTATTAAAGCATGATCAAAGGCCTTCCCTCATATGGTCCACACACGGCTGCTTTTGTGAAACTCAAGTTCTTATCACGTCTCCAGGCTAAGGGAATGGCAGGGAATGGTCAGAGAGGAGAGTGACACAGGTCTGTGGAGCTGACTACTTAGAAAATGCTCATCTTATCTCCAGGAATCCTCACAGGAGGAATTTCATTAAGTAAAAAGCAACCTTTCAGTATTTCCTAGACTAAACTGTGAAACATTTTTGAAAAGCATAAAATCTTTATTTATGGCAAGAATGTTTGAAATTCAAAAGATAAATGCCATTTGGAATGCAAGCATGTTCTAGGTATCTAATATGTAATGGGACACAGCTGTAATAACAGCCACTGAACCAGGGGCCTCTCTATATCATGTCATTAGTTGACTTGTTATAAGCTGATCTTCTAGCCCTTTTTATAAGGGCCACTGGGGTAAAAAATAAATATATCATGTACTGAACATCTGTGGTTCTGTCACACAGCACCACTCATATCAACTTTCAAGCTTACATCTTAGGTTACACAAGACACCCTTTTAAAAATGGATCTTAACTGAATGTATAGATTAGGAAATCATAGGTCTTTATTTCCAAAGAACAAAGGATGGAAAGAAGGCCTGAGCTGTGCCTTGGGCAATACCAATGCATCTCCTTTTCTTACTGTTTTAGTGTATTCTTTGGGGTTCAAAACCATATGTGTACTCTGGGTAAGATTATGAAGGTGAATGTTTTACATATGAGATGTTAAGTGAGGAAAGAAATGCCAACTGTGAAAGCTATTGATGTAGCAAGTCATCTAATTGTGAGACAGTATTAAGAACACACAATTAGTAGCAATTTCTGCATGAGCACTTTTTATTTTTAAACAAACCTCTCTGGTCATATGAGAGGTTATTTCTTTCATCTTTTCAATGGTCAAATAGAAAATAATGCATGTCCCCTTTAAAAGGAAAGAGGGGAACTGAATAAAATACTTTAAGTAGGAAATTCTACCACTCATAAACTATTCAGAAAAATATAAGCACCATTAATCTATATAATAAAATGAATGGTGATAAACAGTGTAGTTATGAGAAGTTGGTTATTGTAGAGTAGATAAGCAAAGAAGGGAGAAAGGAAGGAAGGAAGGAAAGGAAGGAAGGAAGGAAGGAAGGAAGGAAGGAAGGAAGGAAGGAAGGAAGGAAGGAAGGAAGGAAGGAAGGAAGAAAGTTAGGAGGCATATTAAATAATCTAGGCAGGATATGATAGAACTAGGTTTATAGCAATGGATGTGATAAGAAGCAGTTAGACGCCCATCATATTTTGAAGGTATATTTTGTAAATATGCTAATGATAAAATGTAAGGTGTGAGAGAAAGAGAGGAGTCAAGGATGACTTCACTGGCTTGATATAACTAGGAACGATGCAGTTTCCATGACCTCAAAAGGAGAGATCTATGGATTACTTGACCCTATATTGCAACAGCTAGTGAGGCAGTATTGGTGGGAAGCAATATATTACTCAGTGTTCCACCCTTGGTGGCTTGTGAAATGGTCTTAGGAGTTAAATGGGCAAATATTTCTTATCTAATTAGTCATAAATATTTAGTAAGTAATATTAATTTTTCATTTACATTAATATTAAAGTCTCTGTTGAATACATTTTAGGGAGTAAAATCTCTTTCAAATACATGTTAGGGAGAGAAAATGAAGCTTGATTTAATGAAGTACATTGTTACATTATGAGATTTTTCATGGTAGTTGTTGAAGCAAAATTCCTGATAGTTGTAAGTTATTTACTGAACATTGGGAAATACTGTTGTATTGTAAAGACCTGTGTTTAAATTCTCCTCTGCCACTTAAGAGAGATAAATGGGGCTAGATAAGTAACCTCTTGAAAACAGTTTCTTCTTCCATTAATAATGACAGTAATGCTTAAATCACAGGGTTGTTTTAAGGCTTAAATGTCAGCTATGAAATACTCAGTACAGTGTTTGGCAAATACCTGACACTACACACTTGAGTTGCTACTTTAAATAATAATTATTCTGATTTCTGTGGCCATTCAACAGGTCCTTTAGGCTACCACAACTCAAAGACACACACAAATATATAACAAATATCTAATGCCTGTTAGTTTATCTAAATAAGAAATAGCAAGAATAATGTTACTGCCTAATATATAATTTTTAAAAAATTCATTCAGTATTCTAAAAATTATAGCAAGTAGTTGTAAAATACCAGTATTACAAGTGAAATGCATTCAAATGTTAGAAGTTTCTTAAGTATTTCCCAAGAAGACAAGCTATTATATCTCAATAAAATGTATATGCAGATTGACCTGAACAAAGAATAATGAATTATTCCTTATATCTACCTTAACTGATATACTTTTTTTTAAAACTAATTTTAATAGTTTTTTTTTTAATATAACTTGAGTGGCCAGATTATTATGATCTCTGAACACATAATAATCTGGACACTCAGTGTGTGTGTATGTGTGTGTGTGTGTGTGTGTATGCATGGGTGGGGTCCGGCCAGCCTGACATGGGCGGTTGGTCGACCTGCCTGCTGGTCGAACTCCTGGTCGAGGGGACAATTTGCATATTAGCCTTTCATTATATAGGATATACACTGAGTGGCCAGATTATTATGTGTTCAGAGATCATAATAATCTGGCCACTCAGTGTATATAAAGAGCAATATCTTTTAACTTTTATAAACAGGCAATATTTGTAAACATGAGTGTCCTAACAAATATAAGCAGACAAATATTAGCTGGTATAGCGTTATCTCATCAGTGCTAGGTTATGGCCATATACTTTCAAAACAATTATAATTCATGTTTATTATGATTATTATGGACATTTATAAAATTTTGACATTTTCTTAATTTACTTAGATAGTGACTTCATGATAATTACTATCAATTATATTTTAGGGCAGTCTAGTTTCAAATATTTTATGTGGTAACTGCTAATAAATTTGTATATTTCATGAACTAGAATGTTCCATTCCATACTAATAACAAACCAAAAAAAACTGGACTGATCAGTAAGTGAATAAATGAACAAATAGTTGGATAAAAAAGCAAGACTGTTGTGGAAAGATTCACTGGAAAAAGTTTCACATTTTTTACTAAGTGCTTATACAAACCAGTCATATTCAACTGAGAGACCATTCAACTACACATGCAGCTGTCATTTAATTTGTTTACAATTTAAAGTGTTTTATTTCTTTTCCTCTTCCTCTTAGTGAAAATTTTTGGTATAGTAGACTGATTTTTAGCATTACATCACAAAAATCACAAAAAAGATAAATTTAAAAATCTCTTATGAAAAAAACACATTAAACTATAATATCTACTTTGACTTTATCTGTGAATTCAAGATAAATCTGTTTCCTTGGGTGGTTTCACTGAGCTGCTGCTGCTTGTTGAAGTCTCTTGGCAGCTGGCCTTGCCTGCCTTTTCTTGGCCAAACCAATCAATTTCATGCTGGTTTCTAAAAACCTTTAAGATCTCCTACTAAACTGAAAGCTCCTTGAAGAGAGCAGCTACATCTTAATCATATCATCATTTTGTCCAAGTGCATCCACCATAGTACCTGGCTCAACTAAGTGCTCAGTCAATGCTTAGGGAACAGAAAAAAAAACCCCACTTAATCAAGTGTGATATTTATTGCCAAAGAAAGTGAGGACCATGTTTGATCTTTAAGAATATGTTTATTGCTAAATAATTCCAAATGTTTACTAAAGATATTAACTACCAAGTATAGATCACTCATAAGTAGTAAGCACTATAAATGTTCATATAGGCATTTGTTCTTGTCTTTATCACATCTCAGTATAAAATATTTACTAAATTGATATGATAGCTAAGATTTAAAATATCCAAGTTCAAATAATGTTGTAAAAAAAGAGGCTTTATTATCTCAGATCTGTTAGACTTCAGACACTTTCTTAAACTTTACTCTTTCTAGAACTTTGTATTGTATTTTTCTTGATAAATGCATGTATACATATACACAAACATACAAACACAGATACTTATGTACATACCTAAATAATAAATTGTTGTAAAACCTAGTTCTTTATCTAGCTATTTTTTGTTGGGACTTTACTAATAAGGACATCTATCTTCTTTCTACCATAATAAGAATTTATGAAAGTAGTTTAGAATGGAAACATATCTCATGTAAGATTAATAAAATACATCTTTTAAACATTTCAGGTAAAAAGATTTCAAATTAAACCAAATTTTTCTACCATATTTATTCATATCAAGAAAGAAATATGTTGTTAACTATGAAAAAACTTTTTGAAAGCATTTTAATAGAAGGAAAATGAAACAAGCTTTACTTAATGAAACAGAAGTAGAGAATTTTTTCTTTGGCATGGTGACATCTGCATGAATAACTATGACATATATTCCCTCTTAGAGGACACATACAATTATTCTCCATAAATGAACAAAGATGAACAAACTCTGCCCAAAAGGTATATTTAAATAATATGATGAACCAATCAAAAGTACATGAGATGCAACATTTTTCTTTACTATGTCTGTAGTAATTATTTTTGGGGCACTTAGAATTTTCTTCTTTTGTAAATATACTAAAATTACTAAAATATACTTAAAATTACAAATATTCTAATAATTAAAGGAAAAAGGTGTGAATCTCCTAAAAATTTGCAAAATATTTGTTTTATGTCACAACATGGTCTCTGGTAAAAGTTTATTATTTTAACTCTTTATCCAGAATAATTGTTAAGATATTATTTGCCACCTGATTTTTTCCTATATCTCTTATTTCTTTTCTTTAATCTTTATATACATGTTTTTATTCACTGTCCCTTACTTATTCTTACCAATACCTTATATTTTGGATGCCTTTGGGTCTTGTACTAGCCCCAGTTTCAGAGTTATAGACCAATATCTCCAACTGCCCAATAGACATTTCCATTAGACCTTCTCATGAACACCTGAGTGCAGGCACAAAGGCAATATACACATACATATGTATGTGTCATCAATGAAGCAAAAATGGCTTATTACATTGAGGATTGTTATAGATCACACATATGAATTATGAAAAATTGGGGTTTAAGCCAATTGCATCACATCAAAGTAGGGTGTTTCAGAGCTTGAACTCACATTTCAATATTTATTTCATTTTATTTTTAAAAGGAGTGTCTATTTCCCATAGGTAGAGCAAGATCAGCATGATTATGCTGGAAATAGGGCACAATAATTTATTTAAGCACTTCTTCAGCTACACATGCTCTCTCTCATCTTATTTAGTCTTCACAACAATCTGTGTATAGTCATTATTATACTATTTAAAAAAAAACACAAAAAATCCATTAACTTTAGTTTAATAATTCACTTAAATTCATCTTTAAAAAAATTGGTAATGAATGTATAAGTAAACCAAATTTAAAATTTTTAAAAAATAGTTATAGGAGAATCCAAGATGGCGGCCAACAGGATGGCAGTGAGGAAGAGAGTGTGAGTGAGTGAGGGAGTGAGAGGGGAGTGTGTGGACGTGTGGGGTATGTGTGTGTGTAAGTAAGGGACAGTTATATTCCACAGGACTTTTGGGGGTTGGCAGCCCAGGCTCCCCTGGCTGGGCAGCCTGTGCTACTGCTGCAATCTCTCCTGGGGCAGCCAGCTCTGCACAGAGGCTGTGCCATTTTGAAGGGAAGAGCAGCTGTGACTGGGAGCCCAGCCTCACCTCTACCTAGGGAGCCCTCAGACACCACCCAGGACCCTACAGTCACACTGGCCAGGGATCTGCTGCCTTGGCTGAGAACCCATGAACACTAAGACTCCAGCCTCCTTGGCCGTGGGCTTCTAAAAATTTTGTCTGGGTGGGGAGACAAAATCGCAGTCAAATAGGTGTGTTCTGCAACTTCTCATGGAGCAAATAGAAGAAATAATTAAATTGAATAACATCCACCCAGAATTGGTGAATTAAACACAGCTGGTGAGACAATCCGTGGCTGGAAATGACAGAGGACACCTGGAGAATGATAGGATTAGGGAACTGGGCTGGAGAGAGACTTGCGACCACCAGAACTAGAGGGTCAGAAGGAAAGTGCACTTCACCAAGTCCGCATCTATTGGGGACATGTGTAACACTCTACTGTGGAAGGGGGTCCACAGGGCTGCTGGCATCCAAAGAATCTAGATCTAAGTCCACAGCCATGGGAGGCTGCACCCAGAAAGGCAGCCTGAAGCCCTCCACTGGCCATGCAGTGCAAGGGGGAGAGAAACATACAGCAGTGTGGTTGCTCTGTCTTTATATTTACCATGCTTTTACTTGCTAAACCCAATACATAGGATCGTTCAATTACAAACACTCACTGAGGCTGCACTGCAGGTGGAGGTGGTTTTGTGGAAGCTGGGGAGCAAAACAGGGAGAGGTGACCAGGAATCCAGCTCTGGGACAGTCTGATCCCTCAAAACCTAAACAGTCATTTTTCTCCTGAAGAGCCAGCCCTTCCTAGCAGTGCAGCCACACCCAGCCTCCAGCTCTGCAGGGAAACAAGGATTCTGAATACCCCCAGGAAGCCCTCAGAGATTGGGTTGAGGGGCCATTTGGTTCTGGAAACTAATACAGCAACACCACCACCTAGAGCCTGTGTCAGAAATAGATGCTTGTGTAAATAGGACAGAAAGCAGGCAGGCAAACAAAGTGGGCAAACTGAAGCTAAGGCTGTGGAGACAGACCCAGTGGAGTGGTGGATCACTGGGAACTTCAACACGGTGCTGACTACCTAACAGGAAACTGAGAAGTGGCGGACAGAACAGTAGAGAGGGGTCTTAAATCTGCCCACATGGGACATTAAAACTCAGCTGAAACGAACAACACTTTACTACTTTACTTTTTTCAATTTTTAACTTTTACTTAAGAAAGAAAAGGAAAAAAAATGTTTTCTTTACTCTATTTTATTGTTTTTATTTATTATTATTATTATTATTATTAACCTTTTATTTTTTTGGATTAGTGTTCTACATTCTATTTTTATTTTTTATCATTATTTTACTTTATTTCATTTTTTTTCTTTTTGCAAACCTTTTGTTCTTCATTTCTCCCTTTTTCATCTTGTTTCTGTTCTGTTCCTGCTTTAATTTTATCTTTCCTTTCTTTTTATTCCTTGTTAGAAATTTATCTTTATCTGCTTTATTGACACATTGTTATTATAGTAGTTTCTGTTGGCTTACTCATACATCAAATTTCCTCTCCCCTGCTTCAAGTCCATGCACCCTTCTCTTTTCTCTTTCTTCACTAGCCAATTTTTTATGCTTTTGTTTTTCCTCTCCATGCTTGCTTTCTTCTTCTCTTAATTGCTTAATTAGTTTCACTCACAAAACTCAAGACTATTTGCTCTCTACTCTATTCTCCTTTTCCAAAAATAGATTAATATATAGATAGGTAGATTAAATAAATGGGATATTTTTTCTCTTTTATTTATTGATTATTTTGTTTTTTAATTTTCTTCTTATCTACTCATTCTCTTTCTACCGCCTCTACACTGAACCGTGGCCCTTCCCCCATTCATTAAATTTCTTTACTTTCTTGAAATAAGATCTGCCTCTTCAATTCAGTCCCCCCATTTTTTTCTGGGTATTTGTTGTTTGCAATTTTTGTTTTATTTGTTTGTTTTGTGGAGTTTTCTTCCCATATATTCTTATCCCCTTCTTTTTTCTTCTTTTTCTTTTCTCTCTTACCTTTTTCCTTTTCTCAACATAATTTTTGCGATCTTTTCTCTCCCCTAATTTTCTTTTCTCTTGTGGTCTCCTTTATTGGGTTATTGGTGTTGTGAATACATTCATGTTTTGTTCCCTCTGTGTCATGTCTTATCGAGTTGTATTTTGTGCTTTTCATTCAACATGGTAGAAAGTGAGCCACATAATCACACACCCTGAGAGGAGCAAAAATGGGGAGACAAAGAAACAGCCCACAAAGGAAAGGAAAGAAGTATCACCAGAAATGGAAGTAAACAATATAGAAGCAAGCAATTTGTCAGAGAAAGAATTCAGAGCATTGGTCATAAGGCTGCTGAAAAGAATGGATGACAAATTCAACAACATGTGTAAAAATCAAGAGGAAATGAAGAAGAACCAGGAGGAAATAAAGAATGACATAGCTGCAATAAAAAACACAACAGAAAGCATCAACATTAGACTAGAAGAAGCAGAGGACCAAACCAGCGAGCTAGAAGACAAGAAAGGAAAAAACACCCAAGCAAGAGCAGCAACTGGAAAAAAAAAATTAAAAATCAGGAGTAGAGCCTAGGGGAGCTTTGGGACAATAGGAAATGAAACAACATCCACATAATAGAGGTTACAGAAGGAGAGGACACTGAGCAAGGAATAGAAAACCTGTTTAAAGAAATAATGACAGAAAATGTCCCTGATATTGAGGAAAAAAACCAAAACTCACACAAGTTCAAGAAGCACACAAAGTCCCAAACAAGATGAACCCAAAATGACCAATACCAAGACACATCATAATTAAATTGGCAAACACCAACAACAAAGTAAGAATCTAAAAGGCTGCCAGAGAGACAAAAAGTTACCTATAACGGATTTGCCATTAGACTAGCAACTGATTTCTCAACAGAAACACATCAGGCCAGAAGGGAATGGAATGAAATACACAAAGTGACTGACTCCAAGAATACTATACTCAGCAAGGCTATCACTCAAAATTAAAGGTGAAATAAGGAGCTTCATAGACAAAAAATGGCTAAGGGAGCTTATTACCACCAATCCACCAATGCAAGAAATGATAAAGGGACTGTTGTAAAAAGAAGAATTAGGAAGGGAAGAAGGAACACAGGCATAAAGAATGAAAATGTTGACAAACAAGTACCTATCAATAACCTTAAATGTAAATGGATTAAATGCTCCAATCAAAGACAGAGGGTAGCTGAATGGATAAGAAAACATGACCCATATATTTGCTCTCTACATGAGACCAACCTCAGAACAAAGGATTCACACAGACTGATAGTGAAGGGATCAAAAAATGAATTTTCAGGTGAATGGAAATGAAAAAAAAAAAAGGAGTAGCAATACTTATATCTGAAAAAATAGACCTCAAAGTGAAGGCCATAACATGAGATAAAGAAGGCCACTTCATAATACTAAAGGGAGCAATTCAACAAGAGGATATAACTCTGGTAAACATATATGCACCCAATAAAGGAGCCCCCAAATACATTAAAAAAAAAAAAAACTACTGCAAGATATCAAGGGAGATAACAACAGCAATACATTCACAGTAGGGGACTTTAATACCACATTGACAGCACTGGATAAATCCTCTAAATCAGTGGTTGTCAAACTCATTAGTCAACAGAGCCAAATATCAACAGTACAACGATTGAAATTTCTTTTGAGAGCTGAAAACCGACTTCTGCTCATGGGCCACAAAGTTTCAATCGCACTGTACGTGTGCACCCACACATGGTATTTTGTGGAAGAGCCACACTCAAGGGGCCAAAGAGCCGCATGTAGCTCTTGAGCCGCAGTTTGCTGACCACTGCTCTAAATAAAACATTAACAAAGAAACATCAATCCTGAATGACTCACTAGATCAGATGGAATTAATTGACATCTTCAGAACATTTCACCCCAAAGCTACAGAATATACATTCTCCTCAAGTGCACACAAGACATTTTCAAAGATAGACCACATATTGGGACACAGGCAAAGTCTCTTCAAATTCAAGAAGATAGAAATCATATCAAGCATCTTCTCAGGTCACAATGGCATAATATTAGAAATAAACTACAATAAAACAATCACAAAAATTCAAACACTTGGAGGCTAAATAGCATGCTATTAAACAATGATTGGGTTACCAAAGAAATCAAAGAAGAAATGAAAAGCATCCTGGTAACAAACAACAATGAAATCTATGGGACATAGTGAAAGAATTCCTGAGAAGGAAATTCATAGCTCTACAGGCCTAACTCAAAAAATAAGAAACAATGATAATAAATTATCTAAGCCTACAACTCAAAGAATTAGAAAGAGAGCAATAAGAAAAGCCCAAAGTAAGCAGAAGGAAGAAAATAATAAACATCAGAGCAGAAATAAATGACATAGAGAAAAAAATACAAAAGATCAATAAAACTAAAAGCTGGTTCTTTGAAAGGGTAAACAAGATTGGTAAAGATCTAGCCAGGCTCACCAAGAAGCAAAGAGACAGGACCCAAATAAACAAAATCAGAAATGAAAGAGGTGAAGTAACAACAGACTCCACAGAAATACAAAGGATTGTGAAAAAATACTATGAACAACTCTACTCCAACAAACTGGACAACTTAGAGAAATGGACACATTCTTAGGAAAATATAAGCTTCCCAAACCCAATCAGGAAAAATAAAAAAACCTGAATAGGCTGATAACTACCAATGAAACTGAAGCAGTAATCTAAAATCTTCCAGCAAACAAAAGCCTTGGTCTGGATGGCTTTACAGGGGAGTTCTACCAAACATTCAAAGAAGAAGTAAAACCTATCCTCCTCAGACTACACCAAAAAATTCAAGAGGAAGTAACACTTTCAAGCTCTTTCTATGAAGCCATCATTACCTTAATTCCAAACTAGATAAAGACACCACAAAGAAAGAGAACTACAGGCCAATACCTCTGATGAACATAGATGCTAAAATCCTCAACAAAATCTAGCAAATTGGATTGAGCATTATATGAGAAAGACCATATAGCATGACCAAATGGGATTTATTCTTGGAATGCAAGGATGGCACAGTATCCACAAATCAATAAATGTGATACATCACATAAACAAATTGAGAGACAAAAATTACATAATCATATCAATCCATGCAGAAAAAGCATTTGACAAAATCCAAGACACTTTCTTGATAAAAACTCAGCAAAGTCGGAATAGAGGGATCATACCTCAACATAATAAAAGCCTTATATGACAAACTTACAGCCAACATCATACTCAATGGACAAAAACTAAAACCTTTTCTTCTAAGAACAGGAACAAGACAAGGATGCCCACTTTCACCACTCCTGTTCAATATAGTACTGGAAGTGCTAGCCATATAGACCAGACAAGAAGAAGAAATAAAAGGCATCCAAATTGAAAAAGAAGAAGTAAAACTGTCTTTATTTGCAGATGACATATTGTACATAGAAAACCCTAAAGACTCCATCAAAAAACTGCTAGAATTAATAAATGAATTTGGCAATGTAGCAGGATACAAAATTAACACCCAGAAATCTATGGCTTTTTTAAACACCAATAATAAACTCACAGAAAGAGAAACAAAACAAAACAAAACAAAATCCCATTTACCATTACACCAAAAAAATTAAGATACCTAGGAATAAACTTAACTAATGAGGTAAACGACTTGTATTCAGAAAACTACAGGACGTTGAAAAAAGAGATAGAGGAAGACATAAACAAATGTAAGAACCTACCGTGTTCATGGATTGGTAGAATCAACATCATTAAAATGTTCATACTACCCAAAGCAATTTATAGGTTCAGTGCAATCCCCATTAAAATACCAACAGCATATTTCACAGACCTAGAACTAACTCACCACAAATTCATCTGAAATAAAAAAAAAAGACCCCGAATAGATACAGCAATCCTAATAAAGAAGAAAAAAGTTGGAGGGATCACAATACCAGATATCAAGCTGTATTACAAAGCCACTGTTCTCAAAACTCTTTGGTACTGGCACAAGAACAGACGTATAGACCAATGGGACAGAACAGAGAACCCAGAAATTGACCCAAGCCATTATGCTCAATTAATATTTGACAAAGGAGGCAAGAGCATACAATGAAGTGATGACAGTCCTTCAATAATTGGTGTTGGGAAAATTGGTCAGATACATGCAAAAAAAAGAAACTAGACCACCAAGTTACACCATACACAAAAATAAACTCAAAATGGTTAAAGGATTTAAAAAGACGGGAAACCATAAAAATCGTACAAGACTGCATAGGCAGCAAAATATTAGACAAATGTCTTAGCGATATCTTTACCGATACAGCTCCTAGGGCAATGGAAACTAAGGAGAAAATAAACAAATGGGACTACATCAAAATAAAAAGTTTCTGCACAACAAAAGAAACCATCAACAAAACAACAAGAAAGCCCACTGCAGGGGAGAACATATTTGCCAATGCTCTCTCAGATAAGTGTTTAATCTCCAAAATTTACAGGAAACTCATACAACTTAACAAAAGGAAGGAAAACAATCCAATCAAAAAATGGGCAAAGGACCTAAATAGACACTTTTTGAAAGAGGACGTACAGAAGGCTGAGAGACATATGAAAACATGCTTAAAATCACTAATCATCCGAGAGATGCAAATCAAAAAGACAATGAGGTACCATCTCATACCTGTTAGAATGGCTATCATCAACAAAGCAACAAATCAACAAACAACAAGTGCTGGTGAGGATGTGGAGAAAAAGGAACCCTCGTGCACTGCTGGTGGGAATGCAGACTGGTGCAGCCACTGTGGAAGACAGTATGGAGTTTCCTCAAAAAGTTAAAAGTGGAACTCCCATTTGACCTAGTAATCTCACTTCTAGGAATATATCCCAAGAAACCAGAAACACCAATCAGAAAGGATATATGCACCTCTATGTTCATAGCAGCACAATTACAGTAGCTAAGATGTGGAAACAGCCTAAGTGCCCATTAGCAGATGATTGGAATAAAAAACTGTGGTACATCTACCCAATGGAATACTGTGCTGCTATAAAAAAGAAGGAACTCTTACCATTTGCAATAGCATGGATGGACCTAAAGAACATTATGCTAAGCCAGTCGGAGAAAGATAAATATCACATGATCTCACTCACATGTGGGATATAATGAACAACATAAACTGATGAACAAAAATAGATCCAGAGACTTAGAAACACTGAACAGACCATTCAACCTCAGAGAGTAGGGGGGTTTAAGAGATCAACCAAAGGGCTTGTATGCATGGATATTAGCATAACCAATGGACAAGGACACTGGTGTGGTGGGTGCTTGTCTTGGGGGGCCGGAGTGGTGGTGCGGGGGTCAATCAGGAAAAAGGTAACATATGTCATATTTTAAACAATAAAAGAAAACAGGAAAAAATAGTTACAAATATTAAGTGGCAACACCTGGATTTGCTAACTGGACTTTTGACACCTTTTTACCTTGTTGACACACATTCCAGATCTTTCTGCTCTAACATACAGCCTTCCTTTAAAAGCTATTTCTTGGATAAAATTGTGACCAGAGACAAATTTTCTTTCTATTAGTTAATTATAATCATTTTCTTTGCTATTGGAATTAAAATGAAAACCAGTAATAGTGGGTGATAACAAATTGTCAGGATAAATACTTTTAAATTAACAGTGATTAAATATAATCTTTCAAAGCTACTTTAGAAGTTTAAGGATTGGATAAATAACTTCCTCATAAAGCAACTGAGATGTCAAGTACATAGTAACATTGCTCAAATCATGTGAACTTTTGATTTTAAAAAAGTCATGCAATCTGTGTTTTAGGCAGCCAGCCAGCATCTCATAATTACACTAGAGGCCTGATGCACGAAATTCATGCAAGCTGCTCGGCCCTCGCAGCCCTGGCCTCATCCGGAAGGAGGCCCGGAGGGTCGTTCGGCTGTCTGGTCTAATTAGCATATTATGCTTTTATTATTATAGAGCATAGCCATCTTTATAGATTGATTTATTCAATCTCACATATATTTTATGCAAACCCTCTCCTCCTTCCTGAGCCATAAGAAGAATATTCTAATAGTAAAGGCCAGGAATTTTTGAGTTATGTAATCATGGGCAAGAGGTTTAACCACTTATAGTTGTTTAAAGTTGTTGTAAGGATTAAATGAGATAATAATGCAATAGACTTTAGGTCAATGCTAACCTTATCAAGATGACTTAGATCAGCAACTATTACTGATGAAGCAGGGCAGAAATGTGAGCTTCCCATCTTTGAGCTTTGGCATCCTTTGGCTTGGTGTGAATGTTATAGCATTTCAGGGTCCTCACAGTTCTTATAATTTGTATACTATTGCAACTTTTTTATGGCAGATGACAATAAAGTCCCTTGAGGAAGGGGTGCCCTTTTTCAATGTAGGCATGGTGCTATATTTACAAGATTAAAGAATCAGAATTCTGGGCTATATCACAGTTACTAACAGTGAGATAATACTTTTGGAGATACTATAATATGATGTAAACAGTTTATCATGAAATAGCCTGACCTGCAGTAGTAAGATTTTTGTTTTTGAGGACAGAGAATCTTTTCTTTTTAAATATTTGCATTTGTTTAATTTCAAAATTATTTTTACATATTGTTATTCTCCAAGGACTTATATTTAATTTAACTCTAGAGGAATGAGACACATTTAAAAATAAATTATATAGATAAAGATAAGTTTTTATATTCACTGTGTTTGATACTAAAATTTTTCTCTTGGGCAAAAATGAGAATACAAAATATTTCTGTTGAATAAGTATCTTTGGCTCTTGAAAGATGCAGTGAAGATGGCACAAGTTAGCATTCAGTGGTTATTTCTTTCTTAATGTGTAGGTGCTTTAGTTAACACCGTATTTCCTCCCCTAGCTCATGATCTCATGCGTACCCTTTAGGAGAAGCCAGCGGGAAAAGAATGGCCATATCCATCAGGCGCATGTCTGCTCCATTAATGGCAGTGGTATTAAAGGTAAGAAATGAAGTTGAGACAATAACTCAATAGATCCTGGAAGCCTCCAAACTGTCCCTGTTTGGAGGCTTCCATACAGTTGTGGCTTTAAGCTCCTATAAAGGTTCTGAATAACTGTCAGGACAATGGATGGTTCTGCTTGTGTTCAGCTTATTGCTCATACTGTGCATATGCGCTATGGCTCCACACCACGGTGTGATGGCTGAAAGGCATCATTAATGTGTTAAATGATGTGGAATGCTTCAGGCACACTATGACATATCACTACAGAGTGATAGTCCCAGATGCACAGGTATCTGCCTCGATTACAAATCAAGAGGGAAGAAGCTAAATTACCATACAAGTACAATGCACCAGGAAAATCAAAATGTGTGTAGCCACTTGAAATCTCTGGGCCTGATTCAGACCTCAGTTGTTTGTTGAGAGAAATAAAATGTTAAGGCTTTAATTCTTAGGGTTAATTAATCACAAAAGTAAAAGAAGGGGGAGAGTCATCTGAGTACATTACTAGAGTCTTATCTCTACTGTTTCACAGTTGATTTTCATTATGTGTTAATATTCTGACTTGCTACCCTGATGCTACAAAACATCTTCCTTCACATTCAGAGAAATAATCTATAATAATAAAAGCGTAATATGCTAATTAGATCAGACAGCTGAACGACCTTCCAGATGTCCTTCTGGATGACCTTCCAGAACGACCAGTGGGCGAGGGGCAGGGCCAGTGAGTCTGTGCCGCCAGGCCAGCCATGGCGGTCCTGGCGTCCCCCCTTCGGTGAGGCAGTGGGAGAGGCAGCGGTGTGGGCCCGGTCCCAGTCCCGCCACCGCCCCTTGTGCAGAGGCCCGGGCCACCGCCCCGTCCCGGCACTGCCCCTTCCACAGAGGCAGTGGGAGAGGCTGAAGTGAGGCCAGGTTCCTGCGTTGCCCCTTCTGCAGAGGCAGCGGAAGAGGGGACTGCCAGGGCCTGGTCCTGGTGCCACACCTTCCACAGAGGTGGGGGGGGGAAAGGGGGCGGTGCAGTCCCAGAGCCTCCACGGAGGTGGTATGAGGCACGACTGTGGCCCCTCAACCTCCTATGTCCCTCCCCCCAGCCAGCCTGGCCCCAGATCGCCCCCCCACACCAGTGGGCAGGGGTCAGGGCCAGCTCTAAGGAGCAGAGAGACTGGCTTCTGGTTGAGCGGCACTCCCCACCTCCCTTCCCCTCCCCCCTCCCCCCCACCGCTCAGCCAGAAGCTGGGCTCATGGCTGGTGAGTGAAACTGAGCTGGTGTGAGCCTCTCCCACCCTCGCGGCAGGCGGGCAGTAAGAAGCGAGGGGTCTTAGACTTCAAGAGCCCAGAATGCAAGAGGGATGTCTGAGTGCCAGCTTAGGCCTGATCCCTGGGGGGTCCTGGATTGTGAGAGGGCACAGGCTGGGCTGAGGGACCCCTCCCTCCAGTGCATGTATTTTGTGCACCAGGCCTCTAGTCATATGTATTTTTCTGACATCTACTTTTCTTCCAGGGAACATAATTACATGGCAGCACATGTTTCTATAGGGACTACTCAAATATATGTTTGTGGTTTAAGTGAAGATCCAGCTTCACATCTTTTCTACATTTATTTATTTATATATTTATTTATTGTTAATCCTCATGTGAGAATATTTATTTCCATTGCTTTTCAGAGAGAATGGGAGGGAGGGAGGGAGTGTGGGAAGGCAAAGTGAAAGGTAGAAAGGAGAAGAGAGAGAGAAACATTGATGTGAGAGAGACACATGGACTGGTTGCCTCCCACACGGGCCCAGACCTGGGCAGGAGCAAACCCACAGCACAGGTACTTGCCCCTGACCAGAAATCCAACCCAGGGCTCTTCAGTGCCCTGGGCAACACTCTAACCATTTAGCAATGCTGGTCAGGGCTCTACCTTAATTTTTAAACTAGAGGCCCAGTGCAAGAAATTCATGCATGGGTAGGGTCCCTAGGCTTGGCCAGCGATCAGGGCCAATCAGGGCCTTCTGGCTGCACGCTGGGGCCTCCCTTTCCTGGCTGCTGAATGCCGGCCAGGGCCTTCCTTTGTTCTGCACCACAACCAAGGTACATGCCCTTGACCAGAATAGAACCTGGGACCCTTGAGTCCGCAGGCCGATGCTCTATCCACTGAGCCAAACCGGTTAGGGTGCTTATAGTAGATTTTCCCAGCAAAGCTCCTGTCTGTCTTGAAGGCAGCATTTATTTTTGTAGCCACTTGTAGGAATCACAGGAGCATAGAATTTGGAAGTGTTGTGGAGTTGGGAGACTTAAGTGAAAGTTTGATTTCATGATGAAATGCTGAAGAAGCTTCTCGAATCTCAGCTTCTTCAGCTGTAAAATGGGAGTGGGAGTAGACCTCAAAATGGAATGCCCATAAATTCTCTGTGAGTGTCCCTATTCTAATCTGAGTTCATTATATGCTATAAGGTAATGGGGGGGGGGAAGCAGATTTTATGATGAGAATAAGCAGAGATGTATATTCCACTAATGTTCTAGAATGACTGTTTCCAGAACTGAAAGGTAAATATACTCATTCAAGGAAGGAAACACGAAGTACAAATTTATACCAAGTTATAACTTTATAGATTTTTGTTTTGCAATCAGCAATTCTTTCTGCAGATGTTTGACTGATGGATTCACAAATACCATCTTTATGTAGGGGCCGTGCTTTTAATCTCACCGACATACTTTGTGAAAGTTTAGAGAGCTGAGAACTAACATCAGACTTTACTGAATAATCCACTACAAAGTAGAAGGTGCCTTGTCATGTGCTCATCACATGGCTTTTACAATATAATCAAGAGAAACAGTAACAAGCTCCTCTCACAAACTAGATTAAAAGGGACACATTCACATTTCCCCTTTATGTTCATGTCAAAGATAGACTAGGAGGAATTTAAACTTTATGGCATCATATCTGTCACAGGAGTATCTGTCTGGTAATATGGAGCTCATTTTTCAAGGCTACAAGTCCATTAACCTTCACAAGAACAAAAATAAAGCAAAACAAAGAAACACTCTCTGGAGAAATGCATTGCTTCTAATCTTGTTTATAGATCTTAGCTGTGGGGTTTAAAAATGGAACAAAGACCTCTACCTCCCAGGCAAACAAAAAAATACATACACTCAGAGATAAGTATAAAATGCCTAGAGATGCATATTGTAGACAAATTTGTGATTTAAAAAAAAGGGGGAGTTGGTTTAGGGTGAGTAACTGATACCATCCCTGTTGAAGCTCTGTCTTGCACTATGATTTGTAACTGGGAGGTTCAAAGCATCAACCGTTTATTTTTAATATCTTGGCCTGCATTTAGTTACCACTTTACCTACATTCATTCATTGTACATACCTGGAAGTATTAAATTCTAGATAAATGAGTTGTCAGAAAGCCAGAGGCTGAAGATGAGGCAGAATATAAGGAGTTCTTGCTTGTTTGTCTATGGTTCTGTTTGACTTAGGAGATAATTATAATACAAATTGATGCTCCCATTTTAAACAAGGTACTAAATCAACATGACATATAGGATTTGGGAAAGCCATTTGCCACATAATTGTAATTTCTTAAAATTCCTGTATTCCTTGCATATGAGAAGCTACAATCATGTGATACATACCAGTAGCATTACTCTTCCCCCCTCTCATGGAAGATAGTTAAAGTTAAGTAACAAATTTTTAAATATCATTAACTGAAGCAAAGCCAAAACTTATGTTTGTTGGTCTGGGATCTAGCTTTAAGTGGGAGATTCCAGGAAGCAAGATTAAAATAATAAATCAGTGAATTTCCTTGAAAAGTCATGTCTTACCAAAAAATAAAGTTTATTTATCATCATGAAACCACTGAAAGTGTATGACTTTCATCAGCAGAGAGAATAGAAGCAAAGTAGGAATGCAAGAGGGGTTTGGAATCAGAAAGAGACACATATGAGAATGTATCAGAAGTTATATTCAAAATATTTATCAACTAGAATTTCAGAGACATAGACCCCTCAAGAAGAAGGAGTTCCAGCACAGGGATCTAGAAACATCTCTTATACCAGGATTTATACTTTTAGTTGCTGGATTATGGGGGAAGCGGGGAGGATGGGGTAGACCTGAAATACTGGGCTTAGGAGCCTACTCAGGGTACTGGAGGAATTAACCAGAGGAGATGCATTTCTATACTAACCTGCAGAAGTAGTTAGAACTACTTCTAACCAATACAGAAGTGGTACAACATTTTAACAAGTGCTGACATGCTGAATATATTAGCCCTTGGATGACACCTATTAATTGTTTATCCTTGGTAGTTTAACCTTACTGAACCAGCCACGTGAGAGAAATGAAAGTGATGAGTTTTTCAGACTAGTTATTGGTTTGCTCTACAACCTCTTCCAGCTGATGGGGAACTTACTCATCTCTCCTCTCTCTTTTCCTCAGGCATCCAGTATGCATATCCCCAGAGCGACGGCAAGTCCCACTGCAGAGCAGAGGGACTTCCAAAATTTCAGCCAGATGCAGAAAAGAAGCAGAGTTTGCATTCCATCCTGACTTCCAGCTCAGGGGTTAACCCACTTGGGAGGTGACTCAAGAATCTGTAGTTCTGCATTTCAGGGTGCATCCAATGTTTATTTGTGCATAAATGATACAATAATATCTTTGCATTGAACTTTTTGAAATGTATTCCTAATTATGATATCTAATAGCAACAATTATGCACATAAATATCTCTCAGTTTAACTGTGCACAAGTTTTGTTGGTTCAAAAGGAAACTTTAATATGTGTTTATCAATTCTCTACATTGAAGAGATGAGTGTCTTATCCCAAAGGAGTATCATTGGTATGTCTCTGTATTCTCTGCAAAGTATAACACTTCTATGTGTTTCAGAGACTCACAACTAAAATCCCATACATAATTTTGAACATCACGTTGTTAAAAAACTATTAAAAACTCACAGGAATTATCTGAGAACTAGAAAACACAGAAGATTTAATGAGTGGTTGAAAGAGTAAGATGTGCTAGCAGTAAAGAGAAGAGAAATGCTATGGATGTAAGATAAAGAAAGATGAGAAGTTTGTTCGCTTATTTCCTTTTTCCAATTCCACATCAAAGGGCCTTTGCCTGCCTTTGCTTGATATAGCATTTTTTTTTAATTAGGAAAATATTGTCAGTGGAAAATAGTTGGTGAAATTTTCCCTAAGAAATTTGCTTTTAGATCAGTGCTTCTAACTGTTCTTCACCAAGACCTCTTTTCACTATGCTTCTCCACAAATTTCATATTTTAATTTTTTAAATACAAATGATAGCTATTCAATAAAATTGTCTTTCCTTATTTTTAATTAATCGGAGAATTATAACTTCCTAAGCAAAATACTCAGATCTTTTGATGATCATAAAATAACTGAATAACAACATAAAAATCTGATATAATTGTAACTAAGGTAAAGCTATTTCAAATTTAGAAATATCCTACATAACCTTTTCACAGCTAAGTTTCAATGTCTAAATTCTTTGAAATATGAAAATGCTTCAGTCAGAACCACAAGTACTATCTCCAGAGCCCCAACTACTTAAAGATTCCAAATTGGGTAGCCATGGATTACATTAATTTAAAATAATCTAACAAATACGATTCATCCTTATTTGAAGATTGAATTATTCAATGTACCATAACTGTCCAAAAGTGTTAGAAGAGGAAATCCTGAAGTTCTTTCAAATCTTTGTCTTCCCACCCTTTCTTCCCCTCTCTGTTAAGACTCTTAATTGACTCTGAGATGCAGAAGTACTCACCGGCCTGATTAGTTGTGATGCTGACTGCAGCAAACTGTCGTGGTGGTGAGCTCAGCTCTGACACCCCGTTAATGGCATCGATTTCAAAGGTGTAGTTAGTATGTGCCAGGAGATCTGTCACTGTCACCGTGGTGTTGGTGAGTCCAAACTGTCGAGGGAGGAAGCGGACATTTGGGCTGCATGGCTCACACTGTTTTACATTCCACCCACATTTTTTACATATGATGTTGAAGGTAACATCTTTCCGGCCTCCTGTGTCCAGGGGCCAGCTCCAGTCCAGGATAACCGAGGTCTCGTTTATATTAGAGATAACGTTTCTTGGTGCAGATGGAGGTCCTGCAAAGTAGTTCAACAAAGATTAATGAGCCTCACTTCTGGTTTCTACTACAAGGGAAAGAGATTATTTACAATGGGACTGAAAGAGGTAAATAACCATCTTGTCTTTATTACATATTTTAATTTGTCCTTAGAGGATCCGTGAGATTATAGACACATGGATTCAAGAGCACTGTTCTCTCCAAGCTATGGGTGAGGGAGATTTGACTCAAGGTTGAATATGCATTCAGAAAGTCCAACAAAGGTATGTACCATTAAATCCAATGCCCTTGTGAATAGTTATGAAAACTGTAGTGTTACTTATATAAATCTTAGTCCTCTTCCTGATGACCTATGACCAACATGTAGCAAGAGGGAATCGAAATGTAAAAATACAAATCCCATGTTTACAATCTCTCCTATCCTGTCTAATAAAAAGCAAAAATCTAAAACAAGATACAGAGAATGTCCGGGTCCTGTTGCAGTAAGTGCTTTATAAATTAAGTCATGTGATAAATGTTGCATTTGTGGTGAGCCAAGCATGGAGAGTGAAGCAGAGGAAGCTTTCAGTTTGCACATGGGCAGCACAAGTAAATGGGCCAAATGCTTAAAAAAAAAAAGAAAAAAAAGAAAAATAAAACCAAAAAGCAAAACAACAACAACAACAACACAATAAAAAACAAAATAAAACAAACATGGAGGCATGGGTTGCAGCAAAACTACTCACGGGTACAAGCCATGGATGGAGGGTCTTTGTCTGCTCGGAAGTAATTATTCTCACACCTGCAGTTCATTGAACCATCTTCCTGAGTAGAACTGTGAGGTGGGCACTTAGCGCACTTCGTGTTACCATCCGCAGCCTTGTAGAAACCCGGTTGACAAGCTACAAACAAAATAACGCTTTTAAAATTCTGCAATTATTTTGAAAACATATTTTTGGAAATATGTTAAACAGACTTCAGGATGTTAGGGCATGCATTCGCTATGAATCAAAATTCGTTTTTCCTTCCAGCCTTTACAGAAACAAATAACATGGCCCAGTGTAGTTTCTGCACATCTACATTTGAATTTGCACCAAATGTTAAAGCAAAAAAAAAAAATACACCTACAAGATTTAGATTATTTTGGCACCAGAGTGTGATGAAATTTCCAGCTCGTGTTTTCACAGCTTTACTTGGCATTGGAATATTTGTGGAGAAAATAAAGCAAAGCCATGTCATCATGTAGCCATTCCCTTTTAAAACATGATGCCTTGTGTACACGATCTGCACTACAGTTAGCACTGACATTGTGAGCACTTGAAACCCAGACTTCATTCATGTATTATTACTTATTAATTATATGGTAATGGCCTAAAATAAAGAGTGAAATATAGTTCCTTTCTGTATCTCAAATACATAAGGAGGTACAATTTCTATTTAAATGAATATATTTCCTTTCACATATATCAAACATAGGGGGGTACAATTTTTATTTAAACTGACATACTTGTGAATTATTACTAAAGTTTTTTATTTTATTTATTTGTTTATTTTTTAAATATAACTTTTATTAATTTCAGAGAGGAAGGGAGAAGGAGGGAGAGATAGAAACAATGATGAGAGAGAATCATTGATTGGCTGGCTCCTGCACGCCCCATACTGGGAATCGTGCCTGCAACCGAGGCATGTGCCCTGAACGGGAATGAACCCATGACCTCCTGGTTCATAGGTCAAAGCTCAACCACTGCGAACTAAATTCATGGTGAAAATCCCAACAAGAAGTTCTTTGACATTCCTTTGATGAAGGAATTTGGGGCCCAAATGTTTAAAGTCTTCTTCAGAACATCTTTGGAAGTCAGTAACTTCTTGAATCTATAAACTCAATTTCAGTGCTACACTGAAATTTTATTACTCAAAGTTTTTACAAATAGAATAGTCCCTATAGATTATCTTTATCATTGAATTGAAGAATTATCTCATATCAACTTCATATTGCGAATAACAAGATATTTGCATTTAAGTAAAACCTGTTGGACAAATATTAATTTTTATAATAATTAAATGCATTTTGAAAGGTACCCCATGATATCCGTAATAGTATAGCTTCCGCCTACTAAGGTTCTTGGGAAATACATGGACAAAACAAACAATTAGAATAACTTAAAATGATAGCAATCATTAATTCAGTCTTGCTGTTTTCCAGTTCCTATTAAGAAGGGCTGCTCGAGCATGAGGTTACATTAAATTGAACAACTTTTGGGGCCACATTGAGAACCACTGAAATAAACTGCATTGCCCTAACATGGGTTGGGATTATAAAGTTTTGAACATTGTTTGTAGGCATTGGTTAGAAAATTCTGCTCACATCTCCTGTTATATTGCCTCACAGAAAATGATACAAAGTATAAACAAACTATGCACTTAACTTCTGGTTTCAATTTAGCTCATCATTAAAGTGACTTTAAATTTGCAAGGGGGAATTACTGAGTCTTTCAAGATTAAGTTGCTTTGTTGTTTTGTTTGCTCATAAGTTTATCTCTGTGTCTTTATTTGAGGCTGTTATGGATTTTACAACATTTAGCATAAAGGTATTCGTTAAACAGTCATTCACTTTTTGTTACTATTATAAACAGTATGTGATACTTAAAGAAAAGACAGTCATATAATCACTTCTTAGCTACACCACTACAGCCAAGGATTTCTGATAGTAACTTGGATTCTATCAGTTAATAACTAGTTAATCAACTTAGAAGTTAAGAATGTTAATTCAAACCAGTAACTATACTTTACCTAATTATGACTAAATAATTTTAGAAATGACACTAGTACAATATAGGTAGGCACATACACATGCAGTTCAACAAATCATGTCCTTTTTTTCAGGCTTTCGGGTACCCTTAAAGATACAAATTCCCTAATTCTGTCCATCCCCCAAGGGCCCCTGAAATCAAAAATGGGCACCAGACACTTAACACGAGCCACATGGAGCAAGCACCCCATTCCAATGGAGCTGTTGGAAGAGATTACACAGAGGAATCTCATCGGAGAAAGATCATGAAAAGATAGAAGGAACAGGCCTGTGCGAAGCATAATTAAATACACAAATAGATCTACATGAAAAGACAGACTGTTAGGCCGGGGGATGTGGTGGGTACAGTTGGTTGCATACTCTCAGTATCCAGACTCTGCTTGCTGCTTGCTAATAAGATCCTGATTCGTTCAGAACTGCAGCCAACCCAGCGCCCCCAAACACAGATTTCCCTGCAAACAGTGATGGATGGCCAACGCTGTGGCCAAAGAGATACAAACAGAGATCCGATGAAAGTCGTTGGGATAGCCTCCCGGGCCCCGTCCGCCCCCTTCACAAGGTGGTCCAAATGCAACTGAAGCCACCTCATCTGCATCGTTCCAGAATTGATTATGGACTTGATGGCTTACATGTGACAATAAGTTAAAGGCCAAGAAGACCACAGGATGTGTATCCTGCACTTGTTGACCCAGCAGGCACCTATCTTAAAATTTATTTTAATGTCAAAAAATAACAGCTTAATTGTTGAAGTCACTGTGGTCAAGTTTTCTTTTACTCACAGCAGAAAGCACTTCTAAATGACATAAAAGACAAGAGGATTCAGTTGAGATGTGTTGTTTAAATACAATCATAGCTTAAAGGCGCTAGAAAGACCCTCAGACATCACATGGGCCAGTCTGTATGTCCTACGTCCTTTGTGGACACTGCAATGCAGGAAGTTGGGGGACACGCAGGGACAAGGTCCACTCTGCATCTTCTGCTGACAGGCGTTAGCCACAACTTTGTAGATATTCGTTGAATGTCAACTCTATGAGAGTACAGCATCTTCTAGGAAGAGCACTGGACTGGGGAGGAGGGAATGCAGGTTTTGATCTAGTCTATTCTGATAGATAAGTGTTATCTCAAATTCACTGATGAGGTGTCTTCAAATTTCAATGAGGTAGTTGGGATAGCGGCACTCTCTTCTATAAATATGTCTGAAGTTTTATTTGGTAGTTATTATGTATTCCTAGGTTAGACCCCAAGCAATATAAAGACAGAAGTTATTCCCATTCAATTTGTGTGCCCTGTGTCTATCACATTTTCTAGAACCTAGCAGCTGATGGGGTTCATTTTTTTTAATTGATTTCAGAGAGGAAGGGAGAGGGAGAGAGAGATAGAAACATCATTGATGAGAGAGAATCATTGATCTGATGCCTCCTGCACACCCCCTACTGGGGATCGAGTCCACAACCCAGGCACGTGCCCTTGACTGGAATTGAACCTGGGACCCTTCAGTCCACAGGCCAACGCTCTATCCACTGAGCAAAACTGGCTAGGACTTATGGGGTTCATTTTTTAAGTGAATGATTAACTTGCAATCAATTGTCCTCTCTAGACTTTAATTTTCTCATTTATTAAGTGGCAGATATTGACTAAGTTGTCTCTAAAACTCTTCAGGCTAGACACTTAAAAAAGTTTAATACTTGTGAACCAAAATTTATAAGATTCCTAGAACTTTCTAAATAGAAAAAAATACAACAAATTATCTTCACTTCATGATTGCTTTAAGGATTATAACTAGTCATTGAAATTATAAAATCACTTAGAAGGAATGAGACAAAGAAATGAGGTTCTCTTCTGACCTAAAAGAAGTATACTTCCACAAAAACTGATAAATTTTGACCTTTTCAATGTTTTCCAGGATCAGAGAAGTATGTATTCAAAGGGCATGTTCATTTCATAATTGAATGAATTAAAAAGTAAATCAAGAGTCAAGCAACTAATTCCCTATTATTCGTCTTAACCAATAGCATAATAAAATTATATTTAATTATACTACTCATTTAATGTACATTATATATTAGAATGTTAGAAGTTTGGGAATCTGTGGGAAAGAATAAAAATGATATTAATAAAAATGTAAGATGATGTCATTTTTTTCTTTCTTGCAAGGAAAAGAAGCACAGTACTGAAAATACAATTTAAAACAATATACATGTCCCATTTGTTAGTCTGCAGTAAGGTTTTATTTGCCTTATCCTTGCTAATCTTGTTTTTAGTTCCTGTATTTTAACTGCTGAGTAGTTAAGGTATGCTTGCTCATTTTCTGAGCAAACCCCAATCCTATTGAAAAAGCCCTGATGGGCAACAGTGGAACAAAATCATGGCACCCTTGCCAAATGTTAACTTTCTATTGAGAAACACTAAAAATATGAATAATAGGAGGAAGCCAAAATAATACGAATTGGTAGCACATGAATTAAAAAATATTTTGGGAATCTGCTGATTCTGTCTTTATGAAGAGGTAACAATAAAACAGGAACTAAATACTATGGGTCAGAAGTGGGGTAAAATAACAAACAGCCAGCTTTGGAAAATAAAGAAGGAAAAAGTATGAAATAGGGAGTATTATGAGCGCTACCTATACGATGAATAATAATTACAGAAAACCTTCAGGATAGAATCTTGGCTTCAGTCCCACAGCACAGAGCACACTTCTCCTCGCCGCTGTAATGGATGGGTTTGAGCTCTGCTGATACAGAGAATGGGTAAAGTTACCATAGTGAAAGGAAAACAAATGCACTCAGTAAACCATGGTGGCTACTGTTGAAAGAAAGTAGACAGCCTTTCAATTGCAAAGTGAATTTTGTCTCCAGTTGACTAATGTGGTTGACTTTTAAGAGAAAACATGGTCCTAATTAAGGGTTAAAAGAATGATTTCAGTTTGAACTAACTTTAAAATAAAAAATGAAGCTGTTGGTAAATAGGACCCTTTTAGTATTCAGACCTTAGCTTCATATACACAGGGCTATATTATAAATTCCCAGCCATAAACACAAACTAATCACCAGAACCAGCACTGACTAAACAGATGATTTCCTGGCCTTGCAATTCCAGGCCTGACAGGGTCTATTTGCCGGTACAAGGTCAAAGCAACTGTTTATTCCCCAAATGAGCTGCACTCCACAATCTTACAGGAACTCTATTCTTTGGCATTTGAATAGAGGTACAATGCTTTGAGGAAAGGCAGAGGCATTTCACTGCACTGGAAGTGGCTACAGTCAGTAATTAAACCCTGCCTGCAATGTGCAGCATTTTTACAAAGTGATCAAATGTTTCCTTCTTCTGTTCTGTCCACTGCTCAATGAAAAAAGCCTAAGGGAAATGCCACCACACCATTAAACACAACAGAATCAATCACAATCCAGTATGGCTCAAAGATAGCTTAGTAACAAGACTTTATTGTGTTTGTTGTTGCTCCATCAGAGTCAGCAAGACAGGTGCCAGTACCAGTGAAATATGCCCAATGTTAGTGTGCCACAGAGAGAATGCTAAAGCAGCCCTGGTCCTAAGGACATTGTGTTTTGCCAGCTTTTAAGTTGTCTTCCACATTTAAGGAAGAACTGTGTGTCCTAAACATATCTAAAGTTTTTAGATTCATTTATTTTATAAGAATGTCAGTTCTTATCCTGGGGAAATACCTCTGCAACTTTTGCATGTCCACCTCACATTTCATATAATCCTATCAGCTTTCTATTCTATTTTTATTCTTTGAAATTTATTAAACTGAAACATTTGATAATATTATCTTTATAAAGAGAATGGATTTAAAATAAAACTAATGTGTCATACATACATTAATCACAAAATATTACAATCTAGGAGATGTTTTCAATTTAAAATTGGCTTTGAGTAACTTCATGGCTAACAGCCATTTATAAGGTAACAAAAATTAGTTAATGTAATTCCAAGGTGTCTTCTTTGTTGCTTATTTTGATGTTTATGGTAAATATTTGCTCTGAGATAGGAAGGGATTTCTACTCAAGAAATTTTGAAATTCAATTCTTAAATGGATAAGAATGGATTTCACAACAAAAACATAAAAACTATGCATACTAAATCATCAAAACCAATAACCAAATGAGTGTCTTGCAAAAATTAAACGAATCATATATTTTGAAACTGTTTAGAAAGACATAAATGTTCATAATTGTGTAGAATAGCATGTTTATATATTTGAATTTCACATAAAATTAATTGTCTTATTAAAGGAAAATGTTCCATTTGCATAAGAATACATTTTAAAAATTGCCAGCATGAGGTTTCAAATGTATATGTATATTCTAATGTATATTTCAAAAATACAAAAATATCTTTCCCACACTACTCTCAACCCCCAACCCCCACAATTAAGGTGTAATGAAACTTCTTAAAATATATAGAACAATTTCATAGGTAGGTGCCACAGCAATAGTAGTATTTATGGTGTGAAAATAAAGTGCAACAAGCGTGATTCATTTATGTGGTTAATTTCTAAATTTGAAGATGAACATTTTTTTTTAGTTATGACTCTATTATCCTAGAACTTTACATTAATCTTGCAAGATATATATATTGCAATAAAAGGGATATGATTAATCTATCTACTAGGAGGAGATAATTAAAGGATAGAAAGAATGGAATAAAAATGAGAAAATATTAGGAAATTTTAAAATGAATTTTTTGTATTTGGCAAATACTATTACTCTTATAGTACAAATAACTGGGGCACATTAGGATTTTGGAACATAGGAAGAAGGACAAGAGCGGGAGTCCGTCTCCCATTTTTGTTTATTTTATCTGGTCATTTCACATATCCAGATTTGTTAACCGATGCTACTTCCCATTGAAAGGAGGATGTGGATGGGGGGAGAGAGAGAGAGAGAGAGAGAGAGAGAGAGAGAGAGAGAGAGAGAGAAGAAATGGAGGTGGGAAATGGAGGGAAGGAGAGAAGGAAGAGAGAGAGTGGGTGTATCTTTGTATTTTCTAAAATAGCCACATTGTGTGTGTGTCTGTGTGTTTGTGTGTGTGCATGTTTCTCTAATTTAGACCACTGGGTACATTTTAAAAGTGTTTCTTCAGGGAAGAGATTATTATATATTCTATCCACCCATTCAAGTTACTGTTTATAATTTTATTGATTGACTTGAGAAATTTATTCAGGATAATTGTTTATTTTCTTCTTACAATCTTCAAATTTAGGGGTTTAGATATTGTATGTGAGGCTAGAGAAGTGAAGGATAGGAAGGGAATGGGACATTGAGTCACATTTTATCCCAATAGCCTTTGAAATCCCAGGCAGATTACATTACCTGTTTGCATCACCTTCCCCAGATCTATCTGCCTGAAGAGAATAGTTCTCACCTCCATGAAATATAATAAACACCATTTAAAGCAATGTCCTCCAAGTCTAGCACTGCACTTGTGTTTCACTTGTACTTAAAACAACCCTGTCAGACAGGTATTACCCACTCTTCCTGAGGAGATGGTTGAGGCTTAATGAGGTTAAGTGCATTGGCTGCTTATCCCGCTATTGAGTGTTGTAACCAGAAATGAAACCTAAGCCTGAGAGCCTCCTAGATACTGGTATTTATGGGCTCTGCATCTATTGTCTTCTCATCTTGTCAAATTTAAAAGTGATGACCAATGTCGGACTGACAATGGATCCAGCACCCTAAAATTAATGTCACAAGTATATGTGGTGTGACTCTAAAAATATTAGACAGGTCATCAGAGGGCACACAAGAAAATTCATCACATCGTTCTGTCACAATAACTGACTGTCGATAGTAGTTTCCTTCAACATTTCGTCAAGCCTGTGTCCAGCCAGGTGAACGGCTTTGATGGGAGGGAAGTCTACCATTGGGAACAGAGTGCTAACTGTTGTAGGTCCGCTAGAGGGTGGTTTGTGAAAGATTTATTTTTTTCAGGGAATCTGCCTGCTTACCATAGAATGAATTTTCTACTTTTCTCTTATCAGCTGAAAGAGGAATTTTAGTGTGTGTGTGTGTGTGTGTGTGTGTGTGTGTGTGTGTGTGTGTGTATGGGAGGGGGGCTGGGAGGAGGGGATCATACCATAAATAGTTTCCAGTAAAACACTATAAAGACTAATGCAATTCTACTTTATTGCTTCAGTTGAACATTAATAACTCTCAAGGAACATAGGAATATCAAATACTCCACTTTATTATATTATTGATAGGTGATTTCTCGCTAAAGCATAACATAGTATTTGGAGTTCTTCTAAATGTCTACTAAAGAGTAAATATTCAAAATACCAACAAGAGTGAAAAATATTAGCTCCTTTTCAAAGACTTGGGGTAGATTTGATGCACTTCAGAAAAGATACCTAGAAAAGCCTTCAGCACCACCCCTCCCTAGTACTGTCACTCTGATTATAAATTTGACACAACTAAGTAACAACAATTTTAAAACCAATAAACTATTAATTAGGACTGGAAAATAGTACATCTAAAATGCTTTTAACATAAGTTATAACAGCTAGATGTGGACTTTTTTACTTCTGAGCAAATCTTGGTTTCATACTACTGTGCATTTGTTTGATGATATATAGAAGGACTCTATATTAGAAGACAAGAATAAATTGCTGCAACTAGCTAAGTTAATTTTCAAGAATAGCAGAAATCATTCAAACTCATAGTCAAGCATCCACTTCTGATTGCCTTCACGTTTTATCATCTGCAGACTTACAAGCCTGAGAAAATTTTAAGTACCTGAAAATCTTCTTTCCAAACAGTGTGCTTTACTCAGTTGATATCTTGCAAGGCTGTCTAGTTACTGGATCTACATGTAAAATAAACACTGACTGTATAATCATCCTATATAATAAAGAGCTAATACGCTAATTAGACCGAACGGTGGAACCACCTTCTGGAATGACCTTCTGGAACGACCTTCTGGAATGACCAGTGGGTAGGGGGCAGGGCCGCAGGGCCACAAGGCAGCCAGGGCAGCGAGGGCCAAGGCAGCCCGGGCTGCAAGGGCCTATGCTTGCAGGAATTTTGTGCATTGGGCCTCTAATCCTATATAATAAAAGCTTAATATGCTAAGTGTCCAGTTGTCTGGTCATCCATTCAACCAATCAAAGTGCAATATGCTAATGATATGCTAAGGCCACTTAATCCCTCACTATGCCATGCACTGACCACGAAGGGGCAGATGTTCTGACTGGAAGGTTAGTGATTGGGACTGAGTGAGATGGCCCAGCATGCTCTGGAGCCCTCCCGCGGTCCCTCCCCAGACCCGATTATGCACCGGTGGGGTCCCTTGGCCTGGCCTGCACCTTCTAGCAATCCAGGACCACTCAGAGGATGTCAGAGAGTGAGTTTCAGCCTGATTCTGCAGGCCAGGCCAAGGGACCCCACTGGTGCACAGATTTGAGCACCAGGCCTCTAATGTTTTCATAAAACACATGTGTAAAAAATTATAGCCTTAAAACTCTACTCATATTATTGTAGTATTATGATAACATAATAAGTACCTCATAGACTCCTCCCCCTCCTTTTTTTAGCTTTCATTTCAAGGCATCTACTAGAATGCTTGGTTCATAAAAAGCAGACAACAGATTTTGAGAGAAGAATGGAAACTATTTCCATAGCAATGTCCCATAATATTTGTTATGCCCATTTAGTAGGTTGAACCAATCATAGATATCTTAGTAGACCAAATTTTCCTGGAAAGATCAATCTCAAGTTATGAATCAATTATTAAATTTTAAAAGAAGATGGGTACATTTAAAAAAATTATGTGCTCCATTAGTTATTAAATGCAGAAATATATATGTAATATATATCATACATGTGATTTACAGTAATTATAAGTGATATATTAAAGCTAGAAATGAAGAAACTTCCCAGTTTATTCTAAACATTCCTTTTTAAAAACATCTTTAATTATGTTTAAGCAAATATCCTTAGGATAAAAAAAATAAATCTGAGGCATATATACTGAAAAAAGTGTCTCTTAAATAAACATACTATGTTAGTTTAGAATGAAAAAAGAGTTATCAAATTTCCAATTGAATAATAATAATTATAGTATGCACACCATCTAACCTTAAAAATGAGATCTATCATTTTCTATGGTATGTACAAAGCACTAAAATATTTATGTGATATGTAAAAGACAGAAGCCAAAACTGGAAGGCAGAGCATTCTAGGGTGAAAATCTTGAGGCAGAAAGAGCTTTGAGTGTTTCTGAAAATGAAAGAAAACAGGTTATAGCTGAAACAGTGAGGATACCTGGGCTTCAGGTCAGTCTGGCAAGGCATGCAGACCAATCATGCCATGGAGTGCCTCGCAGGTTACATTAAGGGCTTGTTTTTACATAGGTGTTGCAGAAGGTCACTGAAAGGGTTCATGTATGGGGTACAATAGCATAATGAGATGTACATTTCAAAGAGATTTTTCTTACTCCAATGAGGAAAATGCATTTAACTGGGTCAAGAATGGAACAGACAGGAAACTATTGAAATAATTCAAATTAGAGATGACATGACATAGAGAAATAGTTATGGGTATAGAAAGATGTGCATTCATTTGAGATATATTATGTAGATCATACTGAGAGTTCCTGCAGGTAGTATGGATGCAGAGTATAAGGTGGAAGAAAGCCTGCGGACTGACCTCTAAGCTTCTTGTTGAAGTTGTTGAGTGCTATGTCTATTTCCTGAGTTAGGAAATGAATGGATGTATATAGCTAAAGACACAGAGTTTGATTTTTTATGTTACATCGAGTTAGCCAAATAAGCACTTGCTATACTAAATTGTGAGGTATTTATAGTCTTTGTATTGCAAAAAAATATGATTCCAATATTTTCATGTTGAGAAAATGCAGCATTTAGTTTTCCTTGTTATAAAGGCTTTTGTATATTGACACCTAATGAAGTTGGTTATCAAAAATATGGTTTTCCAGAGAAGCAAACATAATCAAACTATATAGAGATTTTTTTAATGTAAAATGAATACAAAAATAGATTACTGGGGAAGTCTTCCCTAATACGAACACATTAGAAAAATAAATTGTCTTTACTGAGTTGGGTGAATCTTCTCAGAACATGATTAATTTTGATCTCCTCAGACACTAGGCTTTAAAAACACAAAAACTGTGCTCTACTAACTACAATTTTTGCACGATTTTGCTAATATACACTATCAAATAACAAAAAAGAAAAATTACAAGCAGGTCAACACAAATACATCATGTCTACTGGACCAACCATTTAAAATGTAGCATCAGTGATGGTAAATCAGTCGGAGATATTATTTTGATGAGGAGATTGTAATTGTTCAGAACACAGGTCCAAATCTTGATTCTTCCACTTACTACCTATGTAACTGAACAAGTTATAAAGCCTCTTTATGTTTCAGTTTCTGCATCCATAAAGTGAGGATAGTTAAAAATACCTGCTAGGATTTTGTAAGAATCAAATTGAGGGAATAATAAGTTTCAAAAACATATTAGAATTGGTATTAATATATAAGTAATTAAGCATTTACATAATGTATACCAACATTTCTAAAATCTGTTACATAAATTCATCTATGTGTTAAAGTACTTGAAAATATTAAACCACATTTGCCTTCTTAGTTTTCTAATTTTTCAGACTTAACAGGCATTTACTTCTCCTTGGAATAATATTGCAATATCCTTCTCTGTTAGAATTATTTTTTTCCAGAGGATTCGCTAAAATATATCACAAAACAGAACCTCTTGTTCAAGTAAGTTATTAATACATGTTCAACCCTTCTTTGCTATACCCAATACTTTCAATTACATCTTTGTGGCCCTGGAGATTTCCATAGACATATTATGTCTGCAAATTTTTTTTTTCTTTAACATAGAAAAATCAGAGCAATGTTTTGCCCTTGGTGGCTGGTTGATATTCCACATGATCTTGTCACACATAACTAATGCTTTTACTCCCCTCTGTAATTCTTGCATTTACTGGTGGGAGGACCAAAGCTAAATGGGTTCCCCTCAGGGGTAATTGAAATAATTACCTCCACTTTGTAGTTCAAAACCTCTCTGCTTCTTTATATAGATTCACTCTTCCCACCCCCAATACTGACACTCTTTATTTTATTCTTTTGGCTGCCACAGACACTAGCAAACACTTACAAACTTGGCTGGCTTCCCTCCACAGCCTGTCCTCACTTCTTGAAGGAGCTTTCTTTTATTATCAAAACATACCTGACTTTAAAATTCTTTCGTTTTCCTGAGTCTTACTTCTCCTTAAGTACAGACTGTTGCTAAGGTGATACTGATCCTTTCAACTTTCAGCCACTTGTCCAAATTTGTATTATGCTGGCACTGACCAACATCTCCTCTGTCTGATAGCTTTTCTGACAGTTAATGAGAAGTAAAAGGCTACGGCTATTAGTCCAAATCCTAGGGGATAAGTGTCCAGATTACAAAAACCACATTCACATATGGCAATAATTGGCAGGCTCTTTTAGGTGATCACAGCATTACTTCTAAAGTCCCAGTGGATACTTGAATAATTCCTTGGTGCCAAATAGGAAATTCTCCTGAATAAGATAAGTATATATTGTTTTTTGTAAAGTTACTGCTTTTGAAAAAAAAAAGGACTTTTCCAGCGAAACCCATTCATTTGAATAGTTTATGCCAGAATTTATATAATTCTACAAAAATTCTAGACCTAACTCTATAGCAATTGAAACCTCAGGAATAAGATGCTTCAGTCCCACACTGCCTAAGGCATTAGAGATTGAATTAGCAGAAGCCAATACATTTATACAGTAAATACCATAGTACTAGGAGCAGCAGCTCAAATTTGTAAATAATATTCTTTCAACAAAGATAATAGCAGTAATAGATTGCTGTTTTAACTAATCTTTTTCATTCTTTTGATTTCTAGAAAGTAGGACAACATGAGTCTATTTCTGTTGAGGCATTTATTAATTTAATATTTATATATTGAATTTTGTATGCAGTAATTTATTTCTACTTCTAAGCCTGCTTCTTTGTCCAACCTGGCTTATAAGATTCTATTGTATTCCTTTCTGTTTCTCTCTAATCTTGCTGTGTTTATTCATACTTTGTAGTAAATTAAACATTCTTCAGACTTACAAGCAGTCAACAAATGTATAGAATATTGTATAACTTCTAAAGAAATAATAGACGCTTAAAGAGAATGCTGGCTTAATAAAGTGGTCTCAGAATATTTTTAGTTCAAAAAATATTTTGGGATTTATTTCATATTAATGTTTAAATATTTTAAATTATTACTTTAGTTTTGAACTATAAGATCAGCTTCCTTATTCCAGCTCTATATTTTCATGTAGGAGGCACAGCAGCCCCAAATTGGGAAGCAATAGTCCTATGTTCCAGTTTGCCTGGCTCCCTGCTTGCGTACTGTCTTACATCGAGGGAGCTTGTCCCAGATCCCAGAGCCAGTAGTGGTGGAGATGGACTTGACACCAGGTCTTCTTCCTTCAGCTCACATGCTGCTCTTATTATGTTCACAGCATAGAGCTTTAAGATCAGTTAACACATTTTTGTGGGTCAATTTACCTGGGATGAATGTACTTTTGATAATATTTTACTCTACATACATGTTGCCATACTGAATCTGGGCAAAGTTTAATATGACAAGCCAGTGTTGTGAACTTCTTTGTAAAGAGATAGAAACAAAACAAATAACTCTCCTCAAATTTATGTTATTCATCATTCTTTCCTCCATGGATTACTCTAGGTACAGGATTGGGTTTTCAGTAGCTAGGATGATATTGATTGTGTTTTAGGAATCTGTTTTCAATTTTACTTTATAAAAAAATTATAGCAAATATTTATAGAGATATTTTGTTACTTATCACATGAATAAATTAATTTTAGTCAATAGTACCATGTTTGATTATTAATTATTTTTTTCAGGGCTTTAGAATACTTCCAAATACTTACCACAATATTACATACCTATATTAATTGCTGGTAACCTAATAACTATTTATTGTTAATCAAGATCCTAAATAAGCATATAATTGAGTTTAAACGAGGATTAAAAACTCTTGACACATAGCTCCTTAGCTTTAAAAAAAAGTTCACAGGATTAATCTATTTGAAATCCCATATTCTAGAATAACTATATCTCCTCATCTATTTAGCATTGGTCTCCCGGGATTAGAAGATGACACGAGATGGTTCAGTGATTAGTTTGGAGAATATGTTTCCCCTAAAGCAAAGATAATATCCCTGTAGTCACCTTTAGTTTCTTACCTCAAGTTACTCTTTCATTTGCTGAATTTCTCTTCCTCTTTGTCAACCATAACTTGAAAATTAAACACCTTTGGGACACTAGGGAATAGCAGGAGATGAACACTATTCTGACCACAGCTGGAGGCCGCTGAAATGCTGCTGCACCAGATGAGGTGAAAGGCTTGGGCTACGTGGGGGACAACAGCAGGGAGCTGGCACTTACAACTGGTCTCTCCATTATTTTTATTTGAATTATTTGCACTTACATGTATGCCTATGATTCTTCTAAGTACTAATAATAAAAGAAGTAGTATAATAATATGAATAAAATATCTCTCTTCTTAAAATTATGCTTTTTAAATATAAAAAAGTGTCCAGTGCTCAGAAGTCTGAACATTTTTAACACAGCCATTGTTCAAATACATACTTTTTTTTTACAATAACAGAACAGACTAGCATTAAATGTTTTATATGCATGTATATGTCTACCATTACTTGTAGAGACAAACTTACGAGTATTTTCAGCTCATTTTTACAGATATTTTCAGAAAGCATATTCAAAGCAAGATGTTACACTATGAGCCTCCACTGAAAAGCTCCTAATCTTTATTCGTCTGGTATTCACATGGTAGTTTAGCATTAAAAGAGAGAGAAGCTGTTCCAACATTTATGGCATTGGCTTACACAATCCAGTCCCCTTGTTTTCACACAAAGGATAAGCCTGTCTCTAGATAGAACAGGTTTGGGGCAAGCTGCTCCTCTGGGTAGGGTTTCCATGGGTAGCATCACTGTCTTAGTTTCTGCTAGTTTCACTTTTCTCATCGTCTTGATTAGTATACTAATAACTGTAAGATTTTTCTGTTTGTAATTTTAACTCTTGAATGTTCTTCAATCTTAGTATGTTATATTCTCATTCTTTCTCAGCCCTGTTACAGTGAAAAGAGGAATTAGGTTCTATATATCTTTGCATATTAGATATTTTAACACTGCCTGATATAAAATTGGTAGTTACTATTTTCTGAAACCAATTAGCTCTAATACATACATATAACACACACACACACACACACAAACATACATATATACATACATAAAAGTGTGTATATGGTTGTATATTTACAGCAGCTAGAGTGCGCATGTTAGGCCACAATATTAGCTCCCCTCCCAACCTTTCTCCCAACACCTTACTCTCAATTTCTCACCTCAAGTGTTCTTAGATGCTATAGAAAAAAAGTAGAGAAAAATAAGACATGACATTTATGAAGAGAACTTTTTTTAATTGCCTACATTTTTGAATCTGGGAAAAGAGTAAATGGTACTGGGAAGGAGATATTGGGAGTCATAAATGGGCTATATGAATACTACGAGTTAATAATTTCAACATGAACATGAGCAACAATAAAATATTATAAATAAAATATGGAAAATATGAATACCAAGTGAGTTTGAATAGGCAATTTTTAATTTGTCTTTTAGACTAAAAAACATCAATATTTTCCATTCCTTTGGGGAGGTGTGTGTGTGTGTGTGTGTGTGTGTGATTCTGATTTAACAAATCCACTTAAATATAATTAACACAGTATAACCATCTGTGTAAGGTGTTATACCTTTGCAAAATACATATAGCAGTACTGATAGCAATTATTGTGATTTATAGATCTATCATTCTTTAAAGGTGTCATTTTCACATCTTTCCATATTATGACTAGATTCAGTTTTGCATCTCTATAAGTAAATATTATACAATTAGCTTTATGATGAATGTTAAGCTCTTACTTAAAAATGCATGCATTTAACCATAGGTACCATGAGCATAACATTTCTGTATCAAGCTGGCCTGCCATCTTATCATTTATGTGCAAAATTGGATACTTTATCTGATCATTATGTGCAAATGAAACGGGAGCTTGGATACATGTAGGGAAATTATTCAACTGAAAATGGTCTGAAACAGAAAGGGTTTGAAGAGAGTTCTATAAATGGTCATCATACTCCCCCCGACACTCCAAATGAAAATATCCAATCAAAGGTTTTGCAGATTGCTTCAAAAAAGAACTTCCTTAGTAACTGTTAATAATGTACCAAATTATACCTTAACAACTCATTTCAGGAAGAAGACAGCAGGTTTTTATTTCACTACAGAAGCATGATTCTCATTCATCAACAATATGACTTTCTAAAATATCTCCTCGAGTTATTATGGTGTTTTATAACTAGACATGATTGTAAAATATGATGTTACAAAAAATCAATAATAACATATTCATATGATCCAAGATTTTCCCAAATTGAATCTGACTGGGTCATGGCAGTATGCTGATGTCTGGAATGCAAGTAATATACTACATTATTGATGCCTGTCAAATAACGGAAATTGTTACAAATTAATTCATCCTTAACCTAATTAACCCCGTGTGCAATATTATATGCATTCCAGATGAATACTGTTTTGCTCTGGCAATAAAACCAGAAAGAACAATATTTCAACCTATAAAATCGCCTTTTAAGCCACTTAGAAACCTCAAAGAATATTGCTTATGCAGAAGTGATGCAAAAGAATGCGTTACCTCATCTGTTTGAATTATTTTTGCTCTGATACAAAATGTTCTCCCAACTTTTTTTATTGTGAAAATAATCCTAGGAAAATGTCATCTGTCTGTTACATGAGTAAATAGCATACATTCATATTAATAGCTTGCATTATAAAAAATAAAAACTGTACATGTTGAAGGAAAATGGGGAAGTCTTACCATTTTTGAAGTTACAATGCAAAAATTATTGTTTTTTTACACAGGATATCTCAGTTCTGACTTTACAGGTAATTATATATCGAGATGAATTTGCTCACTCTATAAAATGCACTGATTTGGGAATCAGTGGGTAGGTTGCTAATTTTTTATGGTGCTTTACTACTTCTCTACAACACTCTCTTCACACATGTCCCTCCTTACTCCCATTTCACAGTAGTATCCTGCTCTTCCCTTTCACAATACAGGGCCAGATTTGAACAGACCCATATTTGAAATTTTCCTACACTCTAAATCTATCTTGGATCAACACATTAATATTTGTCAGTCCTTTTATTTCTTTTCTACTGCCTGAAAACACCAATGATGTTATATCTCCTAACTTTCTTAACTGATTATTAAACAACTTTAAAAAGGTCAGTTCCAAAGAGAAAATATAATATGGAGATATTAATATAACTTTATTTGACGATCATTTCATATTATACTGCAACACTTTCTTTCAATTATGCCCCCAAATGGCATTTTACCTAATATTAGAATAATTTGATGTTTGGATAAGTAGGGAGGGCGACCTTCAGCGGCAATGGAGAGTGCATGAGTATGGTGAAGTTAGATCTCAGGGAAAATCAGGGCTTTGACACTTTCTAAGTGATCTTGGAAAGTTATTCAGCCACTCAGAACTTAATTCCCACATGTGCATGCTGAGTACAAAAATGTCTCCTTCAGAGAGTGGTTGTAGCACTGAAATGACCATTAATGAGTGTCTAACATGGAACAGACGCTCCTTTTTTTTAAAAGCTTTGACTAGTACTTAACAGGTATAGTTTACAACCAGAACTTGTGTGCAACACTAGGATTTTTCAATTCTTAGCATTTCAACCTTGGTATTGTTTTAACTTGAAGTAACTATCAAGTATCTCCTAAATCTATGGATTTCATTTTGCATAAAAAAGCATTGAGTATTCTCAAGGAGAGAGCTGCCGTACATTGTTTAAGAGAATATTTTATTCTTTCAAAATCTAAAACAGTGAAAGAAAAAGTGCTCTGTAGTTCATCTCCATTTTAAGAAATATATTTTATTTTAAAAGATATATATATATATATATATATATATATATATATATATATATATATATATATATATATTGAGAGGAGAGAGATAGAGAGAGAGAGAGAGAGAGAGAGAGAGAGAGAGAGAGAGAGAGTGAGAGTGAGCTGTGGCCTGGTCTTGACACCACTGGAGAGGATCAAAGAATCTTTCACGGTGATAAAGCTGGCAATATGGACAGGACATAATGTCAGAGAGACTGATTAAGTGTTAACATTCCCACCTGGTGCCATGAAAATAGAAAAAAACATTCATAATTCAGGATGGTTTTTCCTGTGTTTACTTTTGTGCCAGCTACAGTATTTGAAAGAGTTAATGCTGAGCACTTTCTCCCTCATCATATCTCCCCAAGCAAGGAGAAGGTTATAAGAGGACTTATCTTCCAGTATGATTCCTTTCAAGGAATACCTCTTACATTTATAGTAAGTATCATAATGGCATTTCAAGTGGGCACAAAAGCACAACTCATTCATTCTCCTGGCCTCTATATCTGGTTGACAGGTACTCCACGTAAGCTGTCCCTTGACTGACAAACACCTTAGTGGGCACGTTTTCCTTATGAAAGTGCTTTAGAGATAATTCAGGGGACCTGCATCTCAGATTTGTATCCTTAAGGAATAATGTCAACTGGAATATGAAGTTCTCAAATGAGAATAAATCTTTATCTGGACTCATGCTTCATCTATCACAGTTAGACCTGCTGGCACCTACCATCTGAGCATCATTGGCTTCTCCCATGAAACTGTATGGGAGGCAAGTCCAGTATAAGGCCCCAAAAAAGAAACTGCCTGAACTGCTAACACTTAGAGTGTTAAAAATATAACACTGCAACTTTTTTTTTTAAGAAAACTTCTTCACAGGTTTCAAGCTGGGAAGGCACTTGAGCATTCTATATTGTCCCCTCTTGCCTTTTGTGCCAAGAGGGACCCTCTTCTCACAATCCAATTGCCCTCAGCTGTTGCCTGAGCTTTCAGTTCATGCTGAGCTTGAAGCCTCGTGGTGGCTGGTACCATGGATCTGTCTCGCCCAATCTTGTGAGCTTGGCCCTCCCTGGAGAAGAAACCTGAGTTCCCCGAGATATGTGATCAGTCCTGGGGCCCCACCAGCAGGCGAGGGGATCCCAAGGCAGGTGCTGGGCGTGGAGGCCACGGGGGCATAGTGTACCAAGGAGACAGAACTGAACCTCACATCACCCTACTTGGCCCTGGAGGATGACTGGTTAGCAAGAGACGGATAAGATTCCTCAGGGAAGAACAACCTAAGACAGGCACAGTCGCAGAGGGGCCATCAGGAGAGAACTTGGGGGTCAACAGAGGTGGGGCACAAACCCTCACCTCCCCAACCTTGCAGGTGCCTGAACCCTCACCCCTTCAGAGGGAGGTCTTCTGCCCCCATGACTGCTTTGCTTCCCACGCCCAGCTCAGATCGGGACACAGGTGACAGACAGAGACCTGGCCGACAGCAGCTGCCCCATATCTAAATCCAGCCTAGCACCAGGAATGCTCAGGGCCTACTCAAGAAGGCAAATAATCCTTTCCACTAATATTTACAGGGTAAAATAAGATTGTTGGTAGAGTATTAAATTTGACAGTAAAATAGTAATCAAGTTTTCAGATTAATTTAAATAGGCTAATTGAAATAAGTGAATATTCAAGAAAATTTAATTGTACTGGACAAAAAGCTGTTCCTAAAGTAGTAACTAAAATTTCTATTGGTAGTTCATCTCATGGTAAAATTCCTGAACGTGCAATGAACCTAAAGCAATCATATTTTTGTGCAAAAAATTAAAATTTAAAGTTATCAAGACTGCATTATAAAATTTACAAAAGCCTCCATTAATCAAAAATAGGGGGGGATATTAGGGTAATATCATGTAAGGAAAAATATCCTATAAGTAAATTACATCTAGAAAATTTTTACTTTACAAAATTAATTTTCATTCTTGCTAACAGCAAGACACCCATGAAAAACATACATGGTGTCTAAATAAGAGAAAGGAAAACCATTTGGGCAAAAATAAAAAGGATCCAAAATCAATTATATAGAAAAGATTCCTTTATTAACTTTTGGTCGAGAATATGTTTGTATATTTTCAGAAAACAACTCCAAGACCAGGTGGATTCCTGCAACAGAGAGTAATTGACAGGCCTGCTCCAACAACGAAGACAAGAGGAGAAACAGTCCAGAGATGGAAGAGGCCTTGCCATGCTAGCAGTCAGCAGCTGTGCGTCGCTGCAGGTTGCCTAGGACCAAACCAGAGAGGGTCGGACCTGCATTGCCACCATGTGTCCAGCATTCAGATATCATTACTGACATGTACACATAAGGAACTGTTTGACAATGAACCGGGGACTGAGAACTGTTGGACATTGAAATTGGGACTCAAACATTTTTTGTTATTATATGTTTATTTCTAGTCTGCAGAGGCAAGATTTTTTAAAGGAAAGAAATGGGGGGAAAAATAGACACAGAGGCAAAAAAGCATTGAACAGACTGTCAAACTACAGCGGGAAGGCAGGGGAGGTTGGCGGGGGGGGGGGGGGGGGGGCGCTGTAAGAGATCCACTGAAGGACTTGTATGCATGCATATAAGCATAACCAATGGATACAAGACACTGGGGGGGGGCAGGTGAGGGAATGTACTGGGGGGTAGGGGAGGCCGGGGGGAAGTCAATGGGGGAAAAAAAGGAGACATATGTACCACTATTTGTAATACTTCAAACAATAAAAAAATAAATAAATACAAATAAATAAATTAATTAATTAAAAAATACATTCTAAATCAAAAGATACAGGTATATTCATTCAACCTTAGGGAAACCTCTCCTAAAATAAAATTTAATGTCATTGCTGAAACAGATCAATGGTAACCATTTGTGTGAGTCACTATCTTCCATAAGACAAAACAGCTTTTTTTTAATTCCTGTCCACTGAGTTCTAAAATGCAACACTATTCCGAAAGTCTCATTACATAATTTGGCTGACACAATCAAAACATGCTCCCAGCACTATCCTTTTCAAGTCTGTCTTTGTTAGCATACACTCCTATTATGAGACATTACATTTTAACCAACATAAAATAAGAATAAATTTTACACACACACACACACACACACACACACACACACACACACAGATGTATGTAAGGTTCCCCCCACCAATATACACATACATATCAGGAATTAATTTGCTGGGTGTATCCAAATGATGCAAGGATGTAACAGGTATTTCTATTACTAATTTGTAGACTGTAGTCAGGGTTTATGGTCCATTTGTAGGCATTGTGTTTATATTCTGTAGGCTGCCATCTAGGTGCCAGACGCTGAATGGATCTTTGTTACCAATGAGGTCATCCCTGAGTAGCATGCTGAGAGCAGCAGGACTATCTATCACCAGGGTCTGGAGAGGCGCGGCCATGGAAACGTGTTTCCACTTGTATCCTTTCATAAGTTATTTCCACAAGCTTTCACTCTCCAATTAGCGTGCTTTGAAACTTTGATAAACACATTATAAATTGTTTTGCACTGTACCAGTATTAATCCTTACTATATTAAAGATCTCCCATTGTTTGAGCAAAGTATCATATTCATCTCCATATGATCCTCAGGAATATCGCTTGCATAAGACATTAGTCACATAACTCTCAGTGTCATAATAAAACAAAAGAAAAGAAAAATATAGGTTAGAAACTACTTTAAAAGTTAGAAATGTAGCTTTTTATATAAGATCCAAAACTTGACCATGTATGCATAATTTTATAGTCCAGAGGTGACTAAATTTGACAAAACTTGAAATTTGACTATATAACTTACTAGAGGCCCAGTGCACGAAATCGTGCGGGTAAGGTCCCTAGGCCTAGCTTCCATCTTCTGCCTGTTCATCAGTCCCCAGGCCAAATGCCGCCTCCACCACAGGACTGTCAGGCCGTTGGGATCACCAGCTCATCCCCGGCTGCTTGGGGGCTCAGGCCTGCGGGAAAGTGGGCGCTGGTGACTTCACCTCCATGTGCATGTGCTGGGCTGGATGCTGATGGAATGCACTGCCTGCTCGGGGCTGCTCATGAGGACACCGCCTCTGCCGCTGCTGCTGAGGCTTGAGGCGTTGACGAAAGTCCCGGGGTGTGCCCGAGACCTACTGGACCTGGCGTGAGCGGTGCCAAGTCAGCATCCAGCCTGGCACATGCGCCTGGAGGTGAAGTCTCCAGCACCTGCTTTCCCACAGGCTTGAGCCCCAGAGCAGCCGGGGATGAGCTGGTGATCCCAACAGCCTGACAGCCAGCCCAGTCCTCCCGCCAACCACCCCAATTTCCCCATTCACCATCGCTGATCCATTGGAGCCAATTATAGAAGTTTCTATAAGTTTCAATTATAGAAGATAAATAAATCCCAACAGAAATGACTGCTGCCACAGAGCAAGCAGAAGGCTTGTCTCTGCTCCAGGCTACAAAGTTTCAATTGTAGAAGATAAATAAATCCCAGATACCAGGGCCTCTGCTTGGGTCGCCGGGGGGTGTGGCCGGGCTGCAAACCACCACACGCCCCCATGTGGACACAAGATGGCCACCACAAGATGACCAGTAAGAGAGGGCAGTTCAGAGGGACCAGGTCTGCAAGGGAGGGCAGTTGTGGGTTATCAGGCCAGCAGGGGAGGGCAGTTGGGAAGGACCAGGCCTGCAAGGGAGGGCAGTTGGGGGTGATCAAGGCTGCAGCAGAGGGCAGTTAGGGGTGACCAGGCCGGCAGAGGAGGGAAGTTGGGGGCAAACAGGCTGGCAGGGGAGCAGTTAGACATCAATCAGGCTGGCAGGGGAGTGGTTAGGGGGTGATCAGGAAGGCAGGCAGGCAAGCGGTTGGGAGCCAGCAGTCCTGGATTGTGAGAGGGATGTCCGACTGCTCGTTTAGGCCCGATCCTACAGGGATAGGGCCTAAATGGGCAGTCAGAAATCCCTCGAGGGGTCCCAGATTGGAGAGGGTGCTGGACACCCCCACACACCCTGTGCATGAATTTTGTGCACTGGGCCTCTAGTATTGTTATAATTAGCTTGATTATAAGTCATAAAATCGGTTTTGGAATTCTTACAAGAGAAGTTTACAAAAGTATATATCTCCCATGATAAGAAAAGAATGTGTTATTTTATTTTACTGATGATAACTTTGAACAAAAATATATAATATTTAGAAGCTGAAATAACAAAGACTACAGAAAGTCTGATAATTTGTGCTCCTTTCCTATCCTGTTATTATTCACTAATATATCATTTTAAAAAAATTACTTAAAAGCCACCTGAGTGGTTAAGTGAAACAGATTTTACATTTCACTTTATGATATGTTAAGATAACAATAGCATGGAGGTGGAGAATATTAAAAGTATAAAAATATTCTATTTTATATGAGAAGTAATTCGTATCAACTTGACATAGAGTTTGATAAGTTAGAGATGTACATTGACAAGACTACAAAAACCACCAAAAAGTTGAGTAAAGAACTGTTGTTAAAATTAAATAAAGGAATCAAAATGACATACTAACTAATTATTGTGTTAAACTAATTCTATGACAAAACCAGAAAGACTAAATGAGAAACATAAGGAGGGAAAAACACTCAGACAAGTGGAAAACAAATAGCAAATGGCACACCTAAATTTCAACATATTAACTTTTACATTTAATGTGAAAAAATTAAACATGCTAAATATATCACAGTCAGTCAGTTTAGATCAAAAGAGCAAGACTCAATTATATGCTATCATAGGAAATACACTTTAAAGACTAAAATGAAAATAAGTTGGCAGAGAAAAGATGAAAAAAGATATACCATGCAGATAGCAGTATAAGAAAATTGGACTACCTATATTAACATCAGACAAATGAACTTTAAGAAAATGAATACTACTAGACATAGAATTAATCAAAATATAAACACAGCATAAATAATATAGTTATAAAAGAATCTGAACCCAAAAATATAGCAGAAAAAAAAATACCACAAAGCAAAAATTGACAAAATTTAAAGGAGAAAGGTAAGGTTTGAAAGGAATACTTAAAACTGTCTTTATTCAGAGACTGCATGATTTTTTATGTATAAAATCCTGAAGAATCAATGAAAAATGTTATTGCATAACCGTAAATGAATTCTCAGATTTTAGGCTGTCTCTAAAAAGCACCCTTTCCAACTTCACAAAAGTTTTCTTAGAATGTGTGAGTTTTAGGACTAAAAAGAAAAGATAAGCATTATTACAATCACTGAGTACTCTAAGTTCTTTAGCAAAGAGTTTACATTACATGTTGATTTTATTATTACCAGAGGTTCCAAATTTATTTTACCAAAATATCTGAAAGAAGTAAAATCAGAAAACCCTTGTGGAGGAAATGTGCTGACCAGAGGAAATTGAGGTGCCAAGACTTAGATAAACCAACCACATAGATTCCATATGTCCACCGTTATAACTTTAAATACTATTTAATTTACCTTAATTATTTTCTTTTCATTTTTGGTAATCACCTTTCCCTCCCTTTTCTAACAAAATTGTGCCTCAGTTGTACTATGCCCAAAGTCACTCTTCAATATTCTTGGCAATTTCACCTGAGACACCAAATCCCAGAATTTTTTTCAGACATTATATGGAAAATATTCCCAGTTACATTGTCAGCTATGCAGTGTTGAAAAGACAAGTGCCTGAGCCAAGGAAGGATACTGTGAGGTTAAAGAGCCCCTTGGAAGCATTAATGACATAGACACTTAATAAACAATTCCAGAGCTGGTATTTGCTGGAGAAAGACAATCCATGTTCATTAAACCAGAATAATAAACATGACTTTCAAGAGACAGCTGATGGTTTGGGCCATGACTCCCCTAAATCCATTGGGTTCTTTGGCTAGCACTGAAGAGAATGTTGAACTTGAGTACATTTGAAAATTCTGAAAATGTCTTGACTCAATTATGATTATATTTTTTTCCTAGTCTAAGTGAGTGATACATATGGAAACAAAATGCAGAATTTAAAAATCTGTCTTTATTACTCAAATATACTACATTTTGCACCATTTTGGATACCAAGATTTGCATGGTTTCACTCAGATTGTTAGTCGACACAGTAAGTGTTAAAAGCAAGAACAAAGCAGTCATAATATTCATCCTAAAGTTCATTTTTCCAAAATGTCATCACTCTTTTATCAAGTGTAGTAGAAGGAGAACAAAGGAAAATGTGTTGAAGTTAAATTCTTTCCTTTTATATTTCTTTTTTTTTTTTGTAACCCAGAATAGGAAATATAGTTTATTCTTCTTTTAAACATAGGGAAGATCATAGAATGCTTACGGACTTGACAGATATCTTCCTGGCATTTCACTTACAATCCTTCATATCAGTACCATTATGAGTTCTATTATATGAATGAGGAAACCAAGAGCCAGTGGAGTGAAGCAACCAGCTGGGAAATGGCAGAGTCTGGATAAGAAGCCAGGCATTTTGGCTCCAGAGACTGTGCTGCCAATGACTATGCTTAAAAACCAAAAATAACCCAACTGGGTGTGGTAAAAAGGTTGAGCTTTAACCCAGGAATCAAGAAGTCACTCGTTTGACTCCAGGGCAGGGTATATGCCTGGGTTGCAGTTCGATCCCTAGTAGGGGGCGTGCAGGAGGCAGCGGATCAATGAATCTCATTGATGCTTCTATCTCTCCCTCTTCCTTCCTCTCTGAAATCAATAAAAATATATTTAACAACAACAACAACAACAACAAAAACCCAAAATAAAACAAAACAGAAAAAAAAGGCGGGATGACTAAGATATCTCCAAAAGACTCTAGTTTGCTCTTGACTATTGTTGATACTTAATATATCTGCCATAAAACATCAGCATTTCAACTAAATTATCTAGGACTTACATTCAAAGAGCTGATGAGAAATAACAGTGATGCATTATTGGGAGACTTTATTTATTTATTGACTTCCAGGGGTTCTTTACTAATTAATAGATGATTTGCTTAGCAGACTGTGTTCCTGTCTTTTGGAGAGTTGAATAAGTTAGTGTAGTTAGATGCGTACTGTAAAAAAATGTTAAGAAGTAGCCAATACCAAGAAAGAGTGGGGCTAAAATAATTTAAATTAAGCTTTGTCTCCTCAGTTAAAGTGCTTTTGAGTTAACTATTAATCATCTATATACTAGTATATAAAAGTCTAAGTGACCATTATGACCAAACGACTCGAATGACCTGTTGACCAGTTGCTATGACACACACTTACCACCAGGGGGCAGAAGCTCAACGCAGGAGCTGTCCCCTGGTGGTCAGTGCGCTCCCACAGCCAACCTCCCGTGGCCAGCCAACCTCCTGTGGCTCCTCGCCCCACCTGGCCGCACCCCCACCCCCATCGGCCCTGATCAGGGGCTGGCGGGTCAACCTCCTGCAGTCCTGACTGCTGGGCCCCCCCTCCCCCCAATAGGCCTCGATTGCCAGCCAGGCCAAGGGACCCTACCCATGTACAAATTCACGCACCAGGCCTCTAGTTAAGACTATAAAGCTTAGAAATGCTATATGAATACTAACAGCTTTTAAAAAAGCATAATGTGGCTTTCCCAAAGCAGTCTGACATTATTCTGTGGATTTGTACAGATTATTGTGAAAATGTCCTCATTTTCTTTTACCTTTTCATGAAAGCTATTATATTGTATCTTTTTCTTTTTTTCTTAAAAATAGTACTCTCATGATTTAATATGCTTTTTCCTCACTGTCTTTTAATTTTCTACATATGCTTTCTATATAAAGTACCCTGGTTTGAACTACTCAAAGGGTTTTACAGGTATCAGCTCATTAAAAGCTATATTGAGAGGCAGTCAGTGAATATTTTGTCACTTTCTACTTAGAACAGAGAGTGTGAAGATCACATTGTGTGCTTTCCACCAGATATTTAACTTAGTATAGGAATCTTGATTCTGAAGTAATGAGTCCAGTTTTCTTCTGAGCTTTATTTCACAAGATATGTGACTTACAGTGACAAAAACCAAGGCTATGAGAGTGGCATTATGAAACAGAGTGTTTCTTTGTGGAGGAATTTGTGTGTGTGTGCGTGTGTGTGCGTGCGTGTGTGTGTGTGTGTGTGTGTGTGTGTGTGTGTGTATGTATGTTATAAGAAGAAAAGAAGAATAGACCCAAATATCCCTCAAGGTCTATAAAACTATATTCAGTTCCTTATTAAAAATATGTACTTTTTGAACATTTAGAAATTTTACTTGAATTATTATTGGCCCAGGGAACATAGATTTGGCAGTAAAACTGAAAATATTACTATTTCAAGGCTAGCAAATAGTTGAATTAAAATAATGATACCAAGCCCACAAAGGGGTGCACCAAGAGTGTCCACCTCAGGTAACTGGGGAGGCTGAGCCACTGGGCCCTATAGGACACCTAGCACACAAGGCCACTCTATCAACATCAGGGAAGCAGCCAAAATGCAGAGACAAAGAAACAGGTCCCAAATGAAAGAAATGGAGGAAAACAAATGACTAGATATAGAGTTCAAAACCATGGTTATAAGGTTTTTTAAGAATTTTCTAGAAAATGCCGATAAATTTAGTGAGACCCTTGAGGATATGAAAAAGGACCAAATAGAAATTAAGCATACACTGACTGAAATAAAAAATAATATACAGAGATCCAACAGCAGACTAGAGGATAGCAAGAATCAACTCAAAGATTTGAAATAGAAAGAAGCGATAAACATCCAACTGGAAAAGCAAAAAGAAAAAAGAACCCAAAAATATGAAGATAGTGTAAGGAGCCTCTGGAACAACTTCAAGTGTACCAACATCAGAATTATGGGGGTGCCAGAAGAAGAGAGAGAGCAAGATACTGAAAACCTGTTTGAAGAAATAATGACCAAAAACTTCCCCCACCTGGTGAAAGAAGTAGATTTACAAGTCCAAGAAGCACAGAGAACCCCAAACAAAAGGAATCCAAAGAGGACCACACCAAGACACATCATAATTAAAATGCAAGAGCAAAAGACAAAGAGAGAATCTTAAAAGCAGCAAGAGAAAAACAGTTAGTTACCTACAAGGGAGCACCCATAGGATTGTCAGCTAATTTCTCAACAGAAACTATGCAGGCCAGAAGGGAGTGGCAAGAAATATTCAAAGTGATGAATAGCAAGAACCTACAACCAAGATTACTCTACCCAGCAAAGCTATCATTCAGAATTGAAGGTCAGATAAAGAGCTTCACAGATAAGAAAAAGCTAAAGGAGTTCATCACTGCCAAACCAGTATTATATGAAATGCTGAAAGGTATTCTTTAAGAAGAGGAAGAAGAAGAAAAAGGTAAAGATAAAAATTATGAACAACAAATACATATCTACCAACAAGGGAATCTAAAAATCAAGTGAATAAAAAATCTGATGAATAGAATAAACTGGTGAATATAATAGAATCAGGGGCATAGAAAGGGAGTGGACTGACAATTCTCGGGGGGAAAGGGGTGTGGGTGGTGCGGGAAGAGACTGGACAAAATCGTACACCTATGGATGAGGACAGTGCGGGGAGGTAACAGCAGAGGGTGGGGTGGGAACTGGGTGGAGGGGAGTTATGGGGAGAAAAAAGAGGAACAATTGTAATAATCTGAACAATAGAGATTTATTAAGAAACGAAAAAAAAAATAATACCAGATAAGACTAAGCTACCTATGTTTAGTATTTGTGTCTAAATATGAGTAACAGGCTAATGCAGGTTCACGTACATGTGGGGATCTGTGTGTGAGTTGGGGACTCTGTATTTGCATATCTGGGCACAGCTGCAAGTTGAAAGTGCATAGCAGTAATCATAAAAAATCTCATCGTATTGAGAGTCTAAAACTAAAAATTAGCCTTTTCCTTTATCACACTACATCCACCTGCACTCTTGATGTTCTCCACTTCTCCCATTTTAGAAATAATTAGTTCTGATGTCTCATGTTTACTAGCCTTTCTCCAGGTTTTAAGACTAGCTCAAGACACTACTTTTTTAATTGAAGTGATTGGGGTAACACTTAGAGTCTGCTTGATATTTTAAAGCAACATTTTATACTTTCAGCACTCCTTCCATCTTCAAAGCTTTCACAAGGCTGGGAAAACACTCTCTCTTCTTACTAATTTCTCAAATATTCCTAAGAATCTTCCTCTATTTGCCTCCTAAATACTGTGGTTAGGAAGCAGTGATCATTCATATTGAAAAGATAGTCTGAAAAGAGACTGAATACCTTCCTGAATACATTTCCTTTTCTCTCTAATCTATTTTACGTGTACATTAATATTCTTATTTAATTAATTTTAATACTATCAACAAAGACTTACTGAGTTTCATTCATTCAAATTATTATTCCCAGCTCCTTTTACACTAACATCTCCACCACTGCACAAATCTCAACATGTCAGTCTAACCAAAGAGATGATGGTTCATAACATTTGCTGAGTTGAATAATATTTCTCAGCTCAAAATCTATAGTTGCACATTATTGACAAATTTCAATTATATCCCCTTATCTATAGTCTATAAATAACTTGTTCCCTTTTGACTTATTCCTATTTACCTTCCACTACTCCAATTAGAATTCTTAGTATAACATTCACTTCAACATTCTCAGTTGCTCCCAATTCCATGGTTCTTTATTTTCTCTATTACATGTCTCCTCCCTGTTATTCTAAGTTATAACCATCTTCATCTTTTAAGTTCCAATTTGGCTTTCATCTTTGATGAATCCAGTTGACATTGATGCCCCTTCTCAAACTTGATTTGATATACACTGAAGTGGCCAGATTATTATGATCTCTGAACGCATAATGATCTGGCCACTCAGTGTATATCCTATACAATAAAAGGCTAATATGCAAATTGTCCCCTCAACCAGGAGTTCTACCATCAGGCAGGCCGGCCAACCGCCCATGTCCCCTCCCTCTGGCCAGGCTGGCCGGACCCCACCCATGCACACACACATACTGAGTGGCCAGATTATTATGTGTTCAGAGATCATAATAATCTGGCCACTCAGTGTATATATATGTTTTATATTCACAAATTATACCAGGCAGTTTAGTTTTACTTAAATACAATTTTCTTAGCTCATGTTTTTCATGTGTAGGTCTTTTCTTTACTGTTGTATACTTATATATATACTAGCGTTCCCGTTGCAGGAAAAATCCTGCAATAGGGTTTCCTGCTGCACTCTACCCCTGCCCCGCCTGCGCTCCTCCCTTCTCCCCCGCCCTGTCCCCTCTCCTTCTTTCGCCCCCGGCCCCACCTCTGCTCCTCCCTTCTCCCCCACCCCGCCTTCTCTGCCAGCCTGCCTGCTTTTCTCCCTTCTCCCCCGCCCCGCCTTCTCTGCCAGCCCGCCTGCTTTGTTCCCTTCTGCAGCTCTTGGCTTCTTTCTACACTGTCTTGGTATGCAAATTAGCTGCCATCTTTGTTGGGGTAATTTGCATAATCATCCTGATATGCTGGTGGGCGTGGCTTGGTCGTAGAGAAGGTGCGGTCAATTTGCATATTTGTCTATTATTAGGTAGGATTTTTCTTATTTGATTTATTTTTTATTTTAATATTAATTTTAGAGCAGTTTTAGGTTAAGTAACAAAATTAAGAGGAGAGTACAGAGACTTTCCTTATATCCCCACCCACCCCTGCACATGAATACTCTCATTATGGACATGACTCACCAGAATGGTGGCATTTCCTTTGGTTCTATCTTAGGGTTCCCATCTGCCTGTTTACATTGTCCATGTGTTCTCAGACACTGTGTACTTTAGCCATTAGCTCCCTTAGCATATTAATCAGAGATGTTTTGTATGCTCAGTCTGATGACTCTAATATTCCTGCCATATCTAGTAATCATGCTTGCACTTTTGTGTTTTGTTTTGTTTTGCCTTTGGTATGCATTGTATTTTTATTTTTTATAGGGAATGTGATTTACTAGGTAAACACTTAGATTTTTGATAAAAGGTACTTACTATATTATCCTTCTTCCATACATTTCACACTATTCAACACAGGGCCGAACATAATGCCTATTCAACAAATACTTAGTTGTTGCTTAATTGAGGCAGAGTCCATTTAAAATTTGCCAACACTTCCTTAGATGATTCAGGCAATCATTAAAATTCTAATGAATACACTTCCTGTAGTTAATCTTAAATTCCAATAACTGTTGAATGGTATTGTACATCACAACTATTAGCTAATTCATATTCATCTTATTAATTAAATTTACTATATTAATTAAACTTTGGGAAGTAAATTAAAGAAAGTTATAATAATCAATACAAGATGATCCCTAATCTGATACACATAAGCATGGTTATTGTTTTAGTAACTGCATATGTGCTCTATTTAAAGCAAAATGATTATATGTTTAATACAGAGGCGAGTTAAAATAAAAATATTTTTATTTTTCCCACACTCTTAACTAGTCTAATAATGCTGCCAACTGAATCATTAAAACCTTAACATTTTTCATGTTATCAGACTTCTCTCAGTTTTCTGTAATTTTTTTATGGACTTCGTTTTCTTTGGTCCTCACTAATTTTAGCAACTCACAATTATTTGAGTTAGGATTCTGCACTTGAAAATTACAAAGCTACTCCAAAACTAGTCAAGGATTCTGCCTGTTAGTAATTCTCTCTGTTTTCCTCTTAAAAACATTCAAGAAATTTTAGGAGTTTTTCCATGGTTATGCTAGATGATGATGATGATTTTAGTGTAACTACTTAGTCACTTATACCAGTATACATATATTAATATAAAACGTAATTCCAATTTGCTATTCCCTTAAATTTGATATGTGAGGGAAAATGCTATTTTAATGTGAAAATTTTTAAATTCTGAGACATTTTTATTTATTCCTAAACAAAGAAGCCCTGGAAGGTGCTTCATCCAGAAAGGATTATGTGAAATTCAAAAGGATACTTCGCAGTTGGCAAGTATCACTTAACAAGTAGTGGAAAGCACAGCTTTCTACTCTCACTTTCAGGCTAGCCAAACCACAGCATAGTCAGGACCGACCAGTCCAAACCCACAGAGCTTTTCTGAGGATTACTCACAATTTGCTGTGAATGGACGGCTAGACTGAGCTTAGGTGAACTGACCTGGAAAGACAGGGAGTCTGGTAAGCTATCAGACCTGAGTTTTCTATCATTAATTTTACGGCCATTATACAGCTCACATATTTGTTTTCTAAAGGTCTGACCCAAAACTCAACTATACTTTGTCATGCAGGACTTTAATATGTTCAGGAAGTATTGTTTGGGAGTTGAGATCATTGAAATGGGAAAATTAAATGTTCTGAGAACCAGTGCTAATGTGAAATCTATTCCAATGACAAAATTCTCATGGTGCCATCTAAAATCCTCTACTTTTGCTTTTAATGGTGATTTCTATAGAGTCAACAGTCTTAAGGTGATTTAAATTCCATGTCCATAGTTTCATGGGTAGGATAAAATCAAAATAGTATAGTAATTTAAAAAATGGACTTCGAAGCTAGACACTTCATATGAATTTAGCCATTTAGAAGCTCTGTTACCTTAGATGAATCACTTCACTTCTCTGTGTCTCAGGTTTTCACCTGTATAATGGGTATCAAAATACTAACTCTTTCATACTATAATTGTTGAGATCAATCATTATTAAATGTAGACTAATTAAACAATTGCCTGGGACAGGGTAAGCACACACACATACACACACACACACAAAAACACACCAATGATGATGATGATGATGATGATGATGATGATGATATATCCTATATATACTGATTGATTTCATCAGTGATAAAAGTATACAATAGTAGCCCCTTACTTTTTCACCACTTCTCTCCTTCTAGCAAATATGCCTTTCCATGAAAATTACTTTGGTTCTACATAATGTTTGATCTAATGTATTATTGCCAATTTATTGAAATAATAAAGAAAAATGCAAGTAGGTTGCTTTTTACAAAGTTTTATTCTCTGCATGAAACATCTGGTTGGACATACATAGTGAGTAGAAAGGAAATCCAGAAAAGCGGTGATCTGAATGTGGGAGCAGTTGATTTGGTCAACGTGAAAAATGGTGGTAAACACCAGGGTCAGAAATGACACAGTATTTTTTCTTCTAACATCAAGAACCCCATATTTATAGCAGAATGACTGAACTTTAGAGGTAAATAAGATATTAAAGAATAAATTTCACAGGTATGAAGTGACCTACCTGGTAGTCATGTTACACAAAATGAATGTGGTAACACTAAAGCATTTTTATCTATGATTGCCCAAATATTGGTCTAACAGTCTTTCCTTTACCTTACATGGTATGTGAAAAAAGAAAACTGCCTGTGCCTATAAATTTAAAACATACAAATCTTCATCAAATGAAACTAAAGTTACAGCATATCAACTCAATATTCCATTGTTAGATAGCAAGAGCTGTCCTGCAAAGTAATACTTTTCTTAGATTTTTACATTTTCCTTTAGGAGGCAAATAGAAGCAGCAAGTTTTATGTGTTGTGCTAAAGTGCTCATCATGTTGAAAATCACCAAGAGGGATGAAATAGATGAAGAAGATGATTATAAGGTACTGAAAAAAGATAACTAAGCAAGTAAAAAATGGAAAGTATATATATGTGTATATATATATATATATGTATATATATATATATATATATATGTGTGTGTGTGTGTGTGTGTGTGTGTGTATAAGATAATTCTTTAAAAATAGTAATGATTTATGAGACAAGAGAACACTATGCATCATATAAAACTTTTTCATCAATGTAATTTTAGTCATAAATAAAATTGAAAAATAATTCTAAAAAAGAATAATCTTTAATCATGTGACTAGAGAAGATCAACATCAAAGTAAGATGCACAATTAACCTAATGAATCTTCTGGAAACACTTCCATTTATAAATTTGTCAAATATGTACGTTGTGGTAACTCTGTTTCATGGACTTTTCCAGGTGCATAGGTTTTATCAGTAGACAAAACAATGAGTCCTGTCCTCTTGGAGTTGAGGTTGTAGTGTGCAGTGAGCAGAGGGGAAGGAAAGAAGAGAAAAGGAAATAGACAAAAATTCATAAATATGGTTAATATGTATATTACATTTTATGTTAGATACAATAGTAATTAATATGGAAAACGAACCAGGAAATTAAAGAAATAAGGGAGTTTACGAGGAGCTATTTTGAATAGCATAGTCAGCTTGTCATGCATTTGAGCAAGGAAAGACTGTTCTTAGCCTAGTGACCAGCCAGGACAAGGACCTTAAGATGAGTATATATTTAAGGAACATTAGGGAGGCCAGAGTGCCCAGAGTGGAGGAACTGATGCTGAGAGTAATAAGAGATAAATCCGCAAAGTCAGATTATGTGTGGTATTTAAGAACATTGGATATCTCTATGAGGGTATCAATCCTTCCAGGGTAAGAATATTGGCTTCTATCCTGAATAAATGGGGGAGCCATTGGAGGTTATGAAGCAGAGAAGAAATAAGAACGGTTTAATTTGAAAACTAGCGTCATGTCTGTGTTGGGAATGAATGGTAAAAGGGTGCTATGAGTCAGTAAATACAGTTCGAACTGGATAAGATAAGAAGTGGGGAGTTTGTTGTTAAAAGACTAAGTCTGATGAACATGGAGGTGATGAAATTTTTATCAGAAGCAACAGTGGTTCCAAAGATTCAAGTACCTTTAAATTTGCACTCAAGTTAACAGCAAAGCAGGGGCTAGAATGCTACAGGGAATAAAACTTCTTTTAGTTATGGTTTTCAAAAAATCGTCAATAAAGAAAATAGTCTAAAGAAAATAGCTTGAAAATCAGCAAGGAACAGAAAAGTGGGTCTGATTCTAAATCTTAAAAATTTCAGCTCTAACTCTTATTTTTTTTGAAATACATGAAGGAACATTAAGCTTAAACTTCCCTTCATGACTTTGACATAAAAACAGAGTTACACAAAGAGCCATCTGAATTATTTGTGAACTACAGGCCCAGTGCACAAAATGCGTGCATGGGTAGGGTTTCTAGCTATCCCAGCTGCCTGCTGCTGCCAGCCACTGCCTCCCTTCCCCCAGCTGCCTGCTGCCTCTGCTGGCCAGGGGCTGGGGGGAGCCTATGTCTGTCATGTCAGCACACATCTAACTCTCTGTCAGTCAAACTCCCACCCATGGGGATAATTTGCATATTAGCCTTTTATTATATAGGACTAGAGGCCCGGTGCACGAAACTCGTGCATGGGGGTCCCTCAGCCCAACCTGTACCCTCTACAATCCAGGAGCTCTCAGAGGATATCCTACTGATGGCTTAGGCCCACTCCCCATGGTTCTCTGCTTTCTGCAGGGCCTGGAGGTTTCCCTGCAGCCATGGAGATGAAGCCCCCATGCCCTGCTGTGGCTCTCTGCCTGCTGCTGCCATGTGCCATGTAAAGGAAGCCCCAATGCCCTGCAGTGTGCTCTGTCTGCCGGGCCTGGGGGCTTCCCGGACATGGACACACTAAGGAAGCCCCCATGCCCTGTTGTCCAGGCTCTGTCTGCAGGGCCTGGGGGTGTTCCCACCACCACTGCCCACTAAGGAAGCCCCCAAGCCCTGCTGTCTGGGCTCTGTCTGCCACGTCTGGGGACTTCCCTGCCACTGCCCCACTAAGGAAGCCGCCATGCCTAGCTTTGCAGGGCCTGTCGGCTTCCCAGCTGCCGAGATCAGGAAGCCGCCATGCCCTGCTCTGTTGGCACTGGAGTCTTCCCGATTGCCTCGGCGACCATCGGGAAGAGCCATGTCCTGCTCCTTCACCGGCTCCATGTGCTCAGGGCCTGACGGCTTCCCGATCACCGTGGTGACCGTCTGGAAGGCCCCAGGCCCCGCTCCAATAGAGGCTCCATGTGCGCGGGGCCTGGCGGCTTCCCGCTGCCGCAGCACTAAGGAAGCAACCATGCCCTGCTCTCAGTGCTCTGTTTGCTGGTGGGACAGGCCAGACACTCCAGCAGCGGGACTGAGGGGACTGGGCGCTGCCATCTTGTGGGTATAGGGGCCGCCATTTTTGTCATGGAGTGATGCCTAATTTGCATATTACTCTATTATTAGATAGGATTATAATAGTTCTCTGCACTAAACTTGCTTGCTTTCTCCCTGATGTGAAAAGTCCATTTTTTCATACCATAAAAAAAAAATAGTAAAAACAACATGAGATACTTGTTTATTTAAAATGTTTCTAAATAATCAAAATATTTCTCAAATATACTTTTAAATGTGGACTAAATTGCCTGCTTTATATTTTGTCTCAAGAACTGATATTTATAGACACATGTATCACATGGATAAGAGTAATAAAATGTATGAAAACCAATCCTTCTTTTTTTTTAAGCCCTCACTCACCTCCCTTTTTTTCCTTGCTTCCTTTCTCCTTCCCTCACTTTCTTCCTTCCCCTTTTCCAAATTTTATGATTTGCATTTTTAATTAAAGAGAACATACTTAAAGAAACTGGTTCTGAAAAGAAGCTTTTGAAGATGACAGCAAAAGACAGAAAAGAGAAATTACAGGAATTACAATAGAAAAGAAGATCCAGCATGTGGAGCACAGGTATCATAAATCAAAATTATTTAAAAAGTCAAGATACAGTTTAAGCAAAGAAATGAGAAAAGAACATGTTCCAATATTATTTGCATAATTCTGTAATAAATACTGTTATTGGACCATACAATGTTGTTGTTTTGAATTTCTAACGTTATTTAGAAAAAGAGAGATCAAAGAGCAATAGAAACGACTTAAGCTTTAAGAGAGTATTAGCAAGTAGGAAGCTGCTATAATTCTAAATTCAGAAACTATAAAGGCATTTTGAAGATTTTTTAGACATCTTAAAACATGTGGGGAGAAGGGTATTAGAAAAATAAGCAGCCATGATGTACACATGAAATTAATACCATATGGTATTCTTCATTCACATACAATATCTTTCACCACTTTGCTCCTGACTGCAAGTCTCTAATCATTTCCACCTACTCAGTTCCTCATTCTCAACTTGTACTGAGTTAGGATAGAGTCAAACTCCTCAAATGGATATGAAATAAAAGGCTTTTTTACTTCCTATAAAGCAAGCTAAACTTTAAAACCCCTTTGTTCCTTTCTAACAACCAGAATAAAAATATAAAGAGACACAATTATAAAACAGATAAAAATACTATAAAGTTTAGGCAAAGAAACTGTAAGTAGGGGAAAGCATGACATCATATAGAATGATTTTATTCATTACTAAAACTTAAATTGTTTTACAATATTAAAATGATTGAATTTAGAATATGGACTAAGTAGATAACTTTTTCAATTATAGATGACACAATGCTTAGGATTTTATTGTTTTTAAACTAAAATAAAAAAGCTACTGCTATGCCTTCACCAAACATGAAATTTGTTTTATGTTTAAAAAATGTATTTACATATTGAATGTCCAAATAGGACAAGACAAGATTCTGAATGGTTAGATTTTTTTTTTTTACGGTGATAAGGTAGTCACATTTTATTGTTCTTTACTTACTTGAATATACACAAAGTTAAGAAGGTTGACATTCACAAAATAGCCACATCAGATTGTATTTGGTTCTCATATCCCTGATAATTTTTCTTAAGCTTCATATATGTACTCTTACAGAGCTTGTCAACACTACTATCATAATGTCCTAGGCTACCATTCAAGTGTATGTTCGTTGTGTTGAGCTTCTTAGAAAATAAAACCTTAGAATACATTCCCATTCATGGAAGTCTGTAAAATAGATTATAATTTTAACTCTAAAAAAGCATCATTTGTTAGAGTTAAAATTATGCTTAACTCCCAACTTACACCTCTCTCCATGCACACAATAATTTATATTTACTATAATACATTGGGATTCAGATAACTAAAATTATTCTGTGAATGTAGTTGCTAAATCTATAACAAACATACACAGGCATGGGAAGATGCAAATACTTAAACATGTAAACCAGGGTATCATGTTACTCAGTTTAATTAATATGAAACACAATTTTATTATTGAAAGGCACATTTATTAATCCCCTGTGTGCAGTAATGTACTAGTCTGTTCAAAATATGCTTAGTAAACTATCTCTATTTTAGGACTGGATATATATTTTAGTATTGTAAGTGACATTATCAGCTGGTTCTACAAAAAAAAAAAAAATCTTATAACATACCACTCCAAATTAATGAGGCAAATTGAGAAGGCTACGCATTTATCCTAAAATATGGCTAAACCATCAAAACATTTTTGAAAAAATTTTTTATATTTCCCCAAGAGGTATTTTATGAGCTCCCTGAGAAAATTTCCTTCAATGCTTTAAATCCATCACTTAATTTTTTTTTTTAATACTAAATGGCCTTTCTCATTTGGTAATTCATTTTAGCAACCAGGTTTGACTCTGGATAATTCTTGACCACAAAAAAATAAAAAGTAAACTTTACTTTGGAAAATTAATAAAAATGTGCTGCTATAACGTTTAATTAAGGCATGGGTCAGCTATTCTGAAGGTATGTTTTGCTGCCTTCATGGAAACACAGACATACTATTTTGTAATCAGGTCTCACAAATGAGGAAATGTAAAAGTGCAAGTGGAAAGAGATCCTCTGAGTCCTATGGAGAGCAGTTAGGGCAATATGAAAGAAAGACTTGGGAATTTTATCTGAGAGTTTTTACTTTTAAGAAATTGGCTTTACCACTCAGGATTTCCTATATTAAAATAAATGACAGACACTTTTTCAACTCACTATATCTTACTACAGAGTAGTATGACATTGTGGTTAAAAACCTTGAATTCTGAAGTCAGACAGTAAAGCTTGAAATTTGTCTCCAAAGCCAATTACCTGAGTGACATTATACATATTTCAGAAAATGGAGAAAATTGTTGAAAATATTAAATGTGATAATCTAAATAAAACAGTTATGCATGGTTTCTGGAACATAGTTTGTACTAAGTAATTCAGTCCTCCCATTTTATTTCTGCTTCTTAGCGTGTGTGTTTAGCATTGTCAGAATATTAAACTTTATATATACTGACAATGCTAAAGGCCTGCAAGAGTAGTTTATGTTGAGTTTATGTTGATGTTAACTGCATCTGTTTTATTACAGATCAAGTAATGAGTTATGGTGAATGCTACCTTCCTGATAGAAAAAAAAAATAATCCAATGGAGAAAGACAAAACATCATAAGGCTTGACTCTTTAATAGTTGCTTGTCAATTAGAAGATTTACTGAGTAGCTACATAATAAACGAAGTAATCACAATTACCCAGGGTATAAATCTACTGTGGTTCAAGTACTAGTAAGCATAACATTAGCATTTTAAATTCTACCTTTGTTTTGCTTAGGGGCAAAAACATGATGTGACAACAAAAATAAAATAATTTGCATATGTCCAAAAGAAGAATCAATTTAATTGATACAGAAACATGCAATTAAAATGCAATACTACCTCAGATTGTAGATGGACAAATATAGGAGAGTGGTCTGATAGCTTAGGACTATCAAAATTGTTCCTTAAGGCTATATATTGCATAACTCAATTATATTTTTCTATTTGATATACTATTTTAGAAAAACTCCTTACCAAAATGTTGTTTTTTAAACTACGCCTATACCAGTGGTCGGCAAACTCATTAGTCAACAGAGCTGCAAACCATGGCTCGCGAGCTGCAGTTTGCCAACCACTGGCCTATACCATTTTAATAGTGATATCCAAACAGAAAGCTGGCTGTATTGATATTCAAATGCTGTTCCTGGCATTTTCTTGCTGAACCTTACAAATCCTCATTTGTAACTTGCAGACAATCATAGAAGCTCATTATAAAACTGTGATTATTAAAGGAGGTAATCCATGTAAAGACATTTGTATAATGTCTGCACATGTTACACATTTAATAATTGTTTTTGTTTTTTTCTTATTTAGTTAGGCTGTCATTTTTTTCATTGGTTCATTTTGGTATTAGTTTTCTAGACATAGTTCTCTTGATGTTCAATTTTCTGTTGATAGTTTTATTATGCTCCTTTATCTAAATTTTAGTCATTTTAGAAATTTTCCCTCTGCCATTACATACTTCTTCAAACATAGTATCATCCTTTATCACCCTCTTCCATAAAAATATATCTCCATTAATCATTCTGATCAACACACCTTTAATATTGTTTACCCACCTGGAAAGACTATTTTCCAAATATCTTACAGCAGCTTCAAAAAATTTATCAACATTACACCTTCTTTATGAAGGTGTGTGTAAATGTAAAATCTTTAGGAAATTTTTACTATGTTGAACTGTTGTCTTTACTTTATATTTAGAGGATAATAATATATTGTTTATTCCATAAGTTCAAAAGTTAAATACAAAATGGAAGATATAAGATGGATCAAAATAAAGCTTCTAGAGATAAAAATTTTGACATATGTCATGAAAAATACACTAAATTAGAAAGGTAGCAGATCAGATGTAATAATGGGAAAGATTCATAAGCTTGAAGGCATAGAAATAGAAACTACCTAACGTGAAAAACACAGAAAAAAAAACAATTTAAACAATGTGAAGAACATCCATGAACCCTAGGACTACTTCAATTGCCTAATATCTGTGTAACTGGGGTTACCCATTGGGGGCTGGATATTTGAAGAAATAATAATTAAAAATTGTCCACATTTAATGAAAACTACAAACCCACAGATCTAAGATCAATAAAATCCACAGATAAGAAACACAAAGCACACTGCACCAAGGCACATTATAAACAAATTGTTCAAAACCTGTAATAGTGCCAATCTTCAAAGCAACCACAGAAAAATGACACCTCACATAAAATACTATAAAGAATATGACAGATTTCTAATCATAAAACCAGAAAAGAGTTAGACATCTTCAAAGTGCTGAAAAGAAAATGGCAACTTAGAATTCTATACCTAGCCAAGTGTATTTTATAAATGAAGTTGGACTAAATCTTTTTTCAGACAAGTAACATTGAAGGAATCATCACCAGCATAAACTATATGGGCACTGGTGAAATTTTCAGGCAGAAAAAAATATGATAGTATATGGAAATATAGATTTACACGAAGAGTTAAAGATACCAGCATCAGTAACTACACTGGTCATTATATATAATTTTTTGTAAATATTGAAACATTACTACAGATTATATAGCATGAGAAGGATAATAAGCAGATATTGTCAAAAATTTTATTCTGATAAATTTGACAACTTAGATAAAATGAAAAAAAAATCTTAAAAGTGAAAAGCTATAACGTTCACTCAAAAAGAAATAAATAACCTGAAAATTACATACATTAAATAAATGTTATTAAATAAATTAATTTTGAAAAAGTAGAACAAAGTTGGAGAACTAGCACTAATAAGTTTAAGACATTTCCAGTCAGTATGGTATAGGTGTTAAGATAGACAAATAGGTTAAAAGAACAGAACAGAGTCCAACAATAAACTCGCAAATGATTCTCTACAAAGATTCAAAGAGCACTTAGTGGAGAAAATGCAGTCATTTGAGCATATGGTCCTAAAAATAATTATATATTCATTAGATAGTCCTCCAAAAAAACGAAGGACAAAATGTTTAAACATATATTTTACAAAAGAAGCTATACAGATAGAAAAAAATATTCTCAAGATAATGAGCTTTATGGAAATGCAAACCAAAATGACAATATACCAGTAATGCTCCTATAAAAATGGCAAACATAGAAGAGTGATTGTACCAAGGTTTGGCAAGGATGTGAACAAACTGGATTTTTCATACACTGTTGGCAAATATAAAAAATGTTTCAAACACTTTGGAAGATATATCGGCACTTTCTTAAAAGGTTAAATGTCACATGATGCAGCCAGGCTACTGTTTGGTATTTATCCAAACAAAATGATACATGGGTATAAAGGCTTGTGCACAAATGTGTACTCAATTCAAAGACTTTTGAAATTTTGAATAAATTTTAGCAGACATTTTGTGTGTGTGTGTGTGTGTGTGTGTGTGTGTGTGTGTGTGTGTGTAAGAGAGAAAGAACAATATTAAGGAAAATTAAATTAAATATTGGAGACTTTACAGAGACTTTAATACCTTCTCAATAAAATACATTTTTTTAAATTTGGGATTAAAGGATTTTCTGGAAAGAATTCTATTATTTTCAACCAACTAGGCTTAAAAATCCAGAAGGTCCAAAATATTGAACATGAGTTTTGTCAACCTAATATTAATTTGATTGCCAGATAGTTTACATTTATCTTGGCTCCCCAGACATTGAAGTACCATTCTCCAGATTAATCCTGCCTTACAAAGTAGACTAAGGATCACACATTATCACAAGTTAATCTAGGAATCACATATTTTCATTTACCCTGGCTATCTGGCACATGTCCTATAAAACCAGGCCAAACTTTTAGTCTTGCAGTGTGGCATGTTCTTATTTTTTTAAGTGACAATATCATAAAATGGAGCAAATGATCTTTACAGGTAATCTCATGCAACATCATACTTCAAGGTCCTCAGTTAGCTCTTTAGGAATAATTCTCAGTAGAAAGTACCTACAATTTACCATTAGTTATCTTACATCATTCCTTGCCTATTGATTTCATTACTTAAGAATCCTTTAAGTATCTTTCATAATTTCTCATCATTTTATTATTAGGGAAGGCTGGTTCAAAACAAGTTTTAATTAATAAAACAGATGTAAATGCTATCTATCTCTTTTTCACAAGACATAATTTTTAGAGAAACATTTCTAAATTAAAAAAAAACAAACACCTGCAAATCATTTTTTGCAGAGCCTAGTGTAGGGTGGACTTATTTTCCTCTATAGTACAAACTAAGCATGAAAATATATATAGTTGAATTATGCACCTTCTGTAATTATCTCTTAGACTAGAGGACTGGTGCATGCAATTTTTGCACTGGGGGTGGGGGGTGTCCCTCAGCCCAGCCTGTACCCTCTCCAATCTCAGACATCCCTCTTACAATCAGGGACTGCTGGCTCCCACCGCTTGCCTGTATGCCAGCCTGATCACCCCCTAACCACTCCCCTGACAGCCTGATCGATGCCTAACTGCTCCCCTGCTGGCCTGGTTGCCCCTAACTGCCCTCCCCTGCTGGCCTGATTGCCCACAACTACCCTCCCCTGCCAGCCAACTTGTGGGGGCCATCTTTGACCACATGGGGGTGGCCATCTTGTGCAATGGTGTGAGGGTCAATTTCTATATTACCTCTTTATTATATAGGATATATAATCTTACCTATAAAATCCTACAATCAAAGTACATGGGAAGTGTGAAGTAGTCTAGACCAATCTTCATATTATATAAATTATGATACTGGAAATGGAAGAGGTTCAGTGACTAACTCATGGTCATAGACTGAGTAAATGCTTTAGTTGGACTTGGATCCCGCTTCACTCTTTAATTAATTAGCAAATTCTCATGATAAGTGATATATTATGTGAACTACAAGGGTTGTAAGGAAAAAAAAATGAACAAAGCCAGTTGTCCAAGTGATTATAGAGTCTGGCACGGAAGACACCCAGCTGTATATCATTCAACTCAATCGATTCTGGGTATGCATAGCTATTTCTGAAAATAAATCTGCCATTAAAAAGACATTAGGGAAAGGGGGTAGGGCTAAGTGGAGGTGGGCAAAGAGGGGATGAATGAGGATGGAAAGATACTCTGTATGGGGCGATGGGTGCACAATGCAGTGTGCAGATGATGTTTTGTTGAGTTCTACACTTGAAACTTGTATGGTTTTGTGAACCTATGTCACCCCAATTAATTAAATTAAAAATAATAAATAAAAATATATTACAGACATACTCATAGCAGGACATCAAACAATATGGGTTTGTGTTTTTATTTCAATTACAGAGTACACCCTTTAACTAAAAGAGAAGAAAAGCTGTCTGCAAATTCTTTTTTCCAAGAATGATTACCATGTAGTTTGTATTTGACCTACACATCATACAGTAACAGTGAAGAAAAATTCATCATGCAGTGCTGAAGCTTTGCAAATCAGGGTTTAAAACTGACCGGTGGATGTAATTTTTATTTACAAATATGACTTCACCCTCCTTTGCAATAAGTACAGTTCTACTGTTAACCAAACACATGGCTATACTTTACTGCCAACTGTACCAAGAAAGAAAAAGTAAAAGAAGAATTAGTAAGGTTTTAATGAATACTTTAATTATTGCAGTTCCTATTTCATGACTTACTATTAAATTATTTTCAAGTGTATTTTTGAGAGGTTCTATCCATTTTTTTCTCTAATGTAACTCTGATGAGTCCATGCTTTCAAAATTATTTTATGTGTTGAGAGAAGGAATATATCAGAGCAAGTTAAGCAGAAATTCTCAAAAGATTGTTGAAAGTAATAATGGAATTAATTAAAATAACATGCATTACTTTGACAAATTTATAAAGTAAGATACAGTTATTGCTTAGATAAACATATAATAAAACCCCAGGGAGAAGTGCCTAGTTAGAATGATGACAAACAGGTAATAAAACCTACAGAAATGAACATTTAGAGCAGCAACAGAGGAACTGTCCAAGCAGGAGCTGATGGTGACCTCACAGTTTGTATTATCTGACATTACTGATTAAACAAAAGGGAGATTTCAGAGAATGAATCCCAAAATGAAGGCAAGACAGTGAGATCTGTTACATCAGGCGACTCTCTGGCTGAGCTTCCTTTGATGCTTATAACACAGAAGCTAAGCTTTACCCACAAAGGCTTCACTTGCCAGAAAGTCCCCTCACTAAATCACAATGCAAAGGGATCCACTTCCACTAGTCAAACAGGGGTGGAAGGAAAGGAAGAATGCCAAGGAGTAGGACCCACGGCTTTTTTGTCCTCTCTATACATTTCCTCCCTCTGTGCCTGTCTCTGTAAGTCTCAAGTCTCAGTGTCATCCCCTCCAAAAGTACATGAACACATTCACACATATTTAATCTTATGCCATTGAGGAGAATTCAGAAAATTAAAATTAAAAAAAATATATTTCTTACATGAGGTTCTATAAATAACAAAGAGATATATATGTATCCATCTCAATATAGAAATTTAACAAATTCAATATTGGCTCAAAACTCTCAAATAAACTTGCTTGGTATGACGTGTCTGCTCCAGGATCCCATTACAAAGGATGAATTAGTTTAATATACTACATATATTATCATTTGTTTCTTTTTCATAGAATACTTTCAGGGGTAAACTCTGAAACTGTTGATTTTTAGTATCAAGTTTAATACTGAACTTAGCTAACCATAGGCAACTTCATTAGCACTTTGGGCTGTCAGTGGGAATAAAGAGTAAAAGGCAGGACCAAGTGCCAGCTTCTCTCTATCAGCCCCCATTCTGCACACGAAGGGCATTCAAATACAGAGAGTTAATCTCTGTACACCTCAGTGACCCCACATTCTAACTCTGTGAGCAGGAGCATGTCAACTCACCTCTAAGCCTCACTTCCTTAGCTTGTAAAGCAGGGGTAATAATAGTAGCTACTTCATAAGATTGTACTGATGACCATATGTATTAACATATATAAAGACTTGGAATCTTGTCTGTCAAGTACGTGCTATATTAATAATTAACATGCTCATAATTGATACTTTGCCTTCAATAAAGTTTCAAAGTATCTTCAGAATTCTTTATTAAGACTAAAGAACATTTAAAACTATTTAAAAACATTTCCACCAATATTACAGTAAATAAACATGCTTCACATTTGAGGTTTAAACCTTAATTATGCTGACAACCATCTACACCATAGTGCTTTGTTTCCTGCAACACTACAGAAAGACAGTGTCATTTATACAACCATCATGGTGTTTTTTAGTATAATACTAGGGGCCCAGTGCATGAATTCATGCACCATGAAAGGAACTGTGGTGGGCACAGATGTGGGTCTCTGCCCATCCTCTGCACCCCTGCCTGGCCTCTCTCGCTGCAGACCCCCACCCCCTGTCTGCTGGCAGCCCAACTCCCACGTGCTTATGGCCCTGACCCTGCTCACATCCGCTGATGGCATGGAGCAATTGGTGCCGGGGCCAGCGCCAGTAGTGGGTGTGAGTGGGGCCGGCGCCATCAGCAGGTGCAAGTGGCAGCTGCTGCCCAGATCACCCCTCAGGAGCAGGGGGAGGTGGAGAAGCCCTCAGGGGCAATCAGGGCTGGCGCCAGGCTCTGGCAGTGGGTGTGAGCGGTGGCTCTGCCACCAGCAGCAAATATGAGAGGCGGCTGCCATTCCCGATCGCTCCTCAGGAGCAGGGGGAGGTGAAGAAGCCCTGAAGAGCAATCAGGGCCTGCAGCGGCCACTTGCACCAGCTGATGGCGCCAAGTGATCGGGACTGGCACCTGGGTACTGGCAGTGGGTGTGAACAGCTGCTCTGGCACTGGCTGAGGTGCAAGCAGGGTCAGCACCAGCAATGGGTGCAAGTGGCGGCTCTGGTGCTGGCAGCAGATGAAAGAGGCAGCTCCTATTTCTGATTGCCCTTCAGGAGCAGGAGGAGGTAAAGAAGCCCTGAAGGGTGATCGGGGCTGGCAGCCGCCGCTTGCACCGCTGACAGCGCCAAGTGATTGGAGGCTCTGGCACCGGCAGCGGGTGCAAGTGGCGGCTCCGGCACCGGCAGCAGGTGCAAATGGGGCCGACGCCAGCAGCAGGTGAGAGTGCCCGGTGGGACCATGGCGCACAGGAGCAAAGAATTTTCAGTAACCACCAGAGGCTCACCCTGATGACAGAGACCAACAGCCCGTCTTGGTCTGGCACCCCCACTCACCTGTTCCACCATCCCACCACGGCCAACGCCCACCATATTCTGCACTCTGCCACCTGCTGCCGACACCCACCATGTTCCGTGTGCTCCCCCTAGTGGTCAGAGCACGTCATAGCGACCAATTGTTCGGTTGTTCAGTTGTTCCACAGTTTGGTCTATTTGCATATTAGGGTTTTATATATATAGATGCTTACTAACGTTCAAGGCTGTCAAAAGCAGAATGTATTAGCAGACTAATAGAGGAACCTTGAGTTGGGTTTGCGGTCTAAGAACATTACTACATTAAAGTCACCATTTGCCACTGGTGTAGACGGATTGGTTCAACTCTGTATCTCCATTGGCTCTGAAACAACCTGCAGTAAATGGAACACTGAAGCCTATAACACTCTTCATAACATAAAAGTCACTGTGCTTGTCCGTATACAGTCACTTTAAAATAGATATGCAGTACATTCTGCATCCATTCAAGGATTCCAGATAAAGTCTATGAAACTGGCTATAAATGTCAACATTATGTAGCATCATAGTCCTATATTTGTGTCAGGAAGGCACATTACCAGTTTAAAGCTATAATCATTCATGTCCTACCAAGTAATGGTATGACACATCCATTTAGAAAAATGTTCTGCTCACAGAGAGTATTATATTAAAAAGATAAATGCGTATGTACCCTAAACTGAATATATCAACATTGACTATGTATGTAAGGAATTGTGTTTCATCATGGTAACTATTATATACAAACATTGAACCAATTTTTAAATTGCATTCTTTTGTAGCTCTTGGTAAATCATCTTCTTAGGAAATATGCACATTTAAGGCTATTTTTCATTAAAAAATAAATTCTGATGTTTTCTTATCAGGTAGACATACCTCTGTGGGGCAGGATAGCAATCTAAGTTACAGTACCATATTTAGACACATTTTTAGGTGTCAGGAAAAAAAGTAAAAGTTGAAAAATTTGTTGTATTTCCTTCTAAGGTTTGACTTAGGGAGAATCTTGAATAGAGAGAAATGGCTGATGATATTGACCCAAATTTGTGTAACCTGAGGTAATTTCCTTAAGTGTCCCTATCCTATATAATAAAGAGCTAATACGCTAATTAGACTGGACAGCAGAACGACCTCCTGGCACCCCCACGACATTCCAGAACGACCTTCTGGAATGACCAGTGGGTGGGGGGCGGGGCCTCAATGTGGCCGGGGCTGCGAGGCAGCAGCTGAAGTGGCCAGGTCTGAAAGGGCTGAGGCAGCCGGTGCTGTGAAGCCTACCCTTGAATGAATTTCGTGCATTGGGCCTCTAGTCTATAAATAAGTGTTGACCTCAAAGATCTTTATGAAAATTTTCTACTTCTAAAAAAATTTTAATGCCAAAATTAAATATATTTGTCCACACTTCTTTTATTTCTATCTTTTGCCCTTAGGTATTTTTGGAGGGGAACATTTGATAAACTTGCTGGCCTGTGCAATATACTGTATATTCCCAGAATACTATAGTTACTCCTGGTAATGGTTCTCTCTCTTATTTAGTTGACATCACACCCTCTCTTAACTTATTCATCCCAGGAACATCTCCAACCTTGCATATATCACACTTTCATTGACATCACCATTGCCTACTATGATCCACATAATCTTTAGCAAGGCATTTAGTGTTTCTGTATCTCAGTTTTCCCATCTGTACAATGAGGATAATAATAGTTCTAACCTTGAAGGGTTGGTCTGCTCTTAATACATGTAAAAGCAGAAAACTAATTATGGTTGGCCCTCAATCAATGTTAGCTATTGGTTTCTGTCCTTAATTGTTCTGTAGCTACAGATGTTTTTATTGTAAAAAAACAAAGCTCGTTTCAAAAATTAATTCCTTCAACAAGTGTTTTTAGAGAGCTCCCCATGATTCAGGTTCTGTGAATATGTTGCATGTAGATTATTTTTCTGCTCAAATAAAGCTTACATCCCAGTGGATGCAAAAAGGTGATATCGAGTAAATATAAAAATGAATAAGATATATTCTGGTACAGGGAAGAACTGCTAAGAAAAATAAAAATAAGGGCATGAAAAAGAAATTAAGAGGGTTAGGAGAGTAAAATGGGAAAAAAGGTGCTTTTCCTTGCTTTTCTTCATGTTGGAGTGAACCAAGGCCCAGTTCTTGCACGTTGCCTCTGCTTTGTTTACACACCCTTCCTTCATTGCCTTCCAGGCCTGGGCTTTCATAGGACTCCCAAACATACCATAGAAGGTGGTTATTTTCCTCAAACCTGCTGCACTGGCAGTCTTACCTATAACATTCAATGGCATTTTCCCATTGCTAAGACCAAACGTCCTAGGGCCACCCTTACTCCGTTTTGTTTTTCTGTCATCTTATATACAAACCACCAGCTAATTCTGTTAACCTACCTTCAAATACACCCAGTATTTTACCTTTTCTCACCACCTTCACTGCTGCTACCATTTTCTTAGACTCTAAGATCTCCTGAATTAATTGGCCTTGCTTTCACCTTTGCCCATACACACACAGCCAGATGTGCATAAACTGGATGATGAGCCTCCTCTGCTCAAAAGCTCCCATGGCTCTGATTTCTGTTACAATAAAAGCAGACATCTCACCTATGGCTCTATCTGATCTGTCCCGCCTCCCTTACCTTACTAATATCCCACTCCTCTCTTCCTAATTCATTCTGCGCCAGTAAATTGGGTCACTAATGTTCATGAAATACACCAGCAATGCTTCTAGTTCAGGGCCTCTGCTCTCTCTTTATCAGGGCTTTGTGCAAAGGTCACCTTCCCAGTGAGACCTTCCTTAATAATCTCTTTAAAATTGTATTTCATATATATATATGAAATATATATATATATATATATATATATATATATATATATATATATATATATATATATATCTTTAATACCTAACACTTCTTATTCTTCATTGATGCTTTATTTTGATCCATATAAATAATCTTCTAATAAATTTATTTATTTTGTAGAAATATTTCTTCTCCCTTAGGGTATAAACATCATAAAGGCAGAGATTTTTGTCCATGACATTCAATGCTTCATTCCAATTGCAGAGGCATTGCCTAGCGGATATTTTTTCAGTATTTATTGAGTTAATTTGAAAAGTAAAGAAAGGATAAATGAAGTAGCCCAGGATGTCTTCTCTGAGGAATAACATTTGTTCTGAGCTCTAAATATGGAGAGAAGACAACTATTAGACAATTTGGGGGCAAAGAATATTCTGAATAGAGAAATGACCTGACAACTTTCAGCCTTTGAACAGTAAGAAGAGACATGAAATGATTTCCCTCTCACTCTCCCTCTATCCAAGAAAGAGAAGAAGGAGATTATCAAAAACCTAGTTTTATTTTAAAAATTCATTTGGTCATCAAGAAATAGAAAGTTTGTTTTTGTTTTGATTTCCTGAAGAAAATAATCAGGGAAATCATTATCAAGATTTTAAAATAATTGTCATGACAATTGTTTGTAAAATTGTCACTAAGGTTTCATATTTGAAAAAAGCTTGATGCTACATAAAACTTTCAGATTTCACATTTTTTCAATACAATAAAAATATTCCCAAATAGTCTAGGTTGAGTTTATCAGTGGCCTCACTACCATTACTGGGAATGACTTACACTTCTAAAGGTTTCACCTTGATTATGTTAACTTTACATTCCATAAATCTTTAAAAAGCTATTAAAAAAGCAGCAAGTTGCAATAATAGAACTTCTCAAATATGTAGTTTATTAAATATAATTAGTATGGATTAAACAGATTAAAAATATGTATTATGATTCACAATATATTCCTGTGATAACAAGTGTGCACTTTGTTTTATTATTGGTTTTTTTTTTGTTGTTGTTGTTGTTAATCTGCACCCCAAGGTACTTTTCCATTGATTTTTAGAGAGTGGAAGGGAGGAGGAGAGACAGAAAGAGAGAAACATCGATGTGAGAGAGACATATTGAGTGGTTGCTTCCAGCATACACCCAGACCAGGGCCAGGGATTGAGCCTATAACTGAGATACATGCCACTTTGTGCGATGAGACCTGGGGGTCCCATGGCTTCATGTGGCATGGAGGAGGCCAAACCCAGCAGAGGAGGTGGGTCACAGCAGGGGAGGGCAATTGTGGTTGATTGGGCTGGCAGGGGAGTGGTTAGGGGGCGATCAGGCTGGCAGGCAGGCAGGCAAGCAGTTAGGAGTCAGCAGTACTGGATTGTGAGAGGGATGTCCGATTGCCCATTTAGGCCCGATCCTGCAGGGCCTAAACCGGCCGTAGGACATCCCCCAAGGCTCCCAGATTGGAGAGGGTGCAGGCTGGGATGAGGGACATGAATTTCATGCACTGGGCCTCTAGTCCTATCTAATAAAGATGGAATATGCTAATTGACCCTCATGCCATCGCAAATATGGCGGCACCTGCAGCCAATAAGGAGGGAATATGCTAATTGACTGCCCAGCCCTTGCAAAGATGGCAGCACCCACAGCCACGAGATGACAGTACTCAGTCCCCTCAGCCCCACTGGGGCAGCAGGGGCGCACCTGCCTCCAGTGTCCCCCAGTCCCCTCAGCCCTCCAGCCACTGAGGACCAGTCTGGTCTGAGATGTAGCCAAGCCTCTGATGGAGGCTGCCCAGCTGCCCAGAGCCTCCCGAGGCTCAGGTAACTAGGGCCGGCCAAGGCTTGTACTGCCGGCAGTGGCAGCAGCAGAGGTGTGATGGGGGCATCACCTTCCCCTGATCGCCGGGTCACCTCCCATCCCTGAGGGCTCCCGGACTGTGAGAGGGGGCAGGCCAGGCTGAGGGACCCCCTCTCCAGTGCATGAATTTTCATGCACCAGGCCTCTAGTTTTAATATAAGTGTTAAATTAATAAAATTCAAAAGCAATTCATTAGATATTAATAAATTTGCTAATAATATTCTAGCATTAATAAATTTTAGCATTTTATAGTGTGGTGGTATAAATGTAGATATTTAGGTCTACAACAAATGTCCTGTATTTATGTTAGCCTACTATTAATACAAATGATAAAGATAGTGATTATATATCTGACATGGAAATATGAATAGAAAAATCCATGGACATTCCTAGAATTTTGTTTTTTAATATAAACCCTGTAATTGAGGAGTTTCCAATTTATCTTTAAAAAGAAAATCCAGAAGAGAAAACTAAATATATTCCATTTGGTTCATTATTATTCTTTTCTTTGTTCAATTCTAGTGAATATTTATATAAGGGGAAGAAAGAGAATTTTCAAGTTTGTAGGAGTTAAATATCAAATATAGAATATAAATTATCTTTCATGTTGTGTTTTCTGTGCTGTACAATGATATTTGTATTAAAAGAGTCAGAATATAGAGAAAAATCAATCTATTGGCTGGCAATGGTGGGTTTTGTGATAACTCACTTCATTTTTCCAGATTTATTAATGTGTTAAGTTGAAATCACAGTATTGGCACTTATAGGTGACTAGAGGCCCAGTGCATGGATTTGTGCACTGGTGGGGTCCCTCGGCCTGGCCTGCAATGATCGGGCAAAAACCAGCTCTTCAACATCCCCTGAGGGGTCCTGGATTACAATAGGGCAGTTCTCATGTTACACACTCCAGAATCGGGTTCCCTATTCTCTGGTTCCGGGTGTGTCACCCTAGAACCACAGCTGCCAAGTCACCATAGCTCTGCAGCTCCTGCATTGAGTGTCTGCCCCCTAGTGGTCAGTGCATGTCATAGCTACCGGTCAGAGCATCTGTACCCTGGTGGTCATTGCACATCATAGCTACCAGTCGGAAGGTTGAACAGTTGGACAGTAGCTTAGGCTTTAATATATATAGATAATGGATCTTTCAAAAATACCGATATATTAAGTGAAATCATGGCAGAAAGCATGGTATGCATCAAGTGAAATTAGGATCTATCATAATGTAATGATATATCAATTCCCATTAGAATGGATAAATGGAGGGTCACTTTCTAATTGTTTAGGAAGAGGATGGGAAATATACAAGAGGCAGGAAAATAAACTTTTAAATGAAAGGTACACAGCAGATGACCCATACATTTTACAGATCTACCTCTAAGAAAAAGTGTTTGTCTTATGCTTATCAACAAGGACAGTAATAGATAACATATATTAGAAAAATCTGTTTACTGCTATGTTCTCAACATCCATTAGAGTGTCTGAGATAAGAGTTCAGTAAATTTTTGTAGTATATCAGCTTTAATATCACTTCTCAGTAACTTTAGAGGATAGGTTATGTGAGCAATCAATACAATTCTGATTAAATCAATATCTGAATAATGTGGATTTTTGCTTAAAGATTGAAACTGCCAGATAAGCCAACATAGTGTCTATATTTACTCATCATTTTCTGTGAGCCTAGATGTATGTCTAGTCCATAGTAGATGTTCAATAATAGTGTGCGAAAGGCTACTTGAAGGAATGTTCAGAGGTATGTGAACACCATGGTGGATATTTTATAAATAATTTCTAATATTTATTTATTAGTAGTATGAGCTACTCTTCTAAGTAAAAGATATTAGTCTAATAGCAAGGATCATGATTATGTTCCCACTTCTGGGAATATAATACAAAATTTACCCTAATCATAGTTTAATAGCAATTCTGAAGATGACATTATTAATATGTTTTCTCTAATACATATGATTGCACCATGCTTTCTTATTTAGCTAAACTTTTTCCAGCCCAGTGAAGCACCTCAACTACTCTTTCAGGTAATTGTCAGTAACACAGCAGTAAATACCAACACAAAGCAGATTATTATTGTAGATCACGCAGGGAGAACAAAGGGTAAATATTTAACTGCAGCAGTGTTTGACTATATTCTGTGCAGTGAGAAAACCTGAAGTCATTTTCAAGGTACACCATTTCTTACTTCTTTTCAGTTGGGTCAAGTTTCTAAGCTTTCTAAATCTGTTTCCTGGTTAATGAAAAGAAAATAGGATTCCACTGAGTCTCCTATCTACCTACTCCAGAACTTCTGTGAGGGTCAAATGAGATGAGTCATGGGAAAACGCTTCATAGACATTTGGTTAAAGTGTAAAATGTTCCCATCTGGCTATGAAGCAAGTCATGATCCTGGGCTGAAAAAACTCTAAGGAGGCTAGTTGCTAGGGAAGGAAGCGGGGCATTGCTACGTGACATCATTACCTGGATGGTTGGACACTTAGCATATTAGCCTTTTATATATATAGATTGATGTGTTGCTTAATTCAAGTGAAACCTGATTACTAGTATACCAGGCTTTACTCTGTGGAAAGCAATCATCTCTCCAGAACACTTGACTCCGTGCAGCCTGCTTAATGAGAATGGAAACATTACTTGTCACTACGCAAGTGCTTTGATTTGTATAAGCTGTCCAACGGAGGGGAGACAGGTGACAGCACCACCCCTTTCCCAGCTCCAGACCTTTTCTCAATCCTCTGGAGCCTTTTCACTGATTACTATGAACACTGCGATGCTGTTTCTATACCAGCATCACAGAATTGTGGACAGACTATCGATAACCACAGATTTCTTAATTCCTATTGTAAAGTTTATCAAGCTTCTTCCCTGAAATAGCAGTGTTTTCTATGAATACTATTCAAAAGTCATGAAATATGAACATAACTAATTAAATCCATTCACATTTTTAGGGAGTAAATGCCTTTGCATCAGTTCTATGTCTAGCTATCTGGCTTATAAGAAGTAATATTTTACTCTGGGCTTCCCATTTCTCTCTCTCTCTCTCACACACACACACACACACACACACACACACACACATGCATATGTACACACACACACAAACCTACACATACACACAAAACTTCACATACACATAGGTGCACACAACAAGGAATGTTGATACACTGTAGTCAGTAATTTTACATATTTTTTCTGAGTTTAGAAGTGGAATGAATAAAACACAGTTCACATCTTAGTAATAGACCATTGTCAGATTTTATGTTTTAATGGGTTTAATAAAGATTTTTTTATTAGTGACATAAATCTTTCTTTTCATATCATACTTAGTCTAAAGTGGCATTTCCCACTGCAGTTTACAATAATAGTGATGGCTCATATATTATTTACTTTTATCTTTCTTTGATAATCATTGGCTACTTAGCAAAGAGGACTGTAACTAACAATTAACAAGAAGAGAGATTAGTAGTTAAGTACATAACTCAGTCATTCTACCCTTACGTTAGGATCGTGCCAAGTGAGTACTATAGGATTCACTACTGTAACAGATGGCCTTATTAAGGAACACTTAGTTGTTAAAAAAAATCACTTAGTCAAAGTCTTATATTAAAAATTAGCTTACATACTAGCTCACTTCATTGAATTTTAAACAAATTGAGTAATGTCTTTGAAATTTTAGTACCATTTATTTTGAACATTTATTGAACATATGTCTAAGTCACTAACCAAAAGGCAGCTATACATAAAAAGAAACTATAAAAATTAATTAGACATGGACAGCATGAGGTATATGAATATAACTTATTTAAAAACAATAAATATTAAAGTGTAGAGTGAGCACTTGTTACTGATCTTTTCTCTCACTGTTTCTAGAATGGTAAACAGAGTGTGTAAATTTCATTAACAAAAAAATTCTTTCTTTAAAACCCAATACTTAGAACAAGAGAAGATATTTCTCCCTACCTGAATGAGGCTTTGTATATGTATGCGCACTAATCTCTAGGAAAACACAGTGTAGCTCATTTGACATAGCTATTTACTTGCAAAACTATTTTAAATTAAAAATAAAAGACTACTCCAAGAATTTAAATGATATGTAGTCTGTTATTTAAAAACCTAGGAAAAGCCCCCCACCATACACACATTTGGTTCAAATTTTCCACAGTTTACCACCAAGCAAGCCAGATGCATACTTAAGAATGCAGTTAAGGATGCAGCTCTAAACACTCTTAAATATGAGCTCAGCCACACCCCTCCCCCAGCATGAGGCACTTAGAGTAATGAGATCTATCCTCTTTTTAAAAGTTAATTTGCACTCATTTTAGAGCGTTTCTTCTGGGAATTAGGAAACCCTCTGGGGCACTGGGCCTATATGTTAGAAACGCTCTACCTGGGAAGTTGGCAATTGCTATATACACATATTTAATAAGATTTATCGAGCTCTGAGAAGAGTAGAGCAAACTCTTTCACTTTATTCTGAATCTGTGTATTTGTGGCTATGGGATACTGAGAAAGGGAGGGGACAAGGAGCCACAGGAACGGGGCTTTGCACATGAAGTCCACAAGATCCCAAGCAGAGGAAGCCACAAGTCTTCTGGAATGTCCTCCTGCTGGGTGTACACATGGCATTCTACTCAGCCCGTGAAACCCTGGATTGTTTAGCCGTGGCAGACAACTGAGAGCAAAGGAGCTCTGTGCTGCAAAGGTTTTCATTTAATGAAGTTAGTAAACTAATCATGTTTCCGTGACTCGTCCTGACAGGTTGATTTCCCACCTGGAAGAGCCCAAGCTTCCAGGGGCCCTGACCACCTACCGGGCAGAGACCTGCTTCAAGCTGCTCTTCTGCAAGAAGCCGTCCGCCAGTATGCCACTGAGGCCCAGCAAACCTGATACCCAGCCTGAAAAGGGTCCCAATATGCCTGGGATTAAGGATAAATCTGTTTAAAATGAAAAGTAAAGCAGGAAATATATATAGCATACTAGCCTTTGGGGCAAAACTCCTCCAAAAGAAAAGTATTTTGACTCTATTTTAAAGGACTGCTGGGGAATTATACATGTTTTCAAAAAATCATCTTGTAAAAATATAAACCTATCATGAAGCGTGTAAAAGCAAAGATCTTTGTAAAGAAGTATAATATATTTGAGACAAACCTCATGAACCTTCCTTGGAAAGTCAGTTCCTTATTATGCTGTGAGAAGTTAGAGAGTTAAACACCCCATTAATATTATATTCACCATCCAAGGAGGGGGGTCTGATAGAGAATCATTGTATAAAAGATTTTTTAAAAGAAAAGTGTTTTGAAACCTACTAGCTAATACATAGGGAATTTTCATAAGTGGGAAAATAGTCCTAAAAATAAAGTTCAGGAAATTTTGGAAAAAGAGAGCAAGAAAACACCAGGGCATCATATTATGACAACAAATGGAATATACTGGGATCATTTTTCCCATTAAAATGGGTGGTTTAGAGTTGAACTATAAACCTATGAAATAAAAGCTCTCCAGGGTGTGCTATCCCCAAATAACATATCTTAAAATGCATAAGTAAAAAGAGTTCATTTAAAAGCATCATGTTTTCAGTGGCCTAGAACAACTCTACCATTGCCTCGTATTTCTCAATTAAAGTTTTGTGCTGCAGATTTATTTTTATGTTGTCCTTTAGACTTTCATACAAATTTAGTTAAAGTTTTCAAGAATCAAATCTAGTCATCTAATATTCTAATATGACCAAATAATAAAGAATTTCCAATGCATGAAATATCCATTGTAATGTTGGCTAGAAATATATTCAAAAGCAAGAAGGATTTTTATACAGTTATGCTTGGACTTTACATATCATTATTTCATTAAATGTGCCTGTAATCATTCCACTTTAAAATTCAGAATTAGAGTGTTTATTATTATCATCATCATCACTATTATCATCATTATCCTCATTATTTTCATTAAGACAAAAGAGCAGAGCCATCTATATGGTGAAGAAAATGGTTTTCCGAGGAAAATGCAAGCCTTGCTATTAGACTATTTCCAAGACATGAAAATTAGCAATATAGTAGCAAACATATAGCATGCCCTCTAAAGTTTTGATTACTCTAATGTGCTTGTTTCTTGAGGAGGTGGAGGATGGGTTAGGCAATGCTATTTTATATGGATCTCCAGGCAATTAATTATGAGCTTTATAAGATGACATCTTAAAAGGATACTACTTGTTGAAAACCATTAAATTGATCTTTAATATCTCTTTGGAAACTATAAAAGTTGCTATGATCTAAGTTAACACTAAAGCTGGAAAGCTTCAAAACAGCCTGATTTTCAGATATCCTCCTTAATACATAATGTGTCCTTTAATGCCACAGAAAAATACATCATTTCCTGTGTTCTGTGGGAACCTAGACTTCCTGAGAGGGCTATTCAGATTAGAATCATAAATCTTTCTCCTGAGTATAAAAAGCCTGGCACAACTTTCTCTCTCAATCAAACCTTTTTCATACTTTCTTCTGCAAATAACATCTAAGAGGTAAGGGAAGGGCTATTATTCATCTTTGCTGCTTTTGACTCCTGTTTTTTAAATTTATATGCACATGTTAAATTGCCATATTAAAAATAGAAGAGAACAAGTTATCTCACAGTACTGTATTATCAGAACTTTAATTAGGAGCTCTGTGGAGGAATTTGCAAAACCATTCTCTTCACAGTCAGGAATCCATTTAAACATTCTTTCCTACTCAATCAAAATGCATTCAGTTTAAAGAATGGGCTAGTGACAGGCTCCATCAATAATGTAAGCACCTGGCTGAGGCGTCCTCACTGTGCAGTGCCTGCTCTACAGATCTCCTACCCGAGAAGGAAGGAATTAAGGGAAGGTGTTATCAACCTTTTCATACCATCACTTATTATTTAAAAGGCTGACATATTTTTTATGAATGGCATTCTGTGACATTGATAAATCAATATGAATATATTCCGGAGTAGAAATCACCTATGTACAATTTGAGAGCTTGGAGACCCATATCCTTTAGAGCATCTATTTTAAAAATGCAGGCACTGCCATTTCTGATTTCATCTTGTGTGTGCTCTCTTACCTTGCGGCCCCTTGCAGGGTTTTATCCTCTGCTTTGTCTGCCCAGTCCTATGCTCACTGACTGCTACTCGTCTCAGGGGCTCCAGCTCAGATTTCACCTTCTTCAACCCTCCACAACTTGGTCAAGTATATCTCCTGGGTCACATAGAGTATGTATGGTGTTGACTGCCTTGTATTGTTCTATTTTTTTATTGAATTTATCGGGGGTGACATTGGTTAATAAAAGTATCTGGGTTTCAGATATGTGATTCTACAGTACATCATCTGCATGTTGTATTGTAAGTTTACCACCCCAAGTCAAATCTCCTTCCATCACCATCTATTCTCCCTTTACCTTCTTCTACCTCCCCTACTCCCCTTCCCTCTGGCAATCACCATACTGTTGTCTGTGTTCAGGAATCTTTCTACTTTTTCTTTCCTTAATCCCTTCCTCCCTCTACTTCTTTTAACCGAAGGAAAATATTTTGCTTTACTTATTATAGTACCAGTTCTCAGAAAAGTTCATTTTTCTCCAATTGCCCTCAGTAAATATCTATTTAATAAACAAATAAACCAATATTTTTTCCATGATACAAAGTCACATTACCTAAACCAATTATGAAGAACTGTACAGAAAATCACACAAACCATATATTATATCCTGTCAACTATCAACTGTGGGAAAGATTGAAAGTTTTAATATATCACTAAAAAAATTCAAGGTTGGAGAAGGAATTATTTTGGAGTGAGCACATGTATAAATTAGTTAGAAACACATTTGTAAATGTATTAATTCCATTTTGAAAGGTAATCTTACTTATAATATCTCATTTGAAGCTCTTAGCATCCAAGATAGATAAGAATCTTAATCCTCACTTGTTACAGGAGAAAGCTTGGTGCTCTCACAAATTAATAACTTTATTAGTGTGAACTCAAATGGACATTCTCCAAGCCACAGAGTTTGAAGATTTAGGAGACATATAGTTGTAGAATGAAATCCAGTTTCCTCTCTCGTGAGGATGCCATATCTCAGAAACATCATAGTCTGATCCTGATGGATTATTCTTTTTTCTGTCATGTCTTCTATTTTAGGAGCTGTCAGTGATTTTTGAAGAATATGAATCTCCAGGGTAAGAAGTATATAGAATTGACATTGCTTTCCCAAGGGCTGTGTCATAACATATACAATAGTAGAAACTTTGGTTCACATATATTAAACCTTGTATAGTGGGAAAATGATGGACTTTGGAGTCACTCAGTCATTCAATTTTAATGAAACTACTTACTAGCATGGGATATGTTTTCCATTTTCTAACAAGTATTAATGGGTTAAAATTCCTTGACACTTGCAACAAGGCAAAGTTCAAAGACACTGTATTATTTGTAAAAGACAGGGATTTAGTTTAAATGTGATATAACTTTGTGCACTCTTGTGGGAAGCCACTGCTTGCCGATATTCTCACAAGAGTGCACCAAGGAACATGGAAGGCCAATGGACCTTGGGCGTTAGCAGGGCTGACACTAAGCACCAATTGTTAGTGTTGAGATAAGTGGTAGCTCAAGTCAATTCCCTAACCTGATAATCCTTTTACTGTTTACCAAACTTTACCTTTGATATGCCTGTATGCATTGCTAAAAAGGAAAATGTGTATTCAAGTGAATAAAAGGTGGACCAGGCCAGAAGTTGGTGTGTCTCTTCAAGAAAGAGGCTCCACTTGGCCTCCAATCCCTTCTAAATTCATATTTCTTATATAGCATTTTCATTTGTGCGTCAGCCCCTCCTTCAGACCCTGAATCCCGCCACAAAGGTCGTGGCATACTCTGTTAATACAACCACAGGCGTGTGGCATTTAGATGAGTTATATAATTTATTAATATCTTTTCTTTAAATTTTAAGTAAAAATTACAATTAAAATGTTTTATATTTATTTGTAAACATAGTAGCCACAATTGGTAATATAACTGATTTAATAATAAATGCAAACTGAATCATTTGACATCATTTTCTTTCCTTTTACTTATGGTCATTTCTTCCTCTTTCTTGTTTCCCTTTTTTCATCCTTCCTCCTCTTTGAGTTCTTCCTTGAACATAAATCCAGAAATCTAAAACATCTTAAAGATTATCAAGATCGAGGACACTGACCACCAGAAAAAGCCAAGCTCAGGCAGGATCCTTAACGTCCCCATTTGAAATCCAATCTTAGGAATTGCAGCCATTGTTTAAAAATTTTGCTAGTGATTATCAAAAGAAAAAGGGAGGGGTGAGAGAATGTACAAGAGGGTATGAGGGGATAAATAGTGACAGAAGGAACACACAATACAATATACAGATGACGTATTATAGAACTGTACAATGATACCTATATAATTTTATTAACCAATGTCACCTCAACAAATTGAAGAAAAAAGAAAAAAAAAAGAAACAAGAAAACCCCTATGAAGAAAGACAAGTCAATGCAACTGACTGGCATTATGTTAATCTTCTCAGCAAACAAACAAACAAACAAAAACATTTTTGTCTCTGCTTCTTACCTTGTGTTTTATATTGTTGTTTATTTGGTTTTCAGAGGGCTTTTTTGCTATGGTTTCTTCTCATTTTATGTGCACACACATCCTCTTTGTTGGAAGAACTTTCATAAAATTATCTTTTCAGTTTCACCAGACTTTCTTTTCACAGCTCTTGCTGTCTAGGTTGTAAGAACCCATAGCAAACTGAAAGACTCCAAAGGAAAGTGTGCTGGACCTTATAGAAGCATGCTTGCCCTGAATCTTGTGAGATCTTTGCCTCCAGGAAAGCAGCAGGGAGAAGTTGTGTTTCAGCACCAGGTCCATGAAAGAGGACAACCCTATGGACCACACCTTCATGAAACCAGACAGAACAATGTCATGGCTGACACCAGAACCTGACACAATGACCAACTGCTCCCTACCCATGACCCCAACTCCTCTAGCCACTTGATTGTTTTTTCTGAATCAATGGATTTATTGAGTTCCAGCAGGGCAATAGCATTTACTGTGTTTCTCTCATTAAAAAATCTGATAATCCCCCCCCCAAAAAATACCAAAAAACAGTTATGAACACCTTTCAAAATTATATTTAACTTTGTTGTATGCTTCAAAAAAAATAATCCTACTTTGAAATTTTAAAATTATCATCTCAGATTGCCATTTATAACTGAAGTAATTTTCTTAACTATTGCTTTCCTGGAGAATCAAAAGGTAATAGAGGGACTTTATATTTAAAGATACATATTCCTCATATTATTATACTTAATATTCCCTGGAGAATAAGAATAAACATTTTTTTTTGTCTCAGTGTTGAAACAGGGAACAAGTTAATGTCAACAAGAAAGTAATACTTGCTGAGAGGAATCTATATTTTGTGTACACAAAAGGTATATATATGTAAAAGGGAGGGCAGTATTCTTTCTATATTAGTTTTCACACTTGATTAACTTAAAAATTCTTGCTCCAAAAATAATTATTGCTACAACTTTGGACAGATTCCGGTGAAGGAACAGTGTTTTATTCACTTGCTTATTGTTGTTTTTTAAAATAACTGTCTCAAAGGCCCATGTTCCTTTTTAAATAAACATTTTTTAATTGATTTCAGGGAGAGGAAAGGAGAGGGAGAGATAGAAACATTAATGACCAGAGAGAATCATTGATCAGCTGCCTCCTGCACAGCCCCTACTGGGGATCCTGTCCCAAACTCGGATGTGTGCCTTGACCGGGAATGGAATCAAACCCTGACCTCCTGGTTCATGGGTCAACACTAAACCACAGAGCCACACCAGCCAGGCTACTTGTTTGTTTTTAAATCAAAGAATAGATAGATTTTATTAGAAAAACTCTGCTGGACACAACTCATAGTCAAGCTACAGAATTTCACACACAGTAGCATCTCTTCTTATAGAAATAAGACACAAGTGAGAGTCAGGCTGGCTCTAGATCAAAAGAAGCTGTCCATGTGGTTAAAGCTCTTAGTCATAAAGAACAGGTGGAGCACCAGCTCACCAAAGACAGAGAGGCACACAGAAGAACAGAGCGGACAGAAGTCCTGTCAAAAGGAGGGTGGAAGAAGATTTCTGAGTCTAAAGTTAAAGGTAAAACAATAACCCCAATCTTCTACAAGTTCAAGACTGGCAATGGTTGCCTGGCTGGTGTTGCTCAGTGGTTGAGCATCAACCCATGAACCAGGAGGTCATAGTTCGATTCCCTGCCAGGGCACATACCTGGGTTGCAGGCTTGATTCCAAGTAGGGGGCGTGCAGGAGGCAGCTAATCAATGATTCTCTCTCATCATTGATGTTTCTATATCTCTCTGAAATAAATTAAAATACTTAAAAAAAAGACTGGCAATGGTAATGATTAGTTATAATACTACTAACAACAACAATAAAAATAATAATATGAGATCTCAGATACTGACCGTTTACTGTGGAATACCATGTAGAATGCTTTAATCTATTATATTAATGAACTAGAGGCCCGGTGCATGAATTTGTGCATGGGGTGGGGGTCCCTCAGCCTGGCCTGCACCCTCTCAAAATCTGGGACCTCTCGGGAGAGTCCGACTTCCAGTTTAGGCCCAATCCTGCAGCAGATCAGGCCTAAACTGCAGTCGGACATCCCTCTCACAATACGGGACCGCTGGCCCCTAACTGCTTGCCTGCCTGCCTGATTGCCCCTAACCGCCTCTGCCTACCTGATCGCCTCTACGCACTCTGCCTGCCTATCATCCTTAACTACTCGCTGGGGGGCAGCTGGCCTGAGTGAGAGGCCATGGTCATTCTGCTGTTTCGGTCGCTGGGCTTTCATTATACAGGATTCCCATATTATAATTAATTCTGATCCTATGGATAATAAAATTGATTTTTGTATTTGCTATTCACAGAAGATATATTCACTTCCTGAGGTCTGGTTTAGTGCTCTTGACAACCTCATCAAAGAGGAACTATTACCATCACTCACATTGTAAAGATAACTCAATCAAGGCCTTGAGAGACCAGTAACTTGAAATCACACATCTCATAACTGAAAATCTCCACATTAAAACTCATGCAGCCTACCTATAGAATCTGTGTTCTAAATCATTGGTTCTCAGCCTACAGCATGCATCAAATCACCTATTAAGTACATATTGCAAAACCCTGTCCATTGAGTGTCTCACTCAGCTGTCTGGAGTGTGGCCTGAGGATTTGCACAATAATCCTCCCAGGTGAGGCCCATGATGCAGGCCTGGAGTCCAGACTTTGAGAACTACCACTATGTATTCTTTCTTGTGTATGAAAATGTCACTTAAATTCTCTGTGCCTAACCCTGTAAAATGTGAAATAAATCTTCCTCATAGGATCGTTCTGAAGATTAAGTAAGTTACCATGTAAAACTGCATCTGGCACACAATAAACACTAAATGCATAAATTATATTATTGGGTAGTGTGGTTATAAAAAATCTAAATTAAACTGTGATGTTTAAAAGCGTAAGAGAATAGAAATAGTCATGCTATAAAGCTGTATTATTTTTCCAATTCTAACTAATGCTCATAGGTTTATCTTGTAACCTTGTATAAGTTAAAAAATCTGGCTTTGAACCTCAGGTGTTTTGTTTTGTTTTTTAAATTCCTTACTTGTAAACAAGAAAATTATATCATTTACCACAACACAGGAAAGTTGAAGAGAATGACTTGTAAAATTATTTTATAGCACTTTGTGAAAATAATGGAGTATATAAGAGCTAATAATAAATTTCACCTTCCTCAAAGAACATTGTAAATTTTCTATCTCAGCTGATTTACTGCTATAGCTAAAGTGCTAGTTATAGACAAGATTTTTTTTTTCCTGAAAATCAGCACAGTTAGGCTTTCTCTTTTAATGTGTTATCAATATAATTTATATTAGTCTACTTATCTACAATCCTGAAAATACATTCAATTTCCTCACTTTCAAGAACATTGATTATGTAATAAAATGTTGGTCTCAAAATAATAAAAACAGAAACATAAAAAGCCAGAGACCCCATATGTTAAGAAATTAAAAAAGAGAAAATCAAATTTGTAGTTTTTAGAAACTTGAAGTATCCCTTTAAATTTTTGAGAAGGCCATGACCTTGAAAATGAGTGATTGTTTCTTATTATTCCTTTCTAAGCAATGAAGATTAGCCACATGAACAGACATATCTTTCAGCAGCAACAGCATTAGGAAACACATGTTTTCAGAAAGGAGAAAGTTGATCTATTGGGGACAGTTTGGAACTGGTGTGGCCTAGTAGGCTAGGTGTCAGAAGTTGTGAATTGTAATCCCTCTCAAGTACCACCCAACAGCTACTGACTTGTGTGGCCTGGAGCAAGTGGGTTGTTTCTTTTGGCATTTAAATGCATCCTTAGGAAAAATGGATAAAGTTACATTAACCTACCACAAGTAATTAACTTCATAATTTTTCTTAACCTACATTAGGAAGCACATCCGAGCTATTAAGAACTTCACATAAGTTTTCCATCACTTCAAACATTTGGCAGTAACTTTATTGAAGGCCAATATGAAATGAGACTTGTAACAAAAAAAGCTTCCTTGGAACAAGTTAAAATTATTAACAAAACATACTTGCAGACTAATGGAATCACATTGCTTTAAAACAAAATATTACGTTGGTTTATCCATTGTTCTTGTCTCAAACAAACTCAGAAGTAACTCAGAAAGTGTTAGCAATCTAGTATACAATTTTAAGTCTTTGCTTGGTGCCCACTTTTTCTCAGTGTTTTATGTGTTTGTGTTTTTAATTTATTTAATTAAAAAAATTCAAAGTTCAAATAAAAAAATGATTGATTGTGTATTGTTTGGACATATCAGGACAGCTTTTCTAAAGTTATTTTTAAAAACTTAATTGGTTAACCGGCAATATCTCCTTTCCATCCTTTACTTTTAATACACCTTCCTCCAACATGAAGGGCTTTTAATGCTCATTTAGAAACATCCTTTGTTTGCTGTTCTGCTACCCGGTTTCCAAGGAGAACAGAAGGGCTATGACTTGCAAGCATGTCAATGGTGCCCAAGCCTTTCTTTTTTAATGAGAATAGGACTCCAGACTGAATAAATCAAGTTTCTTCCTCTCTGTCTGAGAGAATAACATCTGAATTAGCCACAGTGTAAAATAGCCAAGGATAATTAATTATGTGCTTTGAGTCATCCCTCGTTCACTTCCAATTCAAGTACACAGTCATCTTTTTTTTAATGTTACAAAGAAAATTATAACGATGCTCATCATCTTCTTTAAATTTCGTAGAGTTCTTATCATTATCTACTATAACTTGTAAATATAATGCATGGCAAGATAAGCTCACTTTATCCACTACCCTGTTTAGTTACCACTCACCTTCTGTTACATTTCATTTCATTTCATTTCATTTCTATCTCTGCCTAAATTTTTAGAGTCTGATCTCCCTTCATTCAGTTTGCTTTTACTCTGCACATTTTCTTACGTTCTCTGAGAAACAAAAGTACCCAGGTAGGAGATGAGAAGAAATGGTAGGAGATATTAGACAATTTGTTTTTTAAAGAAATGCTATTTTAAATCCGTTTTAAAGGTCATTGGCTTTCAAAAGTCTTAGCTCTTTCAAAGTTGGATAAATGAATCTGTTTGTTTGTTTTTTAAATGTGCTAGAACACAATAAAGTAGGTTTTGAGAATGTTATTTTATATTTGGTAAATGATTATGATAGTTTTTATTGTTAAATTTTCTTCTACTCTACTTGTATTTTTAGTTGATTTATTTTTTTTTTTCAATTTAAACTCTTTATTGTTGAGAGTATTACATATGTCTCCTTTTTTCACCATTGACCTCACCCGAACACTTCTGCCTCCAGGCACATGCCCTCACCTCCCTACTGTCTGTGTCCATTGGTTATGCTCATATGCATGCATATAAGTCCTTTGTTTGATCTCTTACCCACCCCTCCCCTACCTTCTCTCTGAGGTGTGACGGTCTGTTTGATGCTTCTATGTCTCTGGATCTATTTTTGTTCATCAGTTTACGTTGTTCACTATATTCCACAAATGAGTGAGATCATGTGATATTTATCTTTCTCCGACAGGCTTATTTTGCTTAGCATAATGCTCTCCAGTTCCATCCATGCTGTTGCAAATGGTAAGAGTTCTTTCTTTTTTACAGCAGCGTAGTATTCCATTATGTAGATGTACCACCCTTTTTTAATCCACTCATCTGCTGATGGGCACTTAGGCTGTTTCCAAATCTTAGCTATTGTAAATTGTGCTGCTAAGAACATAAGGGTGCATATATTCTTTCTGATTGGTGTTTCTGATTTTTTGGGATATATTCCTAGAAGTGGGATATATAAATGGGAGTTCCATTTTTAATTTTTTGAGGAAACTCCATACTGTTTTCCACAGTGGCTGCACCAGCCTGCATTCCCATTAGCAGTGTACTAGGGTTCTGTTTCTGCACTTCCTCGCCAGCACTTGTTGTTTGTTGATTTGTTGATGATAGCCATTCTGGCAGGAGTGAGATGGTACCTCATTGTCCTTTTGATTTGCATCTCTTGGATGATTAGTGATTTTGAGCATGTTTTCATATGTCTTTTGGCCTTCTGTATGTCCACTTTCGAAAAGTGTCTATTTAGGCCCTCTGCCCATTTTAATTGAATTGTTTATCTTCCTTTTGTTAAGTTGTATGAGTGCCTATAAATTTTGGAGATTAAACCCTTATCAGAGATAACATTGGCAAATATGTTCTCCCATGCAGTGGGCTTTCTTGTTGTTTTGTTGATGGTTTCTTTTGCTGTGCAGAAGCTTTTTTTTTTTTATGTAGTCCCATTTGTGTATTTTCTCTTTAGTTTCTATTGTCCAAGGAGATGTATTGGTAAAGATGTTGCTATGAGATATGTCTGCTATTTTGCTGCCTATGGATTCTTCTAAGATTTTTATGGTTTCCAGTCTTACATTTAAGTCTTTTATCCATTTTGAGTTTATTTTTGTGTATGGTGTAAGTTGGTGGTCTAGTTTAATTTTTTTTTGCATGTATCTGTCCAATTTTCCCAACACCATTTATTGAAGAGACTATCTTGACTCCATTGTATGCTCTTGCCTCCTTTGTCAAATATTAATTGGGCATAATGGCTTGGGTCAATTTCTGGGTTCTCGGTCCTGTTCCATTGGTTCCTATATGTCTGTTCTTGTGCCAGTATCACGCAGTTTTGAGAACAGTGGATTTGTAATATAGCTTGATATCTGGTATTATGATCCCTTTAACTTTGTTGATTTATTTTTAATGATATACTTTTTAATAAAATTAGTTCTTTTTATAACAGTAATATAACACATATAGAAATTAAGGGAGAAGATAAAAATATGAAAAAGCCTAATATGGAAAGAAACATAGAGAAATATTTAAATCACTCTGATGTCTCAATATGCTACATGCTAAAGAAAGTTAAATCCTTGGGATTAGAGGAAAATTAAAAATGTTTAATGAACATTTACCTATAAAAGTTGAGTCTTTTATTCAAAAATCTGTAATAGTAATTGAAGTTAATTGATTTATCTGTTGTGCTACCATTGAATTTAAATCCTTAATTCAATATTGAAACTTAAAATATAAAACAGAACTGTGTAAATCCCACTAATATGAAGATAAATTCATATTTAGCAGGATGGGAACTATGTTGGCTTCAGTAAACACCAGTTTTCAATTAACAAGAGGGTTATATGGTACAGTAATTAGGAGTAACTGTACGGAGTCAGGTGACCTGGGTTGAAATCCTATTGTGACCCAGGACAAGTAACTTAAAGTCTAGATCTCAGTATCTTTCTTTGTAAAGTAGAATTGATAATTTTTACTTCATTGATTTTTGTGAATGATAAATGAGTCCACTCTTTATGCTGTGTTCATTATTATTAAGTGATTATGGAGTGTCCTTCTGTTGTTTGCGGCATGTGCTCTTCTGGAGTACCTTGGGGTTGAGGTATCCAGGAGATAGAGTGGAGCGCCAACCTAGGAATTGAAGTGTATTTAGGCATCTTCTGCTGGTTTCCATCAGACCAAATAATCCTAAATTACAAGTTCTTAAACAAACTTTTATCTCTAATCTTGAACATTTCTAATGTAGAAACAAGAAATAGAAATCTCCTTGTGTATATTGTTGCATTAAATTTTTCCTAGTATTGCATTCACCTAAACAGAGGAACTTTAACATGGAAGAGAGAGGTGTAAGGAAAAGGTTGCCCACGCATTCCAGCAGTCCTCATCCTTAGGACCTGACTTTTGCTTAGAATGTACTAGGTTTCATAATGTCCACATGAGAAGGAAACAAACCTCTGCAGTTGTGTCAGAAATCAAGCAGTTGTATCTACTACAGTTTTCCTTAAAATAATCATTTCCGTAAATGAAGGAATTTGCCAAAAAATCAGGTGTTATTTCTTGAAAATAGATGACATCTTTTCACCTAATTTAACCTAAATGGGGACAAAAATTAAATAATAAAAATCATATCACATTTTACTTTACAAATTTTCCAAAAAGGGTCTCCTGAAATACTGGTATATCAGGAGGCTTACAAACATCCTACCTAATAATAGACAAATATGCAAATTGACCATGCCTCCAACACACCCACAAGCCACGCCCACCATCCAATCAGAGCTAGTATGCAAATTAACCCAACCAAGATGGCTACAGCCACAGAGAACAAGGTTTCCTAGGTAACAGAGGAAGCCAAGCTTTCCGCCTGCCCTTGCCAGGCCTAAGCCTCCACTCAAGCTACAAAGTTTCAATTATAGAAGGTAAACAAATTCAAACAGAAATGGCGGCAGAATGGAGCTTGAGAGAGCAGGCCAGGATTGCCCCTGGCAACAGGGGAAGCAAAGCTTTCCGCACACCCTGGCCGGGCCCACCCGCTTAAGGCAACAAAGTTTCAATTATAACCCCAACAGAAATGGCTGCCAACCTCGGAGGGAGCCCCAGGCTTGGCTCCGCTCCAGGCTACAAAGTTTCAATAGTAGAAGGAAAATAAATTCCAGATACCAGGGCCTCCGCTTGGGTTGCCAGGTGCGTGGGCAGCCTGCAAACCACCACAGGCCCCTCGCTCAGGCCGCCCCATGCCCCAAGGGAACCCCACCCTGATCAGGGACACCCTTCAGGGCAAACCAGCTGGCCCCCACCCCTGTACCAGGCCTCTATCCTATCTAATAAAAGAGTAATATGCAGATTGACCATCACTCCAACACACAATATAGCTGCCCCCATGTGGTCAAAGTTCCTGCCCCCATGTGGACACAAAATGGCCACCACAAGATGGCCAGCAGGAGAGGGCTGTTGGGAGGCACCCGACCTGCAAGGGAGGGCAGTTGAGAAGGACCAGGCCTGCAAGGGAGGGCAGTTGGAGGTGATCAACCCTGCAGGAGAGGGCAGTTAGGAGTGACCAGGCCGGCAGAGGAGGGAAGTTGGTGGCAAACAGGCTGGCAGTGGCATGGTTAGGGGTTGATCAGGCTGGCAAGCAGAAGCGGTTAGGGGCAATCAGGAAGGCAGGCAGGCAAGCAGTTGAGAGCCAGAAGTCCTGGATTGTGAGAGGGATGTCTGACTGCCCGTTTAGGCCCCCAGATTGGAGAGGGTACAGGCTGGGCTGAGGGACAACCCCCCTCCGTGCACGAATTTCGTGCACCGAGCCTCTAGTACTATATAATAAAAGTCTAATCTGCTAAGTGTCTGGTCATCCATTCAACCAATCAAAGCACAATATGCTAATGATATGCTAAGGCCACTCAACCGCTCATTATGATGTGCACTGACCACCAGGGGGCAGACACTCTGACTGGTAGGTTAGCTTGCTGCTGGGGTCCGGCACATCAGGGCTGAGCAAGCGGAGCTGGACATGCCGTGGAGCCCTCCCGTGGTCCCTCCCCAGCTGGCCAACTTCCCTTATCCCTCCCTGGCCCAAATCGTGCACTGGTGGGGTCCCTCGTCCAGGCCTGCACCCTCTCACAATCTGGGACCCCTAAGGCAGTGGTCAGCAAACTCATTTGTCAACAGAGCCAAATATCAACAGTACAATGATTGAAATTTCTTTTGAGAGTCAAATTTTTTAAACTTAAACTTCTTCTAATGCCACTTCTTCAAAATAGACTCGCCCAGGCCGTGGTATTTTGTGGAAGAGCCACACTCAAGGGGCCAAAGAGCCGCATGTGTCTCGCAAGCCTCAGTTTGCCAACCATGGCCCTAGGGCAGGTGTCCTCATACTACGGCCCGCGGACCTCATGTGGGTGTTTTTGCCGTTTTGTTTTTTTACTTCAAAATAAGATATGTGCAGTGTGCATAGGAATTTGTTCATAGTTTTTTTTAAACTATAGTCCGGCCCTCCAATGGTCTGAGGGACAGTGAACTGGCCCCCTGTTTAAAAAGTTTGAGGACCCCTGCCCTAGGGGGATGTCAGAGAGCCAGTTTTGGCCCAGTCCTGTAGGCCAGGCCGAGGTACCCCACTGGTGCACTAATTCATGCACCAGGCCTCTAGTTACTAAAATAAAAGTCTTTGGAGAGGCAGTATTTTTTCATAAAATAAAATTTATTTTCTTTAGAACTACTCAGAGCTATTGCCTCATTAATGTGCTTAATTAAAGTTAATGTGTGAAGGAGGATATTCAGTAAAATTTTTTTTAATATATTTTATTGATTTTTTACAGAGAGGAAGAGAGAGGGACAGAGAGCTAGAAACATCGATGAGAGAGAAACATCGATCAGCTGCCTCCTGCACACCCCCTACTGGGGATGTGGCCGCAACCAAGGGACATGCCCTTGACTGGAATCGAACCTGGGACCCTTCAGTCCGCAGGCCTACGCTCTATCCACTGAGCCAAACCGGCTTCGGCTTGAGTAAAATTTTTTTTATGAGGACTTATCAATTTTCCTGATGTCACTCTAAATAAATACTGTACTTTATAATGCCAGTTTTGGAAAATGTAGCCTTAAATAAAAGGTTACTTAAAAGCAAAGAAGATTTTGTTTCATTTTTTATTTATTGCTATTATAATTTTGGAGATGTACTTACAGTAGGAAAATGATACACACAAATGTTAAAATAGACCAAGGAAAATTTCATGGGATAATCTATTTAATATTGAAAATAATTTTAAATCAATATCCAAAAGTTATTGTAATAATTTTAAAAGTCTCTAATTCTGTCCAAATCTTAGTTAGTTTCTGCTTTATCAGTATTCTTAATGACTCTTTGGGACCTTAATATGGAATCAAACATTTTGTCAACAACATTATTTTGACATATACTAGTATATCTATATATAGTTTAAATATTGATATATTATACATAAGTCCTATCTGTTCTGTTTCTCTGGCACATATTAATATACCATGTAGGGCTGAGTGTTTATATGAGTATTTATACCAAAGGGACCTCATCTACCTTAGAATATTTATATAATAGGTAAACTAAAAGATGAGTAATATTTCACTGAGTACGATATAGAGTAGATGGGGGAGTTAATGAGGAAGGAAACATAGAACAGGCTGTTAATTTCTATAGAACTGAGCATCAAGATACATAAAAATAGTCTCAGTCCTTGAAACCTAGTAGATTTGCCATGCTGGGTTTGGAGCTTCCTTGGGACAAATGACACCTTCTTTGACCTTCTATTTTCTCCCTAGAGAATGGGACTGTTTGTCTTACACCAGACCCACCATTGTATTTTGGAAGCTGATAACCTATTTCTTAGTTTCAGAGGTAAAGAGCTGGATAGGAATTTTGCTCCAGGATAGATCATATCCAGAGTCTCACCCAGACTTGATTTAAATGATAAAATTGGAAATTACTTGAGTCTATTCAGGTATTCAACATAGAGTAAATGCTGGAATGGATTAAGATTTTTGATAATGTTGGGATTGGGTGAATGTATTTTGCACATGGAATGAATGTAAATTTCAAGGCCAGAAGGCAGACTCTACTAGGTTGAATAGACTCCCCCATCCCCAACCAAATTCATGTACACTGGAACTTCTGAATGTATACTTATTGAAAATAGGGTCTATGGAGATATGATTAGTTAAGATAAGGTCTTATCTAAATATTGGACAGGGTGGGCCCTAAATCTAATGACTGGAGTCCTTAGAAACTTGTCATGTGAAAACACAGAGGGAGTCATGACATGTGGAGGCAGGCAGAAATTGATGCAGCTACTAGACACTTAATGCCAAGGATTGCAGCCACTAATGGAAGCTAGGAAGGGCAAGGAAAATCCTTTCCTAGAACCTTCAGAGGGAGTGTCGCCCTGCCAATGCCTTGATTATAGACATCTAGCTTCTACAAACACTACAGCATACTTTCATTGTTTTAAGCCCTCCAATTTGTAGAAACTGGTCACAGCTGCCCTAGAAAATTACTTCAGCTTCTCAGCAGAGTAAATACCCTGAGATATTTTTGTTTGCATCAGTGTACATACTGGTTACAGAGGTCTGTGGAGCCTCAGAGTTGATTTTCCCAGTTAGGTAGGCAAGGCATATATGAATATAACAGTTTCCTCTGAGGCAAATTGTAGTACTTGGTTTCTTTCCCGTGAAAAACAAAAAGTATAGATTTGAAATATTGCATGTTTTATGTTTTACCTTTGGATATAGAAATTCAATAAGGTAAACAAATTAAATAACATCAATAGTTATATTATGGACAATGTTATAAAGTGACATTATTATATTATATATAAAATAATACTGTCTATGTTGTTCATTATATTCCACAAAAGAGTGAGATCATGTGGTATTTATCTTTATCTGACTGGCTTATTTCACTTAGCATAATACTCTGCAGTTCCACAAAATCAGATCCAGAGACAGAGAAGTATCAATCAGACCATCAAACCTCAGAGGGAAGGTAGGGGAGGGTGGGGGTAAGGGGGAGAGATCAACCAAAGGACTTGTATGCATGCATATAAGCCTAACCAATGGACACAGACACCAGGGCATGAGAGGGGGTAGGGTGGAGGGGCAATGGGGGAAAAAGGACACATATATAATACCTTAATCAATAAAGAAAAAAAAAAAAGAGAGACTGGAGGAAGAAAGACCTGAAAGGGAATCATTGGAATAAAAAGATTCTTTCTCATAAATAAATAAATAAATAAATGAATAAATAAATAAATAAACCTATCTAATAAAAGAGTAATATGCAAATTGACCATCACTCCAAGATACAAGATGGACACCCCCATATGGTCAAAGATGACTGCCCCCATGTGGACACAAGATGGCTGCCACAAGATAGCCAGCAGGGGAGGGCAGTTGTGGGCAGTTAGGGGTGACCAGGTCAGCAGAGGAGGGCAGTTGGGGGTGACCAGGCCGACAGAGGAGAGCAGTTGGGGAAGACCAGGCCAGCAAGGGAGGGGAGTTGGGGGGGGGACCCAGGCCTGCAGGGGAGGGCAGTTGAGGGTGATCAGGCAAGCAGGGAGGGCAGTTTGGGAGACCAGGCCAGCAGGGGAGGGCAGTTGGGGGGGTCCAGGTCAGCAGGGGAGGCAGTTGGGGGAGCAGGACTGCAGGGGAGGTCATTTGGGGGGGGTACCAGGCCTTCAGGGGAGGACAGTTAGGGGATACCAGACTCGCAGGGGAGGGCAGTTAGGGGTGAGCACGATGGAAGAGGAGGGCAGTTAGGGGCAATCAGGCCGGCCGGGGAACAGTTAGGCGTCAATCAGGCTGGCAGGGGAGTGGTTAGGGAGTGATCAGGCTGGCAGGCAGAAGCTGTTAGGGGGAATCAGGCAGAGGCAGGTGAGCGGTTGGGAGCAAGCAGTCCTGGATTGTGAGAGGGATGTCCAACCGCCCATTTAGGCCCGATCCCACCCACCGGGATCAGGCCTAAATGGGCGGTCAGACATCCCTCAAGGTGTCCCAGATTGAAGAGAGTGCAGGCTGGGCTGAGGGCCACATACAACCTCCGTACACGAATTTCATGCACCCAGCCTCTAGTCCTATATAATAAGAGAAGAATATGCTAATATCTGTTATGCCTTGAGGCATAACCACTGAACACATAAAGTCTGATCATGGATCTGCAGGAGGGTGGGGCAGCGAACTACAAGCAGGCGGAGGAGAGCTACAGGAGGGGGCAGGGCAGCAAGCTATGAGGGGGGGAGGGGAAGGGGGCTCAGGAGGGCGGGGAAGCAGGCGGAGAGCTACAGGAGGGTGACAGCAACCTACTGGCACACGGATTCCTGCGCAGGGTTACTAGTATTGTCTATAAGAGTATTATAGACAGTGCTATCATAAATGTGTGTGTTTATGTGTCAGTGTCAGTGTGCTTAAAGATTAAAGGTAGTGTAACTTTCTAAATAACTACTTGAAATATCAAATGCTTAAAAATGACTTTCAAAAGACAATATGAATATAATATACCAGAGTTATGAATTAGTCAATATCTAATGCTGTGGTTATCTTTTGTGTAAATAATTATTTCCTGGGTATATGAATTTACTCAAATAGCATGTGGAAATTAATTTTCTAAAAAATCCATTTATTTAAAAACTATTTATTTTGATCATATACAAACTCCTGCTCGGTGCCAGGTTACAGTGGCAAGCCAAGGAGAGACTCCCCCATGTTCTACCTGAGCATTCAGGTCAGTGGGAAACAACCCACACAATTTAAAAATACATAATTTCTCTGTAGGGTATTTTCATGGAAAAGGGCAAATCAATATACTTTCATTCCTCGGTCAGGAAAGAGCTCTCTGTGCATCTGACTTTTAACTGAAAGCTGTAGTGTTAAAAGGGGCTGGACATACAAAGCATAAGGCTAGAGTACAGCCTTGTGAGGGAAAACACTACCTGTATAGGATGTCCCCAAAAATATATATTCACCTTAACACCTGATAGCCTAATTTTGAAAATGAAAGGCATATTAATAAACACGGCCTTTATAATTATTCAAAGTGTGTGTATACATTTTTGGACACCCTATTTGTAGATAGCTTAAGCAATGAATTATATTTTCAAATGCATCAAGAAAAAAGAATATACAATGCTAAAATAAGAATATAAAATATTTCTAAAATTATAATATGTAAAACCATCGTTAGTGGATTTTCAGTCAAGAGTGTCTTTATAGCCTCTTGAGGACTGACTCTGAAAACAAATACTATAACTGGCTTCATGTGCCATCTCATCATCCGCCTGCAAGCCCTACTGCAAATTAAATGGCGCAGGAAGATGAGCAAGTCCAGCCAGCCTGCTGGTGTTCTTTGTTGGAGTGTAACTTCACAGAAGGAAATGTGCAGAGAATGGAAGACAGCAGGACACCTAAACAGCTTCTGTGGACTGAGCAAAAGCAGGATAGCCTCAAAGATTTCAGTAGAAACTCTGTGGAGGCTCACAGAGTCCTAACATGAAACAATGGGAACAGCAGTCCTTCATGAATCAGCTTGGTATGGAAGTCAGCACAGAGGGAGATTTTGACCATGGGCAAAGCAAAAAGGCAAAAAAATAAGTAATATTATATTCTGTCAATAATGCCTGAAGCAGCGAACTGAAGAATATTATTTATTTGTTCCTTGTTGGAGCTTTAAGTCAATCTTATACACAGAAAGTGATAAGAAACCATATTTTCTTAAAATAACCATGTCCCATTAATCACAAAGAAACTTCCAGTACATAAAATCCAAGATATTCTAGTTAATTCAACACTTTTTAGAGAATGTCTACTATGCCTCAACCATTTTTTCTAGCCACTTGGTATCATCTATAGACAAAATAAAGATCATTGCCCTGTTAAACTATTTATTCTAGTCAGAAAGACAAGACAATAAAGATAATAGCTGAGAAAATTAGGATGATGATAGAAGATGATAAGTGCTCTGAAAAAATAAATTGGATCAGGGTAAGAGGATTAGGGAGTTCTATGGAGCAGTGGCATGTTGCAGTATTAAAGGCCACTGTACTTGATATTTCCTTAAAACTTGGAGGTTAGCCAAGGGAAAATTGAGGAAAATGCTAGAGCAAAGGCCCAAGAATGGGACATGCCTAGAAGCAAAAGCAAGAAGCAGAGTTGGGAAAAGGTCAGGCAGGTAACTGGGCTGGTTATGCATTTTCTCACAGGCAACTTTTAAAACACTTTGTATTTTGTAATAAATGTAGACTCACAGAATTGGGAAAAAATGTACAGCATCCTCGGAAATCCTTCACTCAGCTTCCCTTAATGATAACACACTATATGGCATTAGGATATCATCAGACCAGGAAACTGATATGGATACAAAAGATTAAACTAAATTACAGGCCTTAATCAAATTCCAGAAAATTTTCCATACATTTACTTTCTATTGTTGTCATTTGATGTAAAGTTGTTTGGAGTTTTTTGCATGTATATAGGTTTATATAAAGCCACCACAGTCAGGATGCAGAACTGCTCTGTCATCCCCTAGAACTCCCTCCAATTATTATTACACTAGAGGCCCGGTGTACGGAAATTCATGTACTCGGGGGTGGGGGGTGTCCCTCAGCCCAGCCTGCACCCTCTCACAATCCGGGACCCCTCAGGTAGGGTCCCTAGGCCTGGCCTGAGATCAGGGCCTATCGGGGCTTTCCTTCCCCAGGCTGCAGGCAGCTGGCCTCACCCCTGCTGCTGCCACTGCTTGCCATCTGTGCAGGGCTGCCCCCACTCCCCTGCCACCAGTGGCCTCCCTCTCCAGGCGACAGGCTGGGGTTCAATGGCTTGGCTGGCCTGGGCCTCCCTCTTTCTTTGCTGGGGGGCGGGCAGGGCCAGCCCTGCGAGCGTCTGTCTGCCTACCTGATCGCCACTAACCACTCACCTACCTACCTGATCACCCCTAACTGCTGGTCTGCCTACCTGATCACCCCTATCCACTCTGCCTGCCTGCCTGATTGCCCCTTACCACTTGCTTGGGGGCGGGGCCAGCACTGACTTGTGATTGGTCAGCCTCCAGTTGTTACTGGTCTTTATGACCCAGGGTTTTTATATATTAGGATGCTCACCCCACCCTAATCCCTGATAACCATCCAACCTTGCTTTCAGTGGTATTGACATTATCTTTGAGTGAGATGTACTCCTTTGAAAGGTTTTAAGAAAATGAGTGACGTGAATTGTTAGAAGATATAGATGTAGATATAGCTACTTCTTTTGCCTTTGTACTTCAAAAACTTTCAAAACTATAAAATGATGAAAAAACTAAATAAAATGAACCCCTGTGTTCCATTTTTTAATATATCCAAATATTGACATTTTACTATATTTGCATCATTGCTTCATTTCTCTGTATATGTTTTTGTTGTTGTTATTGTTAATTTTCCTCTTTTTGGTGAGGCATTTCAAAGTAATTTGCATATAGAATGACACTTTATTACTAAAATACTTCAGAATATGTTTCTAAAACTAAGGGCATTCTCATAAACTCAATAACACTATCACACTCCAACATTTTAACATTGATAATATATTTTCTAATATATAGTCTACCTAATTTCTTTGATCACCTTAAAATATGGAAAGGAAGCAGGTATTTCAATTCCACAAAGCAGGACCATGAGCTCATCATATCATTTGCTTTTGCTACTGTTAAACAAAAAGCTCAGTTTCTTTATTTTAAATAAACTAATCACAAACTATAATTTCACATTAGAATTTCTTAATTGACTAAATTCCGTGTCTAAGCCAATATAAAATTAAAGCTAGAGTTTAAGAAAATGTAATCATAGGCATCTCAGCAGATTGCTCCTTTTATTTAAAACTAGAGGCCTGGTGCATGAATTTGTGCACTGGTGGGGTTCAACTGGACTGCCCTGATGGGGGCCCCCATTTGGGGTGGGGTGACCCACTGGGGTGTGGGGCTGGCCAGGGCGAGGGGCCACGGTTGTTCTGGTCATTCTGGTTGTTCCACCATTCAGTCACTGGGCATCCTATATAATAAAAGGCTAATATGCAAATTGTCCCCTCGGGATTTTGACCAACTGGGAGTTCGACTGCCTGTTATGACGTGTTCTGACCACCAGTGGGCAGTGTGAAACGAAGGAAGGCCCCGGCATGCAGCCAGCAGGCAGGGAAAGGAAGGCCCTGATCAGCCCTGATCACCGGCCAGACCTAGAGATCCTACCTGTGCACAAATTTGTGCACCGGGCCTCTAGTTTATTATATAGGACTATATATTTAAGTTTGAATTTTTGCAAGGAATTGTCAGTTTTCTTGACCTTCTTCTTAAGTGTAGTTTTCTAATAAATATTTACATATACTTAAAAGATCAAGATATAATACATGAATTCAGAGAGGTTAAGAGAACAGGAGTAGCTAATGATTACAGGCTGTCCTAAGCCAGGCATGTTTTTGAGAACTTTCATTTATTCTTTTTTTTTTTTTTTTTAAGTGTAACTTTGAGGTGGAGAGTCAGGCAAGGTATGGGTATGAATCTTTCAATTTTGTAAATCCAATTTTTTCAAAGTAAACTTCAAGAGTTCCTAAATATAAATGTATGGCATCTGTCTCAGTCATGTACTTGAGGATTTTTTTTTCTAAAGTATATTTAGTCATTGGAAAAAGAGAAAAAGGATAAAATACTGTAGTATATAATTTATAGTTATTATCAGAGAAAACTTTGTCTATTTATCTAATGTAAACCTATAACTCCTACTGGGATCAGAAGTATCATTTGCAGAATTCTTTTAACCAGTGTTTCACCTCTCCACTTGTCAATGTATAAATCTTTTTCTATTGCTTAGAATAACTAGATGACATCTGGCAATGGGGAATGACTAAGTTGGGGTCAAAGATAAATACAGTTTAAAGCAAACCAGTTAAAAAACTAAATTCTACCAATGTTTTCCCTAAACTATTTTTGATCTTTTATACTATTACCTTAAATTAATATGATTATATTGAATCATATCACATTATATATATAGTCTTCAAGATGAAAAATGAACTCCTGCAAACAATATTGTACCTGCTATTGGCATCTATTAAGGTAAAGATCATGATAAACAGGAAAAATATATTTTTTAAAATGCATGGACAGCCCTGGCCGGTTGCTCAGTGGTTAGAGCATTGCCCCCTGGACCAAAGGGTCACAGGTTTGATTTCCAATCAAAGGCACTTACTTCAGTTGCAGGTTCGATCCCTGGCCTAGGTCGGGGGTCATGCAGGAGGTAACCAATCACTGTGTCACACATAAATATTTCTCTCTCTCTCCCTGCCTCCTCCCTCCCTTCCACTTTGCCTGAAAAGTCAGTTGAAAAAAGATCCTCAGGTGAGGATTAAAAAAAAAAATTCATGGACAAATTTCAATGTTTTCTAATTATTAAGGATTTTAAAAAATATCCAGGAATAAAAATAAATTTTGCTAAAGTAGCAACTGGCAAACAGAATATGCATTTTTTAACCCAATATATTTTGCCTCTGAACTCTACTTGTGGATTATCTTTTTAACCCAAGTAGCCAAAAATATAAAATATTCTCTCTTCTTTTGGAATTTAGTCTATCACAATATGCTTAAAAATGGTACAACAAGTCATGGAATTCAACATTTCTCAAAGAATTCAATGAAACATTAATTATCATTTTCCTTGGCAAGCATATATAGAAATTTAGAAATGGTTTGCAGTATGAGAAATATATAGAATCACATTTCCTCTGCAAATATTTTATATTTCTTTTGAAAAGAAATGTTCTTATAACTATGACATGTTTTTGCTCTATAATTTATTATTCCTAAACAGAAGATCTATAGAAACTAAGACTAAAGTGTAATTCATGATTTTCTTTCTCTTAGGCTGCATGTGCCATAATTATTTTTATCCATATATCCTCCATGTAGAAAGACAAAATAAAATACAATGATTAACATAATGTACATAATATATTTAAATAGAGATATCCTGAGGTACTCAGAATGATAAAATGCCTCAATATATATTTTATTAAATAGAATATGTTTTATAATGTTAAAGTTTGATTTTTATCCATATACAACAATATCATGGAATAAACAAAACATATCAATGGATTAAATTATGTAAGACAAATTAATAAAACTTCAAATTCTATTAAAATAAATGGTATTTTAATATTTTTGTGACTTGCTCTTGATTGCTTGATACATTTATCTTTACAATCATGTAATAGTTGAAAGAGCAGGAGCTCAGTAATCAGATGAATTTGTATTTAAATTGGAGTTGTGACTTTTACTGATCATGTTACCTTGGGAAATGACTTAATGTTGCAGAATTATGGTTTTATCTTTATTAATTAGATTTATATAACCTACCTCAGGGTTGAATATTATGTAAAACATATCTAACACATAACATGTTCTCATATATTTTAGTCACCTTCTTCATATATAATTTTCAATGTTTATATATATAAATTAATTTGGCCCAGAATTACTATGATGATTGAAACATTTATTACTTGATATAAGTTAAAACATTTGTTTTCTTTTTTTAAAGAAATAACTATAATCTATTTGAGAGTTAAAACAAATAAATCCTGAAAAGAAGTGTTTTTTAAGTTCTGATTTATCAGGGTTTGTTTATTTTTTCTTGTCTTTCTTTTTTGTTTGTTTGTTTGTTTTTTAGAATGGGGGATTCTGATGTAAAAAAAAAAAAAAAAGAAACAAAAAACCCCACAATATTTTGACAAGAATATGTCTAGAACTTGGTAACTGAACTTGTGAAGACTTTCAAATTTTCAAGAGCAAAACCGTTAGATGTGACATCACAGGTCTAACTGCTTAGACCTAAGGCTGGACCTTATGTTTAATAGTCCCAGACCACTAATTCTACATCTATTTCTCTAATGATTCTCTGAGACATTGTTGTTAATATTTTCTAAATATGCATCCTCATGAGGAGGACAAACATGACTAATCCTTGTTATAAAGTTTGCAAGTCTTATAGAGAACCATCATCAAGCATTCATTGGGAGATTTTTATCATGGTAAGGATCAGATGAGGCTTCACATAGAAGTGTTATTAGACATAAAATATTGAAAAAAACATATGATAGGATTTTTACATACAGAAACCATCCTAAGAAAAAGAGCAATAGAATAAAGCCCAAGTAATGAACAAAGATTTAAGTTTTGAGTCTTTTAAGAAAATTTTAATGGAGTCAGTACATCAGTTTGTTGAACTCAGAAGGACCTCATGTTTGGTTTACTAGGTCAGTACAGGTATGCAATGGAAGACATTGAGGATTTAAGTTAAAAAAAAGCTAGAACAAGAAATTAGGGAAATTAGTCTTGCAATTCTACATAGAATAAAGGTAGGAAGTAAAGAAAGACCAAATATTTTTTAAAAAGGGGAAAACACTCCCCCAAACCAACAATTCTATATAATAATGAGGTAATATGCAAATTGACCCTCATGCCCTCGCATCACAAGATTGCCGCCCCCATGTCTTCACAAGATGGGCGCCCCCACATCATTATAATATGGCCGCCCCCACATTGTCACAAAATGGCCGGCAGGGGAGGGCAGTTTGGAGGTGACCAGGCCTTCAGGGAAGGGCAGTTGGATATCCCCTGAGGGGTCCCAGATTGGAGAGGGTGCAGGCTGGGCAGAGGGACACCCCCCCCCATTGTATGAATTCCGTGCACCGGGCCTCTAGTAAGTAATAATTTGGTGATATATGTGAACATTTCTGAAGTCCTAAAACAAGGTGGAAGATATGCAGATTGGCCAATAAGTACAAAGAAAGGAATCAACTGAGAAAATGTGTGAGGATACTTAAGTCAATAAAGCTTCTATGGATCTAAGCAAAAAATAAAGGAGCTTTTGCTAATGGACATAAGTGGCTCAGAGCAGCTGACTTTGGTTTTGGATAAGACCAACTTTCTCAGTTTTAAACCAAAATTGGCTGTCCTTATTCAGGAATGTAGATTAGGAATGCGGAAGTGAGCAGTGGGAAGGCAGGCCTTCTACAATGAGTGTGGCAGTGATGTCTGAGGGCACTTGCTTCACAGAGACCAGTGAGATGTGAGTTGATGGGGAAAAGGGTCATTAGGACGGAGGCACCATGTTGGGAAACACCAAGAACATTACTTCCAAACAGGACCACAGGGAACAAATAAGCAGGGGTTTCATGGTTAAAAAGTACCGGCAGTAGATGTTTCAGACTAACTAAGGAAATAATTTGGTTGCCTTATTATTTGAGAATAAGGAAAGAAGTTAAATAATAGGGTACCTGGAGAAAATACACTGCAAAAGTATTTTTTTTAATTGAGAATATTTAGGTATGTTCATTGACAGAGGTAGCAAGTAACATGGGTGAATTAAAGATAAGTGTCATAAACAATAGGAAACTGACATAAAAGAATTGAAAATTCCTTTAAACACCTATGTTTCCCAAGACATTAACATTGTCTTCACTTTCACAGTTCTCTCTGGGCAACATCATCCACTCTAGCTTTTTAGTTACAGTTGTTATTGATGAATTTCACAAATCTGCATGCCAATCATGTCTTTAGCAATAAAAATTATACTTTAATTTCAAGTTTGTTTAATAGTTAAACTTGAATGTCCCACAAAGACTTTTACTGCAAAATGCCCCAAACTGAACTCATCACTTTCTTCAGACTTATATTTTTCCCATATTTCCCATTTCTTTTATCAGAAAAATGGGTCATTTAGCTCTCTCTCTCTCTCTCTCAACCTATTTCCATGGATTTTATACTCTATGTACTTTTGGGGTTTGCTTCCTTCTCCTTAGTTTATAAAACAGGTCCAAATAAGGACCTGTCATTTTTTGAATTGACAGCTATAATATCCTCCATTTCTTATATCTTCTTCTTTCTGTCACAAAGATTTATATAGGCCAGTTGTTTGTTTTAATGCAGTCAAAGCCAGCCCTGAACCCCAACTTCAAAAAAAGCACCACCACAGACGTACACATAAATAAAATTAAAATTCCTAGGATGGTACATGAGATGCAATATCACCTGTCCCCTGCCTATTTCTCAGATAACATTTTCCATCCCTGCCGGCACTACTCACAATTTATGTTTCAGCAATACTAAAATATTTGCCATTCTTGCTAACATCTTATTTCTTACCTTCAGAATTATAATTTACCTTATTTCAAATTTCTTTATTAATCTTACCTTTTAGTGTCAAATTAGCTCCTAATAATTCTTCAAGATCTCCCTTAAGTTTGTCTGCTCTTTATAATAATCCTCTATCTCTCAAATTAGGCTGAGTCTTTTCTAATCTCAGAGGATGGTGTTTGTTAATTTTTGTTCCTCAAAATTATTTCCTTTACTTAGCTTCTTCTATTTTTTTTTTCTAAATTGGGAGCTGTTTGGGATAATGACTGGAATTCATTGATCTTTGCAATTATCCTCAGTATCTAGAAAAGTACTAGCACAGATAGATGATCAATAAATACTTGTTGAATGGTGCTGGATGTTCTTATTAAGACTAAGTCAGCAAAAACCACTAGCCCTACATACTATATGCTAATTCTTGCTCTTAGCACATTTTATATAAATATGCAGGGAGGGGCAAAAGTAAGTTTACAATTGTTCATATGGAAAATAACACAATAATTAATAAGTAATAGTACAAAAATAAACTGTCTTTCAAGTGCTCACAACTATAAACCTATGATCTATATATACATATATATGTATATGCTTACATATATATATGTCAGATATACTAGCATCATTAAGAACTCCTAGGACAAAAAGTTCAGTTTGATATTATCAAGAAGGAAAATTCACTGTTCTAAAAAACATTAATCTGACATTACTTTCTGATGACTTCAAAGGTAATTACAGATAAAATGAATGAATCATTAAAATGTTAGCAGTAAATTTCTGAAGAAGCCCAGAATGTTTCTTAATACAATTCATATTTAACTTTCGTAGATGATATTGACATTTCTGTCAAAGAAAAGTGATTGAAAGTATGTCTGTTGTATCATAGAAAGTGCAGAGTTGCAATTGTCACACGGTATATTCACATCTGAAGTAATCGAACTGTCATAGCCCATGGAAATAATGGCAACTTTATTGTGTCCCTTGCAAGCTTTTTGATGGGAGAATCAAAGAATTAGGCCAGCAGGGGGCCACTTCTATTTAATAGCGGATCATGTTATAGACAGCTATGTCCTGTGTTTGATGTGGGAGCCATTAAAATGTTATCTCATCTTCCAAATAAATAGCTTTAAACTTCAGAGTTTCATGACATATACAAAATAGCAACTTCATATCTATTTTCTTCTAAAAATTAAAGCATATAAAATAATTAGTTTATAATAGGATTTAATGAGTTGTAAGAGTTTATACTTTGCTGAGAGAATTTCCTTGGGCAATTAATTATGTATCTAACACACTATTTTCTCAATTAAATTGTAAAATATAAACTTCAAAATTTAATAACTGTATTGGAAGTTTATTGGGGCTTTTAGCTCAGTGTGATATTTCTCAGCTACATGATAATCTTTGGAATAACATTATCTAAATGCAGAAGATAGCATAATTGTAACAATCTCATATGATATGTGAAAGTTATGCCACTATTTCAGAGGGTTTCCCTTTGAAGTGTCAGTATTTCTCTGGTTTAAAGTGAGCATACCAGAATCACACAGCATGGGAGAAAAGTAGAGAAGGCTGGCACTCTAGCCTTTCACCAAAAGACTTTGCCAGTATCAAACTGTGGGTCTAATTCATCCTCTTGAGATCCCCTATTCTAGTATATCTCAATAATCTTGTATATTGCCGGGTTTTAAGTAACCTTATTGTGCTCTCATTTTTACAGCATTGCCCAGGAATAGAAAAGATGTCCTCGAACAATTTGACCCATTCCCTGAAGACTTTTAACCTGAAGCAAAATCCATTTAACCAGCCAAGGCTAGCACTCTGATAACAGTTCCATGTTATACACAGGCATCCACATTGACTGCAATGATCCTGAAGCAGCAGATTTAATTCACACTTCAGAGAAGGTGTTTCAGATTAATCTTGTCCATTGCAGTAGGAATTTTCACAATTAGGAGAACCTAGTAGATTTTTATTTTTGTTCTATATCACCAGGACAATCAACATAAAGATCTTATATTTTTCTTTACCTCTACATATTATTTTCCAAGGTGAAAATAACCTCTTTGTCAATGTGTAAATATTATTTTAACATTTACAACATTAATCATTTGTAAGATATAAGAAGTTATTATATAAGGTTTGACTATATAGAGATTCGTAATTGCAGGATGCTAATTTTTAAGATTGTTAACAATGGAATGCTTTAAAAGAAGAATGAAGCATTGATATGTAAAGCACTCTTTATTACTCTCCTTCAAATATTAATCAGGTAATTATAATTGGTCTAAAATGAATTAATATATTATAATAGCTTAAATTTTACCTCCTTATTTATGAGGTAAAAGTTTTAACATGATTCAAAGTCTTCATTTTTTTAAAGGCCAACTGTGTACTAATTATTACTAGGATTGATATGATCTGCACCATTTATTTTTTAAAAACAATGAAATGAAAGTGATTAAAAATCATTATAGACACTGATATTGTGGCTTGGTTCTTCTTCTTTTTTTAAATGTTTCTTTAAGAATATCCAAACATACTTACCCTGCCTGAAATTCTCTTTAATGATTGAAATTGACCTGAACAACACCGAGTTATGAGGGTACAATTGTTCATCTGGAGGGTTAAGTGCAATTGAACTTTGCTCACAACAAATTCAACTTCACTTTCATAAGAAAAAGGCTCACTTCATTTTGAAAAACATATGCTTAGCACAAAAGGCAGAATTTGAAAAAATTAAAAAGCCAATACATCTAATAGGATCATTCATATTCATAGCATGCAGCTGATGAAATGCTCACACCATATGATAGCCACTAATGAAATTATAAATCAACATTACTATTACTGCTATTAGCACCATAGTGATTAAAATAGTACTTTAATATGAGAAACAAACAACCTTTAAAATACTTCTTTACATTTTCTATTTTACTTATTTTCTCATATTAGTATTTGTGGAAATACTACTATAAAAATTATATAATCACTAAATTTTAAATAAAAAGTAATAATAATACATATTTGTTTTAACAATTAATGGATGGCATAAAATATATTTAAAGTTTATTTTCCCTTTTATAGAAAAATAATTTAAATATGTTGGATGTAGATAATTATGTGATTCATGTGATATAATTAGCTCATATTTTAAAAATTACACTATTTAAACCTTAAAATATTACCATATAAAGGTTTATCTGATTAAGTTTTATACATAAGCCACGTAAACATAAAATATAACAAAGTTTCAAGCTTTCCTTCCAATTTCCTAAAAATGGAAATTCCTGGAAACCTAGTTCTATTAATAACTTAAAAATCATTGTAATTTTGGTTAAAATCTCTCATTATAGACAAATTTCCCGCAATTTTTTTTATAATTAAAGTTTGTATAACATTAATAATGTGCATCAAGTGTAACATTAAATCAGTATTGCAAAAATGCAAATTAAGATTTGAAGGCCATGTTTTCAAATGCAAAATAATTAAATTCCTAAGATCCAATTCACAGCACTGTGTTAGGAAGTTATAGTTGCAAGCATTATTAGAGGTAGAATAAAAGAGAATGTTAAAGGGAGAGGCTTTAGTTTTTTCTGAGTGGGAGAATTTTAATACTTAAATAAATACAATTTAAAAAAAAAAAAAAAACTATGAAAGCACAGGGACTGAGATAAATGAACCCAGGAGTGAGATAATATTTACCTAATATCTGTCAAATGAATTGGAGAACCCCACCCAATCCAAATATTTTGATTAATTATAAACTATAGCAAATAAAAATTATAGAGGTAATACTAAAACATTACACTGCAGTGCACAACTGAACATGGTTTTCACAGTGGACATTATAGTAATTATTAAATTATTTTATTTGAAACATTAATATCCTGTGTATCTCCTAAGAAATGGTTACTATTATTTTGAACAGGAATAGCTTATGGATTTTAACCTGTAGTGGGAATGGTTGCCTCAGTAGAATTATAGTTCTTGACTTGAAACTGCCCTAAAAATCATTGGCTCATATTACAGCATTTGTAGCAATTACATTACTCTTAGACTTTGAGTTGAATTCCCAACTCTGTCAACCAGGCATTTCCTTTCATATCCTCATTGATTGGAAAGCACCTTAAAAGAATCAACCTAGGTTTGAAATCAGCATTTTATTGCACTAAATTACAACCTAATCTTGTTTTGTGAAACAGTGAAGTATAATTTTATTTTCTGCCCCATCAATACAAGCCTAAGATTGACTATTCCACTTTATGGTCCCTTTAGTGTATCCCTAAGAGGGAAAATAAATTATTCACTAATTAGAAGATATATTTAGTTTGTTTCTTGAGGTATATTTTCTCTTATACTTTTGTTTGGAGGAAAAAACCCATAATAAAATATACTATTATATTTTTACTTACTTGTGTTACAAGAAATAAACCTATCTAATAAAGAGGGAATATATAAATTGACTGTCACACCATCATAAAGATGGCGGCGCCCAGTCCCTTCAGCCCCGCCTGAGTCCTCCAGTCCTTTTAGCCCTGTCACCAGAGTCCCCCAGTCCTTTCACAGAAAATGGGTTGCCTCAAGAGTTGGTTAAGCTTCTTAGGACAAAAAGCATTCAAAATATTTGAAAAAGGAATTCCAATATTTATAAAAGTTTGAACTAGAGAATACAAGGTTATTTCCACTACAACCTTCTATGATTTTGTGATATTAATATTCTGAATTCACATAGTACCAGCTGTATTGTATGGAAGCAGATATTATTTAAAGGAATGGCCATTATTATTAAAACAACTCATAAAACCACACTGTTTGTATGTCAAGGACATTCTGTGTAATTCTCCTAGTGGCTGGAGTTAATGTCCCTAAACCAGCAGTCGGACATCCCCCGAGGAGCCTCAGATTGGAGAGGGTGCAAGCCGGGCTGAGTGGCACCCCTCCACAACCCCTGTGCACGAATACCATGCACCAGGCCTCTAGTAAACTACATAAATGAGAAACAGAATGTACATCTCATTATTTTTTTAAATTGACTGATATACCATCTAACTTATTCCCTTTTTAAAACAGGGAAAGTAACAGTACTTGGCAAAGACAGTGGCTATGAGCATTAAATGTACCAATGAATATAAAAGGAAAAACTCAATTTTAAAAAAGCCAACAAAAAAACACCTCAATAAATACTAGGTATTAGTGGTCATGGTGGTATTAATTAGTGGGTAGTTGCAATTTAGTAGAGACAGAAATAGTAGAGGTGTTGTTGGTGAATGAAATAGAAATAGTATGATAGGATTGCTAAAATATATGAAGATCACCACTACCATAGCAAATTTTAGCTGAATGCATTAGGTCAGGGGCAAATGCCAATCAATTTTCAATTACCTAACATTTAGCTACAGGAGGTCAAGAGCGATTGGCTGATTCACTGATTAATATATGTAATGAAAATTCCCTCTTGAAACATGGAGGTAATGGGGTTGTAGTGAAATAGCTAATCACTTTTCCTCATTAAACTGGAGGAAAAACAGGAAGAAATCAAGGAGAAGAAACACTAAAAATTACACTGTTATCCAATGACTTTTTTGTTTTTTTAACTGTTAGTCTAAATATTGTACTGGTGATTTATGGAGTTAAAGGGTATATAATGTGTTCTTCAGAAAAATGAAAGTTTTTTTTTCTTTTAAAGAAAAAATGATATATATCTTTGTTAAAAAGATAACACCAAATTTTTGTTTGGTTTTTGTTTGTTATACATATGTTACATTTCCAAGAAGTATTGTGTTGCTTTAGTCACTTTTTAATTTGTCATTTCAATTTTAAAGTTTTGATCTACAATGATTATTCAAACAAATTGTTTCAAAACAGCTTTGTCAATCTTTATAACTTAAATCAATGCTGCTTTGTGTGATTTTATTGACAGCCAATTGTCAGTGATTCCTATTACTTTACTATTATTATAAAATTTTATATAACTATATTTACTATAGTTATATAAAAGAAAAAACATATTATTATAGATGTAAAATATATTTGTTTTTCAAAGAGTACAAATATATTACATTTTGAGTGTGCATATATAATAATTAGTATATGTTGTATAACAGTTAATATATTTACTTCAAAAGACCAGTGAAGGTGTGTTTTTCTAGAAACCATAATTTCATTAATTATGCATTCTCCCAATAAAACAGTCAATGAAGCAAGCATCGTAGATCCTGGAAGTCTTACAGAAAACTGCTCAGGAAGTCAGTTTCCACAAAAATCACCAGAAAATCACATTCTGAGATCAAATCACTGAGTCTGTACAGATATTCTCTAGCACTGCCATACAAATACATTATTTCAACCATCTGACCTGCTTTCATCCCAGAAGTAGAATCTCAACAAGAGCAGCCCCTGCTTGGCCCCACTGGGTTTAGATGCCAAACTCTTGACCCTTCCTCTTGAATGTGCTCAGTTAGTTTTGCCTACCACAGCTGCTGGATATTCCTGAGGATCAGATGGCCAGAATAGGTCTGGAATAGACCTATTAGCATCTCAATACAGCCACTCAGCTCCCTTTATTATCAATTCACTCAAATTAATTAATTTTTAATTTTGTGCTACCTCAACTATTATAAATCAAGTCTGCCAGGAAGACAAAAAAAGCACACCGAAACATGAAACTGTCTGTGGTTTAAGTCACAGAGGCTCAACCTGTGCAATCTGTCACTTTGAAGATCAGAAAAAAAGCAAATTATCCTGTGCAGAGATTATTGAAAAATATTTTCTTGATGAATTATGCTCCTTTCAAGAGGTCCTGAAAGTGGAGTGATGATAAATGTCTGAGATATGTTTAAATCCTTGAACCCAAGTTATGGATTCAAAAAGGCTAGTCGAGTAAAAAAAACAAACAAAAAACTTCTGTACATTCCCATTTACTTTATTTGAACCTAACATTTTCTTGTGGTGTTAAAATATATACTGTATAAATTACTTTCAGTTTTAAAATTGACAGCACCTGTAATTTTATAATATTCCTAAAATACAAAATGTTTTATTATTATTTATTTATTTATTTTGTTGGCTTGGCTAGGCTATTACCTTAATGCAGTGTCGGTAGTAAATAATTTAGAATGGAAAATCATCTAAATTATAGAACTAGTATTTTGAAATGCGGAAAGCAATGAGATCATTGGCAAAATATCTCTCTGTGTTCTTTTATCTTCAAGTTACTTGAATTGGTCTCAGGAATAAAACTTATAGTAGAAAGCATTTACTTTGAACAGTACAATCCTCTTTGAGTGAGCACTGATTGCTTTTGATATCCCATAGTCAATGTTCAGTTATAGATAGAGCATATGGGGCTTTCTTTTTTTCCTTTGAGCTACAAAGTATAAAAAGACCCAAGATTAAAGGTATTCAGTCACTCCAGTATACTGTGTAACTTCTTACATCATACACTTGAGCAAGGAAATGTGGCCAAATTTAAGATGTATTTATACCATGCTGGGAAGGATTTTTTTTTTTTAAAACCTAATATAAACCTAGCTGTCTCAGACAGAATACAATTGGTTTCTGTTTCTGAGAAAAATAAAGGGTAGATTCATGACTACCAAATAACTCTTAGGAAGCTTTCTTTCTCTCTCAAATTTAAGCAAGTCCATGGTATAGTTTAGAACAAACAGTTATAAAGCAGGTTAATTTTAAATATTTGCAACTATTGTATAAGTACTTGGCATTTAAAATAGTGGAGTTGAAGTAAGTAATTTGTTGAGGTTAACATTGCAATAAAAGTAGAAAGATCAACTTCATATATTTTTAGGTCATCATTTAAAAAATTTTCCAGGGCAACACTGCTTCCTCAAACCTATATTGGTTACAGGTAAATTGCCATAGATGACAATTATCCACTTTTAAACAAATGAAAGACTTCCCTAAACTAGGGTTGTTAAACTCAAGAATGGATTTCTTACGTGAAAAACTGCTTAAAGAATAGTTTCGTGATTTTGAGACTATTTTAATTATAGTTCTGACTAAAGGCAGAAGATATCAACTATAATATTTAGGAAATATTGCAATTATCAAATTCAAAGCTGGGTTCACATACCTCAACAATATTTTAAGCCAGTAGCATGACTAAACATTTTCTTAGGTTTCCCAATTCTCTATTGTTTTTATTTAGATTTTTATGCAAATTCCTTGTGTTGGTTGTTTGGCAGTGAATGTTAAGACAACTGACAAACTGAATATAAACTGGCCTTACATATCCATCTGACTATTCTATAGTGTGCACTAATCTCCTCTTGAAAAATATATATTTCTTCTTAAACTTAAGATACTCAACATTCTAATGAATAGAAAACAGTTATTTACAGGATATCCTATATAATAAAAGGCTAATATGCAAATAGACTGAACAGTGGAATGACCGGTCGCTATGATGCACACTGACCACCAGGGGGCAGACACTTAATGAAGGAGCTGCCCCCTGATGGTCAGTGCGCTCCCACAGGGGGAGCACTGCTCAGCCAGAAGCCAGGCTCATGGCTGATGAGTGCAGCAGTGGTGGTGGGAGCCTCTCCTGCCTCCACAGCAGCACTAAGGATGTCCGGAGAGCTGGCCTAAGCCATTAGTCGGACATCCCCCAAGGGCTTCCAGACTGCGAGAGGGCACAGGCCAGGCTGAGGGAGCCTCCCAAGTGCACGAATTTCATGCACCGGGCCTCTAGTACTAAATATTGTCATTGATGTTTCCTCGAGTATCTCAGATAGAAAAATCTTGCCTTGATTCCTTCACTTTAATACTTTAAAAGCCAATTGATCTTTTCTACTAATGAAGGGTTTTAAGTACAAAAAATAAATTGTTATTATTCTAACATACTTACAAACTATAAATTCATCATGATTTAACAGGTCAAAGTTATTCTGTGTGCAAATACTAACCATCTATCACAAACTTAGTTCTCATACAAATTAATTGGAATCATAGGCAGAAAAACTTAAAAAAGGTAGAAAAAAAAATAAGATGGCTGACAATTATGGATATCGCTTTATTTTTGTTGATACTGAGTTTATAAGTTTACTAGAGGCCGGTGCACGAAATTCTTGCATGGAGGGGGGTTGTCCCTCAGCCCAGCCTGTACCGTCTCCAATATGGGATCCCGCAAGGGATGTCCGACTGCCCGTTTAGGCCCGATCCCGGTGGGATCGGGCCTAAACGGGCAGTCGGACATCCCTCTCACAATCCAGGACTGCTGGCTCCCAACTGCTTGCCTGCCTGCCTGCCTTCCTGATTGCCCCTAACCACTCTGCTGCCAGCCTGTTTGCCCCCGACTTCCCTCCTCTGCCGGCCTGGTCACCCCTAACTGCCCTCTCCTGCAGGGTTGATCACCTCCAACTGCCCTCCCTTGCAGGCCTGGTCCTTCTCAACTGCCCTCCCTTGCAGGCTGGGTGTCTCCCAACTGCCCTCTCCTGCTGGCCATCTTGTGGTGGCCATCTTGTGTCCACATGGGGGCAGGATCTTTGACCACATGGGGGCAGCTATATTGTGTGTTGCAGTGATGATCAATCTGTATATTACTCTTTTATTAGATAGGATAGAGGCCTGGTACAGGGGTGGGGCCAGCTGGTTTGCCCTGAAGGGTGTCCCTGATCAGGGTGGGGTTCCCTTGGGGCGTGGGGCGGCCTGAGCGAGGGGCCTGTGGTGGTTTGCATGCCGGCCATGCCCCCTGGCAACCCAAGCGGAGGCCCTGGTATCTGGAATTTATTTTCCTTCTACAATTGAAACTTTGTAGCCTGGAGTGGAGCCAAGCCTGGCGCTCCCGCCGAGGCCAGCAGCCATTTCTGTTGGGGTTATAATTGAAACTTTGTTGCCTTAAGCGGGGGGCCTGGCCAGGGTGTGCGGAAAGCTTTGCTTCCCCTGTTGCCAGCGGCAACCCTGGCCTGCTTTCTCAAGCTCCATTCTGATGCCATTTCTGTTTGAATTTGTTTACCTTCTATAATTGAAACTTTGTAGCTTGAGTGGAGGCTTAGGCCTGGCAAGGGCAGGCGGAAAGCTTGGCTTCCTCTGTTACCTAGGAAACCTTGCTCTCTGTGTCTGTAGCCATCTTGGTTTGGGTTAATTTGCATGCTCGCTCTGATTGGATGGTGGGCGTGGCTTGTGGGTGTGTCGGAGGTATGGTCAATTTGCATATTTGTCTATTATTAGGTGGAATAGAATTAAATTAACCCTATATAATAAAAGCATAATATGCAAATGGACTGAATGGCAGAATGACTGGTCGGTGGGCGGCGGGGCCTGTGAGCAGGTGGTGCCGGGCCAGCCAAGGCGTGTGCCAGCTGGCAGAGGGAGGGGACAGAAATGGGTGGAAGGGGCAATAGTGACCAGCGGTGACAGAGGGGCAATCGGGGAGGTGGGGCCAGCCGCTTGCCGGCCAGTGCAGTCCCCTGATTGGCCTGCCTGGTCGCCTTCCTCAGAGGTAGGCCCCTGGTTGCGGTGGCAGCAGGGTTATGGGGGCGGGGCTGGCTCCTCGGTCGCCTGTGCCATCCACTGATTGGCCTGCCCCATTGCCTACCACAGAGGGAGGCCAGACTGCGGCTTAGGCCTGCTCCCTGAGAGGGCGCAGGTCTGGCTGAGGGACCCCGCCCCCCTAAGTGCATGAATTTTCATGCACTGGGCCTCTAGTCATATATAACCTTTGATTTATGAAAACCATTTTAGATTGGTTCATGTATGACCATAATTTATATATTTGTTTTCTTATTTGTTCACTGATTTGTTCACTTACTCATTCATTTGTTTCTTATAATACTGTAATATGTATCTGTAAGTCAATCATCTAGAATGGAAACTTGATAACAACTAACTACACACATCTAACCACACTATTTCCCCTATCCTATTCCTGAATCCCTCCATTTCACCAATAATCTGAGTTGCATTTTCACCATGTTCTTGCTTTCTTTATATGTATATTTATACAGCTTATTTCCATAAATGTTTTAACACTTTTTAAAAATTTAGTTCTCTTTAATTTTATAAAAAAGTGTATCATAATAGATGCACTCTAAGGACTTATCTGTCACAGTGTTATATTGCTAAGATTCATACATACTTTTATGTCATTATTTTTCATTAATTTTGCTTGATGTACATAATGTTCCATTTTGCTAATGTACTATAGGTTATTCACTCTCTTTTTTATGATATTTAGATTATTTCCAGGTCTTATGTAGTTTGAAAAGTGCTTCAAGAAAAATGTACCATTATGAACATAAACAAGAGTTTCTCTTGGCTATATAGCTAGGAAAATGGCTTGGTTTATTTCAGATGATAACACTAACTATTTCCCAAAGTGGTTAAAGCATTTAAAGTCTCACAAGTTATATTAAAATTTGACTCAAAACTATAAAACTATATTTTCTCTAAAACTTGAAATATGAGTTAAATAAACATATATTTATATTTCATACTAAATAGTTTAAAATAACCTATTGCTTTCTTATCCTGGATTTCTGATCATTAATAATATTGAACATCATTTCTATGTTTATTGAACATCTGTGTTTGCTTTTGCAAGAAATGTCAGCTTATGACTTTTACTCACTTTTCATTGCTTATTTTTTAATACATAGAAATTATTCATATATTATTGAAACATACGTATTTATGCCAAATATATTTGATTTCAGGCTTAAATCTTCATATTGCCACTAAAAATCATTTTGTTTTGTCCCTTTGAATGTCAAAATATTGTTCAAGAAAAGAGTGCCCATTTCATGAATATTTTTCTACTCTATAATGCTATCAATGTGTGTTACGAAAGCTTTTATCTTGTAAACAACCAAGCCGAATCCCATCCAAACACTGCTCAAGTATACTACTGAAATTCACCTCTAGAAGTAATTAGGCGTCCTTATTTCCAAGGAAGGAAGTGGCAGGTTTTATTGGTCCACATATGCCAAATCATAACCAACCAACATCACCTTACTTAGTTACAATGTTGACAGAAAACAAACAATTAAATATAAATGAAATCCATTCACAGACTGAATTGTGGTACATTACTATGTAGTTAAAATAATTCATTTTTCTACATGATTTTGTAGTGTATTACAGATTTTATTGGCTAAAATACATGAAAACAGCTGTCATATGGAAAATTAGTAACATCAAAATTTACTAAGCTCCAGGATAAATCAAATTATTTTTCTGTTGATATTAAGACTTTATAGAATTACTTCATTATGTTATTTTTAATTTCTGTTTGTATAGCATCATTAGTACTCTAAATTGAATTATATTTAAATTGATCTTTCATTTCATATCAATTCAAAGTGGCAATTTTTATGGCATAATTTGTAAAATTTTTACCCCACATTTTTTTGCTTTAGGTTTACCTGAAAAGTGAAACTCTTAAACTATTATGGAGCTTTACCACTCAGATTTGTGCTATTTTATCAGAGGCTTCCTTCTACTGTTCTACCTTCCAACTAAACCACACCTCAATTGCAAGCCTCCAAAAATACTTTTTCTGCCTGTGCAAAGGATAAGAAAATATAAAAATCCTTACCACGTTAGTAATGGCAATAATAATTTATTTAGTTTATAAATAGCTCATTTAGGCCTTGGTCTCTGGCGAAAACCAAATGATAATTGTATGAGCTAGGGAAAAAATAGATATATCTCACTAAAAAGAAAATAAAGTGAAATAACTTCCTTTAATTGACTGTTTTAAAAATGGTAGATCATCTTTATAGAAAATTATAAAAAATGTCACATAGAATTTCTCCATAAGAGTGTATGTATAAAATTGATTTAAATAATAACATTTTAAGGATTAATGGGGCATTGAAATTCTGGCAGAAATTGTCAACTATTTTTTTTTTCATGTTTGTCTATTTTAACCATAAATCATTCGTCATATTGAGAGCCAAGCTGGGCTACATGAGCAACTAATTCCATGGCCCACTGATTCTATAGGCACCACCTGAAGATCTGTAGGACTAGAAACCGTTCCTTCCAAGGTTCTTTCCACCAGGGAATCTCTGGAGTAGAGAATGAGTGGCTGACACTCCAGCTATGATCTATATATATAAAAGCCTAAGCGACCAAATGACCAGTCGATCAGTTGCTATGATGCACACTGACCACCAGGGAGCAGATTCTCAATGCAGGAGCTGCCCCCTGGTGGTCAGTGTGCTCCCACAGCCAACCTTCCGTGGTCCCTCCCCCCGGTGGCTGGCCAACCTCCTGTGGTCCCTCTCTGGGGCCGGCCAGCCCCAGTTCGGCCCAGATTGCTGGCCAGGCTGAGGGACCCCTGCCTGCTTATGAATTCATGCACTGTGCCTCTAGTTTTAAATAAAAATGCACTTCAAAAGCAGTCTAGACATCAGCACTCTATTTTCTTCCTTATGAGATACCTAAGTGATTACATAAGACTTCAGACTGAAAGGAAGGCACCTGATATTTGCTTCAATGGTACGTGCAGCCCCCTTAAATATTAATACAAGAATGAACTTAAGCATCTACAATAAATAAATTATTATTAGTATTCCCACCTTAAGCAGCCTCAAACAATCGTAACATCTTTGCCTGATGGAAAATGTAATTGAAAGTCTATGGGGGAAATACTCCCTCTAGTTAACTTTTTGCCTTTCCCAGCAGACAACTCCAAAATGCATTCATTTATCTTCTTATGCTTTTCACTGTCTCCCTCAGAGAGAGGTAGCACTTATACTCTAGTTTTGGTTAGAAACAGTACAACTCTAATTGAGGAACCAGTATAATGTTCACTCTGCCTTTGCAGTGTTCAAACCAACAGCATTTCAGCACATGAGAAAAAATAACAGCTGGTGCAAAGTTCTTAGGGTCTGGCCCAGCAGGGGAAGTAGAAGCAAAAAGTCATGTCAACAACAATAACAATGAAAACATTTTTAAATCTTTGATCTTATGAATAGCCTGGGTACCAAAGGCAAGGCCTGCTGCTCATGACTTAACAACAGGGCAGAAAGAGCAGACAACCTCATTTACACATGCTAGTTCAATGCCAAAGACAGAGAAGTGGGGAAGACAATGTAGGCCTTTGGGAAAGTATTGCAGTTAACTTTATAGCATTATCATTGCATCTATTGCATTAAAATGCTACCAATAATAATTTATTTAGTTTCCCCAATAAATGAGTGAGGTCTTCAACTTTTTAAAAATATTGTCTATTTTTTAAATGGTGTATCTTCACATATGATAGAGTATGTGAACAATACACGATAAATACCCAGGACAAAATGTTATTCTGCTCTTAAAACCTAATCTTTGTTATTTTAGGTGTCGTTTTATATATGAAAAGTAAATATGTAGACATGGCATATACTAGTATGTGGCCTTTTATATCAGGATTAAAAAAAAACAATCCCTTTCATTGTGGGTGTATGTTTAAAATTAATTACAGAGCACTTCAATTCTTTCTTGGCTACTTGAATAGTCTCAAGTATGAAAAACTATTTTATGTAACACACTGTAATATTAATTGTCTTCCATTATTTAATCTGGCATAAAATTGAGAAATGACTTCTGTGCCTAAATTACATCATTAAAAATGTTATTTTTCCCCACCCACTAGTACATTAAATTTTCCATATACCTAAAAGTTAAACATCCCTCCAAAACAAGGTGCATTTGTACTTTTTTACATGAAATCTTACCAGATCAACCTTTCCCTTAAAATTATTTGAAGCTTCAGACACCTTTCTGTTTCCAATATTAATTTGTATTTCAAGTCTTTCACCTCTCTGGCTTGCCCACCTGATCTGGCCCATCTGTTTGAATACATTTTTCAGACGACCTGCTATCTCCACGTATACTAGTCTACCTCAGGATTTTCCCACCAACAAAGATTTCTCAGATATATCAACCTCGCCAGAAATGGGTCTTTCTTGCCCAACCACTAAGTTTTTGCTTTTCATTTTTAAAATACATACATTTCAATTAAAATGTATAAAGAAAATTGTTTTATGAGCAGAAGTAGGTATGTGCCATTGTTGTCTCTAAAGTCTTACTCCCCTGTGGTCTGTGGACCAGCATTGTCCATATCATCTGAGAGCTTGTTGTGTGTCTCAGGCCTCCAAGACTTACCGACTTAGAATCTGCATTTTTAGCAAGATCTGCTGGTAATCGATATGCACACTACCTTCCAAAACACTATTCTGTTCTGCCCAAAACACAACAAACAAAAAATAACAACACAAACAAGCAAAAAACTAGTAGCTAGAAGTAAGAAGGAAGAGTAAGGAAAAAATTAAATGTCAAACTTACTGCATTCTTTGTAAGTTATGTGTTAATACAAAATACCTAGATATGCTCATATATATATGTACATGTACATATATATTAATTTATATATCTATAATAATAAAAGCATAATATGCTAATTAGACCGAACGTCCTTCCTGATGAAGCCAAGGCTGCGAGGGAAGCCCAGGTCCCAGGTGCCAGAGGGAAGCTGGTCCTGGCAGCTGGGTGAAGGAAGGCCAACTCTAGCACGAATTTATTGCATCTATTGCATTAAAAATGCTACCGGGCCTCTAGTATATATATAATAAAATATAGGAAGTATTTTAAAATATGATGACATGATCCAAATATTATAATAGATTGTTAGTATTTTGTATAATAAATAATTTACTACCAACACATTAAAAGAAATGGAAGGTAATTTCACTTTTCTAATAAAATGGCACTGAAATATTTATTCTTTGGTGGACAATTGTGCCAATAAACATATCGGATTTAGCTTAGTGAAAGTTATTAATAAAAATAGGAATAGATATTCATTTTCATAGGTAAATTCAATTATTAGAAATATGGGGAGAAATGTGCAATAAATAAAAGTTTCTGTGTGTATTTAATGATTTTTAAAAATTTAAAACATAATATGGTGAATATTACAAAAGCATAGATATTTAGGCATGGAGGGAGCCAGTGATGAAGGCCACCATGCTTGTGCCTTAAAACAAAGTCCAGCACCTTCAACATAAAGCCCTTGAGAGAGCAAATTTACAGATTCAGTTGTGTGTGTGTGTGTGTGTGTGCGCACACACACATGTTGGGGGAGTGGAGCCATACCAGTGGATATAGCCATACTATAAAATCTAAAAGAAAGTAAAACCAAATAAAATGACACTTGATTGATTTCCCTAAAATAGCGACTTGACCAAATCACCTCCCCTGAGATGATCAAAACCATGTAATACAGTGTTACTTGTAAATTCTGTTAGACTTATATTATTTTTCTCCTTCATTTTTCTAAAAAAACCTTCAAAAGCTACCACCCACATACAATATTTGAAGAAAATTTAAAATATTTCATAAACCATCCAGCCCCAACATAAATTCCCACCCTTATATACCAATTCATTCCAACAAAACTGCGTAATTCAGGCAGACTGAAATAGTCTATGGTTCAGGGATGGAAGAGATACATCTAGGTGAAAACATTTCCTATCTTCAAGTCTTTCCACAGCCTTGAGAGGCCATTTCACTCAGTAAAACTCTACCTTCAGTGTTTCTCTCTTCATGACACTTTTCTTGCTCCACATACTCTTCTAGTCAGATGCTGTTATATTAACAGCTGGGGTGACCTTGGTAATATATATAACTAGAGGCCGGGTGCACAAAATTTTTGCATGGGGGGAAGGGAGGAATCCCTTCAGCCTAGCCTGTACCCTCTCTAATCGGGGACCCCTTGGGCGATGTCCGACTGCCGGTTTAGGCCCGATCCCTGGGATCAGGCCTAAACCGGCAGTCGGACATCCTTCTCACAATCCTGGACTGCTGGCTCCTAACTGCTCACCTGCCTGCCTGCCTGCCTGATCGCCTCTAACTGCCCCCCCCTGCTGGCCTGGTTGCCCCTCAATGCCTTCCCCTGTTGGCCTAGTCACCCCCAACTGCCCACCATGCTGGCCTGGGCACCCCTCACAGCTCCCCCTGCCAGCCTGGTCACCCCTAACTGACCCCCCGCTGGCATGGTCACCCCCAACTGCCCCCCCTGCCAACCTGGTTGCCTCTCATTGCCCGCCTTTCTGACCTGGTCACCCTGGTCACCCCTAACTGCCCCCCCGCTGTCATGGTCACCCCCAACTGCCCCCCCTGCTGGCCTGATTGCTCCCAACTGCACCACCCCACACCAGCCTGGTCACCCCCAACTGCCCCTTCTGCTGAGCTGGTCACCCCTCATGGCCCCCCTGCCGGCCTGGTTGCCCCATGCAGCCTGCTGTTCAGTCGTTTGGTCATCCCTCACTAACCCCCCTGGCGACCTTGTCTCCCCATGCAGCCTGCTGTTCGGTAGTTACTATGAAGGTGTCCCGACCGATTTGCATATTACCCTTTTATTAGTATAGATTGCTCTGGATCTTAATCATTTCATTAGTAATATAAAGTAGTTGGTACAGATCTATGAATTTCTAACTTTTATTGTTCACATGCACCCTAAAATAGACTTTTAAAATCTCTATACTGACTCATTTTTAAAGTCAACATTTAAATGTTTCCTCATGAGTGTCAATAATTGGAAATGATGTAATTTTAAGCATATTGTACATATTGACATTTTAAATAAAGCTGTTATACTACTCTTTTAAATTCATCCAATGAAATCTAAATACCATATTGATACCCACTATCGTGTAAAAATAATTTAAAATGTTCTTCTCTAATTGTCTGGATATTTTGTTCTTTCTTTTTCCCCTTGAGTTCATATTTTCAATCAACTTCTCAATAAAATATTATGCTAAGGTAATATATTTTTATGTTTGAAAATCTGATATTGATTAATCTATTGTATATTGCTACAATAAAATATTGAAATTAATATACTTGTATTTCTAATGTTCTAAAGCTGCAAATTATATTTTTATTATCTTATAATATTTTCTGAAGGGATGATAAAAATTAATATACATACATTTAAAAACAATTTAAACAAAAAGTAATTTATTATTTGAAAGTCATGTCTTTCTAGATGAACTAATTTATTTTTCAATTAAGATGGATATTACTTATTTCTGTATATTCAGAATCACTTTACTTTCTATTTTTATTGTTTTAGATACATTAGGAAATCAGGTTTGCATAAGTAGGAATGAAATAATTTTCTTATAGTAAAATTACTTCATTCTTTGAACTTAAGTTATGTTAAATACTATAGTAAGTTATCATTAAAATGATTTTTACAACTTCATCAATGGATAGTTTATTAGGTTTTTCTTCAGTTGAATAAAAACAGAAAACTAAAAACCGCTTGACTTGAAATAGAATTTTATACACACCCATTCACTTTCTCAAAAGTAAATTTTCATTCCCTTTGTTGAACACATATCCAAAGAACAGTGCACCTTAAGATTTCTGAAGGATGAGAGGAATGCTTTTCTTTAGAAAAGAAGAAAAAGAGCAATTGTGCAAAGGGATGTGGGGAAGCAGAACTATCTTGAGAGTTTGGGTTTAAACACAGTCTAATTCTTATACAAGTCAACTTCAGTACATAAGAAAGTTGAGGATGTGAAAACTAATTTTCTTAAAGCTATATATGCCCATGTAACCCTTGGACATTCTCTATGACTCTCCAGTTTACATGTGCCTCAATTTGAAAGCCACTGTTAGTGCATACTTCCTTGTTCATGTTTATGTGATACTCAAGTGTTGCATACTACACAGTGTTTTGCATAATGCCTAGAACTTAATAGTCAACCACTATCCTATCTAATAAAAGAGTAATATGCAAATGACCGTGCCTCCATTACATCCACAAGCCACGCCCACAAGCCAATCAGGAGCGAGTATGCAAATTAACCCAACCAAGATGGCTGCAGCCACAGAGAGAGCAGGAGGTTTGAGTTTCCCCTGGCGATGGAGGAAGCCAAGCTTTCCACACACCCTGGCTGGCCTAGGCCTCCACTGAAGGCTACAAAGTTTCAATTATAGAAGATAAATAAATCCCAACAAAAATGGCTGTGGTCATGGAGCAAGCAGGAGGCTTGGCTCCGCTTAAGGCTACAAAGTTCCAATTATAGAAGATAAATAAATCCCAGATACCAGGGCCTCCACTTGGGTTGCTGGGGGGCGTGGCCAGCCTTCAAACCACCACAGGCCCCTCGCCCAGGCCACCCCACACCCCAAGGGAACCCCCACCCTAATCCGGGACACCCTTCAGGGCAAACCAGCTGGCCCCCACCAGTGCAAAAGGCCTCTATCCTATCTAATAAAAGAGTAATATGCAAATTGACCATCACTCCAACACACAAGATGGCTGCCCCTATGAGGTCAAAAATGGCTGCCCCCATGTGGACACAAGATGGCCACCACAAGATGGCCAGCAGTGGAGGGCAGTTAGGGGTGACCAGGCCTGCAGCAGAGGGCAGTTAGGGGCAAACAGGCTGGCAGGGGGGCAGTTAGGCATCAATCAGGCTGGCAGGGGAGTGGTTAGGGGGTGATCAGGCTGGCAGGCAGAAGCGGTTAGGGCCAATCAGGAAGGCAAGCAGGCGAGCAGTTGGGAGCCAGCAGTCCTGGATTGTGAGAGGGATGTCCGACTGCCCATTTAGGCCCGATGGGCAGTCGGACATCTGTCAAGGGGTCCCAGTTTGGAGAGGGTGCAGTCTGGGCTGAGGGACACCCTCCCCCCCACCCTGCACAAATTTCATGCACCGGGCCTCTAGTGTATATATAAAGTTAATATTTCCTGAGGCCAAATGTATACCATATGTTAGTATATCTAATCATACTAAATGCACAATTTTTATTTAAATGGACATGACATTGTTACTATGTTTTCAATATTTATTCCTAAATATTTTGAATAGAAAGAGAACTATATACATAGTACAATGAGCTTGTTTGTGGGTATACTGTATTTATTAGGCTTAACTGTGAACACCAGGAAATTAATCCACTGTAACTGTATTGGCAGGCTGTCCCATTTGCATTTCCTCTAATTTTTCTAAGATTATTACATCTCAGTCAAGGTTTTGTCTTCAATATTATGTTGTCATTTTTAGATTTTTGTGCACCACTTAATTACACGTTGCCAATTATACACACTCTGTCAGTGAATACCAACCAATGGGTGAAACTGTTTTCAGAAAGTATATTAAAATTTTTAAAGTGAATCTGAGTAGGCATTTTATCTGGGGATCATGTGTCCCATAGACCAGTCATTTCTAACTAAGGATATTGAAGTCAAAGTTACAGCAAATCTACTTTGCAATGTTATCACACATGCCAAACATAATATTGAAATACCAGCAAAATGACTGTTATGCACAATACACTATAATTAACCTTGTGAATTCACTCTGCTTACAGCCCTAACATTTTGTACTTTGGTGAAAGGAACCAAAGTGCTGAAAGCAAATGTGAAATTTGCTAAATGAATTTTTGGAAGCTTAAGTCATTTGACCTTTCCAGTTTAAACAACCTAATACAAGAGTTAGTCATTCTTGGACTTGGGACATTACAAATAAACTGCTGAAAATAATAGTCATCATGTTCTGGGATATCCTGACTACATTATTATAGCAAATTTTCCTGAAGTGTTAAAATGAATAAAGTAATACTTAGTCCCCTGAAATCACAGGTAAAGCTATGAATCAATCACCCCTCTGGTACCCAGAACACACAACAGCAGGACTCTCAGTTGTTCCTCAAAAGGCACAGGACCTGGAGAAATGTTGCTCCAAGTTTCAGGATTAAAGTTTCTATCATGACTTTCAAATTTTTTTCCTTAACATACTGACTTATGTATTCCATTGTCAGTGATGTATAAATTCCTTACATCAATTTAACATTTATTCAGAAACACACAGGAAATACATTATGATTGGTGAATGAGTAATCAGACACCTGGAAGTGATCCCTTGAGCTTATTTCCTCAATATCTAAACAAGACTACCTCCAAAGTGCAGGATCCGTTTTCAAAATTTCCAGGAGAGAGGCTATTGCTTATTTCTTAAAGGCAATTTGAAACAATCCACTTAATAACCACAATTAGAAACTCAATGTGAGCACTTCTGTTTCTCTAATTGGAAAAAAGTAGATATGAAAACACAAAATAATAATTTGAGTATTGTACACATACTATTCATAACATATACCAATTATATATTTAACTAAAATCTATAACAATAAGAGCATAATATGCAAATGGACCGAACAGCCGAACAGCGGAACGACCACCTGGACAACCTTTAGACGACCTTCCGGACGAAGCCAGGGCTGTGAAGGCCAACCCCTTTGCACAAATTTCGTGCATCGGGCCTCTAGTTTACATATAAAATTGAAGGACTCCTGAATATCAGATCTTCACTGATTTATCTCTTTTGACCATTTCAAATGAAGTTTACTGTGTAATATATACAGTCACTCTTTTGCTTTTTGCCTTGAAAACTGTCCTCTGCTTTCCTTCATTTCTATAAACACTTTGCCATACTTATTTCTGCACCTCGGTCTCCCTATACAATCTTATACAAAGGAATGCATCTCATTGATTTAAGTGTAATTGAGTCTTAATAATCATGCCTGAGCTTCAAACTTCATGACATTTGCAAAGTAGCTAATTATTTGGCCCTGAATAAGAACTGGTTTTCCACATACTAAAGAAAAATACTGTCACAACAACATATTTTAAAATATAAAGAATTCAGAACTGTATGGCATGCCTTGCTTTAAAAGAATTAAGCCTGAACCAGGTTAGTCAGACCATCAAAACCAATTACCTAACCAAGTAGTGTTATTTGTTTCTGAAAAACTATCCAATCCCAGATTAGTCCAAGTCTAAATATATAAGAATAGAGTATCTTTCAATTTAGAGTAAAGAAATGGTGTATGTTAAAAGACAAATTGTGTGCTATTTAGTTAAATTTCATTTTGTTTGTTTTATCCTATTACTTGACATATAGAAAATTATTGGTCCTTTGATGATAGCTAGCTGATTTTCTCCCATAACTAGAGCTTTTTTCTTATTGTGATAAAAATCTAACACATTAAGTACTTACTATGTGCCAGGACTTGTGTTGAACATTTTATAAATTTTACAGTATCTCATTTTATTCTCTCCACAGTACTACAAAGGAGATGGACCGAGAGCGCTTAGTTCCTTTGCCGGCTCACACAGTGACCAAGACAAAATCCAGAGCCTCTTTTTTATACTGTTTATTCCAATTAAAGCAACGATGCTTCTAACCATTGTTTTCTATGAAGGAAAATAGTAAAATATTTAACCACTTCATTCTTTGCCAGAGTGGAGAAAATATAACGTAAACATTTTTGAAACCTCAAGGTCATAGCTATGAATATTTCCACTTGCTTTCTGCACTCTTCAGTCCTGGGGTGCACTCAGGGTTTACTCAAGCAGAGAAAACTGTGGCCCTTCAGAGACCCCAGGCAAATGTAATATAAACACGTGTGTATGTTATCATAGCCCTTCCGGCCTCTTGTCCTATACTCAGGCTGCCAATTGTGGTGTTCACCATACTCACTGTATGTACTATTTACAACCTTTAATATTCTTCTCCTGTTGGATTTGAAACTGAATCCCCCACAAGTCATAACTATGTTTCTTAAGTAAGGTGAACTCTGACTGGCGGCCTTGGGGTGTTGCTATAACCTCCCTACCCAAAATTGTGGCATATCTAGGAGACATATTTGACACCCTGGATTGCTAGCTTAACAATTAGCATAGGTATCTCCTATAATATTATTTTTTTGGGAAAATGCATCTTCCTTAGAATCTAGGCTATCATGAACTAATTTTTTAAACTAACATCAGTTTAAGAACTTGATAACTATTAAGCTAAAATAAATACAGAAGTATGTGAATGATTGAGATGTGTAAAGTGTTATAATTGGTAGAAAATGAAAATATTCCTCCTAGTCTACTTTCAAACCCAGTGTACTTTTAGGAAATTGTTGTGATCACACCAAAAGTCTTCAGAGGAAGTGTTGAGTGTCCTAGAGGTTCACAGAAAGTACCCACTGAGTTTCTTAGATTTAGGATGCTCTAGATTATAGAGGCATTTCCCCTTATCATTACAATCATCTAAGCAACAGCACATAATCATGCCACATAAATGACCAGCAAATGAGCAATAGAAAATAAAATGTAATTACTAAGTTAGAACCCTTCAAACCCTAAAATCTTAAAATAGATATTCCAGAATGGATAATTTCAGCCATGGATAACTTGACAATTTCCAAATACCTTTTCACCTTCAATTTATATTTTTATAAGGAATCCATCAATTTTCAAATTTAATTTATTTTTTTTTCTTTTGCTTCAAACTGGGGAAGTAATCTTGCAAATCACAGAAGACTTTCTTATTTGTGTATAAAAATAAAGCAACTATTTTTACTGTCTATTTCTTCAACATCTAAAGACTACTTCAAATGTATGGACTTTATAAGAATATAACTTTATTATAAACTAATATAAGGGCTATTTCTAGCCTTCTTCCTTCTTTAGAAATTAAGGGAATTACTTTTCTTTTACTCTGTGTAGCCTTTTATTATTTTTTAAAGAAGTTAGGAAATATAAAAGATGAGCTTGTGTTAAGCAAACTATGTGCTAACTAATATAGTAGAATTTGTTTTATCATTTTATTATTAACTAGAGGCCCGATGCATGAAATTCTTGCAAGAGTAGGCCTTCCTTCCCCCGGATGTCAGCACCAGCTCCCCTCCAGCACCCGGGACCCGGGTTTCCCTCGCAGCCCCGGCTTTGTCTGGAAGGACTTCTGGTCTAATTAAAATATTATGCTTTTATTATTTTAGATTAAGTATTCCAATAAATTTGCCTACTGAAGGTCTCAATATTTTAATTTTCCAGTCAACCAGTAAGTTGATCAACTAAACATTTAAATTTTGCTTCTATTTTATGAAGTTTAACATTAAATAGTTTTTATGGAAAAATGTCTGTGTAGAAAGGAGAGATGCTATAATTCACAAAATAATACAAGGTTTGGGTATAGCAAATTCCTGTTTAAGTACTTCTATCTCCACCATGGGTGCCTACATTTGAGAAAGTTACCCAAATTTTTCTGTTGTTTCATTCACATGTTATATATTGATTTAATGCATATGTTAATGAAAAAATATTAATGAAGAAATGAGTTGTCAATAAGCACACAAAAGCTGAATCTATTATGTACAAATTTTGTACTAGATTCTGAAGGGAATCTGCTAATCTTAGAAAGACCACAGTCTGTAGCAATAACAAAGCTTGCTTTTTATTCACTTTAAAACAATTGAGTACCCATATTTTAGTGCCATATTTTATGGTTCTCTCCTAATTCTAACTCTTAAATAATATTCTAGGGTAATACTTGCAGCACCAAACTTACTCCTAGATGTAAAGTATTATAATAATGTGATATAAACAAGATCCAAATGTATAAAATCAAGTGACACAATAATTTTATGCTAAATAATCTTATTAGACCTTTGTGTTGAACGTAGGTGGATATTAAATCATGTCAAACAAATGTTATCCCACCAACCCTGCTGGGTAATTCTCAGGTTTATTACTGGACTAAGACTGTACAGAAACCATCCTCTGCACATAGAGCTGACAATTCCTCTGCAATGCCTTCCCTGGTCTGGAGTTCACAGCATGAGCTTGGCTACTAGCCAACATGAACAATGTTTAAATTTCTTTATGGCAGCTCAATGAGCTTTCAAACACTCATCTGCTTTACCTACTGTGCTTAATAAAAAGCAAGTCAATGCATTTTCTCATTTCCTTTTCATCATTAATAAGAGCAACCATCAACCTTAAGAAAGATATAGTCTGCTTTTACTTTTAGCTTCCTTTTCCCAGTAGTTCTCACTGAAGGACTAATAGAGCACCATTATCCCACCCATCATCCTTACACAGTTTTGGATATAAAGCAGTATATATCTTGTCACTAAAACATAACTACTGTAAACAGCAAAAGCTCTAGAGAATTACTTCTGTTCATGACAACATTTTAAAGGGAGTTTTACTATATTAATTAAATAGTTGCTTTATGTAAGCTTTTATATTCTGGAAAGCTTAAAAGGCCAAGAAATTTCTAATAGCAACACAAAAATTCGTAATCTGTAACACCAGTATTATTGACAAAGGGAAAATAGTTTCATAAATTATCCGCATATAAAACAACCTGATTAGTAACTTAGAAAATATGTACATTTTAAACCACATTTATTACCTAAAAAGTGTACAGACTTATTATGTATGTTTTCCCTCCAAAATTTAAAACTTATGCATATTATAGCTTTTAACTTATTTTGTAGGCTGCCTCACTTTAAAAGGAGCAGGGAATATAAAAATGTGTGCCACACCCAACAGCATCTGAAGTTATTTGATATTTTATTCCTTATTTCAATCTTCTTAAATTGTTTTAAGAAATAAAGGTATTTTTATAGTTGGCATACAATCTTATATTGCTTATATTAGTTTCAGGTAAACAATATTGTGATTGGACATTTTTATACTTTACGATGTGATCACCCCAGTAATTCGAGTAATCATCTCTCATTGTATAAATGTATCATAATATTATTGACTATACTCCCCTTCCCTTTTTCACCAAAATAATCAATCTAAATTTACCCCTAAAGAAACTAAAGAAAAAAAATAAACAAAATCCAAAATAAATAGAAGGAAGGAAATAATAAAAATCAGAATGGAAATAAAATAAACATTTTAAGTGCATTTATAAGTACACATATCACCTATTAAATAATTAAATGTGTATATATGCTAATAAAATACATAACATGCATAAATGTACATATATGCACATATTATATATACACGTTACATAGGTTTATATACATGCACACTTATACACACGTAAATATACATGCTATATATATATTCACATGTGAATATATATTTTTATACATAGCAGTGTTTACGAACTTTTTATAAATCCAGTATGTGTAGTAGATATGTCAGCTATCTCCAAAAATCATTCCCAATCTGCCACTTGGAGGTCTGTCAAGCTAGTAATGAAGCATATTGTGCAAGCACACACATTGGGCACATAGGAGTGTCTATCTGGAGCCTGGTTCCTACTCACCATCATCTCCTATCAATTATGTCCTCAGCAACAGCAGGGGCAATGGAAAGAGAAGCAAAGGTAATTAGAGGCGTGACTCAGTTCCACATGGCCAGAAAATAAAGGCCAGAGAAACCCTGTTGAAACAGCTCTGTGTTAGAGTTTTACGCAAACCTATCTTGAAAAAAGAGGGAAGTGTTATATAAATGAACATGAAGTTCTTGTCTTTTTAAAGAACTACTGCCAATCTTTTTATCTCAATACTAATAACCAAATTCTCCAGCTACCCCTTAGGCAGCAAGAACTTGCAAATATTCACATTATAGTGACTTGCAAAAGCATCATTAAAGGAAAAATACTGACTTAGAATGTCACAGAAGGTTTGGGTTTCAGAATTAGAGACCCTAATTTACATCCTGGCATTGTGCAACAGGGCAAATTAATACTCTCTTAGCCCTGCCCTGGTAAATTATGGCCATTAATATTTACCTGGAATGGGTTTTGTTGAGGGTAAAGAGGTATGTTAATCACTGGGTACACACTAGCCAATCAATAAATGGCACTTCAAATGTATTTATGACTTATCAGACTTGAGACAGACCACCCGCCATTTAAGATGGAATAAATTACTATAAAATATTTTAAAGGTGAACAATAGAGCACAAAGGGAATACAAAGGGAAAAAATGAAATGGTGAGTTTCACATCAAAAAGGTATGTTGCACGGGCATACCTGTTGGTTGGATGTAGGAAGATACGTAATTCTGTGAACGTTTATGGGGAATGCAAACAACCACAGCCCTGCGCTGCAGGGCCTGTTTCTGACAGCACAGGCTGTGGGCTTTGGCTCCCCGCTGCACCAGAGCCGCTGGGTGAACGTTGGCCACACACAGGTGCTCTGCGCTCAAGGTTCAGTTTCGAAAAGTTCGGTTTCGTGACTCGCTTACTGACATCAGACAATTGTCCAAGTCCTCTAAGTCTCTACTTTCCCCTCATGGGAAATGGGGAGGTGATGGCACCTTCCTCATAGGTCCCTGGGAGGGTTAAACGAGCTGCCAGGCTCAGTCACATGTCAGAGGACAGAAATGTTATTTTTAAAAGAAACAGCTGATGTTGGGGTGCTGCTCTGATTTCAAAGAAGAAACAGTCATAGAACTAGAAGCGCGGGCATTTTTATACGAGGACTATTAAAACAATATGTAGTGTAATATAACTGCATCTACCTGTCATCTTTGCATTAATATCACATTACAGAAGAGTCAAATGTCAGATTTGATCTCACGTCAGCACTTCAGACTACCCTAAAAGGGAACTAACTCCATAGCAGCTGTTCGAACCCTTTGCATAAGGAAACACCCTCAATCTCCCAATGCTTTCTCATTGATGTCTCTTTTATTACTCCCTCCACATTGTCTATTCTTGCACTATTACATTCAAGCAACTGAGTGCCAATCACTTTGTCCAGCTCTTTGCAGGTAATACTCTTTCCCTCTTTTAAAACAGGCTTCAACCGCGCCCGGCTAGCTCAGTCGGTAGAGCATGAGACTCTTAAAATAGGCTTCAAACATCCAGACTCAGGTTAATATTCCTAATCTCTCTATTCTTCCTTCCAGATAAGGAATCTCAGTTTTGTTTTTTGGTTTGCTTGTTGTTTTTGCAAATGTGCCACTTTCTACTGATGTAAATACTTGGTAGGACATCATATGCCTTGGAAAGTTACAGAAATTCCTAAGTAAGCCCCAGAAAGAATGAGTACTCAGGTACACTCCTGAGATGCTAGAGCCAGGGTTCCACATTGACCTTTTAGCCTAAATTTGTATCTCTATCCAGGAAGGAGTGATTCTAAGGCCCTGGGCAGGTAGCTCTGTTGGTTAGCGCATCCTCCCAATATTCCAAGGTTGTGGGTTCAATCCCTGGTCAGGGCACATACAAGAATCAACCAATGAATGTACAAATAAGTAAAACAACAAATTGATGTTTTTCCCTCTCAAAAATAAAAAAAAAATAAACAAATACAATTTTTTAAAGAAAGGGTGAATTTAGATCAGAGTTTCTCCATCTTGACATTATTGGCATGTCTGGCGACTTTTCTGTTGTGGAGGCTGCCCTGTGCACTGCAGCACATTCAGCAACAGCTCTGGCCTCTACCCGTTACATGCCAGTAGCAACCCCCTCTTTCAGTGTCCACAACAAAAACGTCTTCAGACATTGCCAAGTATCCCTTGGGGGCAATCTGGCCAGGGTTTACTCTAGGCTTTACAGTTCTATGGGTGGTACACTGAAAGCATTTGCATTAGCATTTGATTTCTTGATATCTACACTAACACTGAGTTCCTTGAGGGCAGGGAATTTTTTCTATCTTGTTCAGTGGATACTTAGTATAGCAGACACTCATTAAATTTTTGTTGCCAACAATGAACAATGATGGAGTATCTAACTGCATAGAGATTGAAAACTCCGTTTATCACATTTTAGCAGCACTTTTTCCTTAAGAATTTTGTGCTTGCTTTTATTTAACATAAATTCAGTTCATATCACCTTTAGAATATAAGACAATTGGGAGCAAGTATTGTACTCTCCTTCTCCCCAGTTCAACATATTAATCAATTCTGTATGTCATAAAATTTTTACACATGCTGATTGATAGATTGAAATATCTCATCTGCAGTATAGCAGCACTATTAAGACAGGAGATGGATCCAAGTCTCTGAAATATAGATAAATACCAGAAAAGCAAAAATGTTCCTTTCCAACCAATTACGTATACAGATTTGATTCTGAGTTTCACAAAACTTTACATGTTCTTTATGCACTAATTCAAGAATGGCATCCCCTCATCCCATAGCATATATGCTTTGTCTTGTTGAAAGTGAGTTTTCATATCAAAAAGCAACAGCTGTTTTCAATTACAGCACCCATGTTTAACATTTGCAGCATTGTAACTCACCACTGAAGAGAGAATTCAGGAATATTTACATTCAGATCTTTTGCTATTAGAAATCATTCTTACTTCTTATTTGTCTACTTAAAATACAAAAATCTGTGGCTGATTATATGAGGTTTATGACTTTCCTGAGCTTGAGTCACCCCCTTGGGATCCCTGGGTCTCCCTCCTCTCACAGAAAAACTCTGTGATTAGAAATTCACATCGTGATCATGTTTCTAAAGGACAATCAACAGCTACACATCTCAGAGGGCTATCAGAACAGTAAATCACAAAGGGACCAAAGTGTATGACACCCGTATTTTTTACTCTCACGGATTCTGTTCCCTAAAGGAGGCATCCCTAAGTGACCACAGAGTCATCTGCCAGCAAGATGCTTGTCCACAGCCTGGAGGATGAGAAGCGACAGCAGCAGGTCATACATGAAGTCTTTCTAGTTATGATTCTTTTCAAATGGCTCTTACTTTAAGAGCACTTTCATAAAATATTATCAAAACTTATACTTCTCTCTACAATTGTTTTCCATTAAAGTTTAGTGCCAGCTGTCAAAGCTGTAACGCAAACCCTTATTAGCTCTTATAAGTTCTACTCTGGAACTAATAAGGGATTGTCAAAACTCCAAACACAGACCTAAGTGGGGGCAGAAATCACAGGAAAGAAGGTGGAAAGTGTTCGATGAAGCTGTACTGGCAAAGCAATCACTCTGAAACTTTTACCAATGCATTTCACAGAATCTAAGAATCTCAGGAGGGGGGAAAAGACCTAGTTCTCAGTTTATTTTGCATAGGGTTTGATTTCTCCTCCTCTGGGAGGGGACAGCTAACACAATAAGACAAATAATTGAAAATTTTAATAAAATATCAATAGCCTCTTCAGAATTGTTACATGTATTCTGAAAAAATTATATTGCATTCTCTAAACTTTAAAATATAGAAGTTTGCAAAGATCTTAATAGCTAGAAAGAAAAAGTATAGTTTGAAAAATCAAAGATGAATAATATTATTTACAAAAGCCATAGATTATATAATATAAAAGGTTTTTAAAAATGTGTTTAATGAAATGGCATGCAGCAAAGCAGAACAAAAAATGACTATCCACATAAACCCCAAAGTAGTCAAAGTTAAAGAAATAAAAATTGAAATGAAATTTCAAGACTTCCTGTAGAGTCTTACTAGACTTGACAGTAATTTATGATGACAGATCCATGAGTTATAGGATAAGGTATTATTTATTAAGATGTCAAAGTCAGTATAATTTTTATATATTCAAAATAACCAATATTCCTTCTCTTACAAAGAAATGTGGCTTTTTCTTTAAAATTTTAATCACTTTTCAGATTAGTTTACATTAATAGATCCTTAGTAAGTGGTATACAGAACAATGAGGCTGAAAATGAAATGACAAATAATACTTCTTTTGAGTAAAATCAGAACTATTTTTCTTTCTGGAATTGGAAGTAATTTTCCCCCCATGTCTTAAATTAGTTCAGTGAATTCTGTCCTGGAAAGCTTGATTCATATTTTGCCATAGACAGACCCTTAAACAAATAAATGGTTCAAGGGGAAAATTATTTGTGTTCTCTAAAGACTATACATTTGGCATGTAGGGGTTACCTAAATTATTATTTGGACCAAACCAGGCAAAGCCTCTAAAAGTTCATACAACACAGTGATGTAGGAAAAAGAACTTGGTATCTCAAAAGCAGATACCCTACAGCTATTTGATAAGGGCTGACTGTAAACTAGGTTATAACCTTAGGAAAATACCTTAAGACTGATCTATAAAATGGTCTTCTGGGTTATGATAAAGACTAGTAAAATACCTCTTAAAGAGAAAATGTCATTCTGTTTTCCCCTCTTTGAACAACAGATTAATAAGATTATATAACTAAATTAACCCAAACAAGGTACAAGAATACTATTTTACTAAAACACTGTAATTCTTATTTAGCTGTAATTCTGTGTTAGAATGTTACTAACATTTATAAAACTGCCTGTGATTTTTAAGGTCTTTTATGGTAGTTCATTGCTGATCATTTAACTTGTTCTTATTCATTAGGAGGTATTTAAATGGTTGGATAGGAATTTGTTCTACTCCCTAAATTTAAGGACAGGCATATCTCTCCTAAATATGTTTGCAATTAAATTGTCTCTGGCTGCTCAAAATAGTCTGATTTTTAGTATACACAGAGCAAAAAATTCGCATTTCTTCCTAGTATCTTAAAGATGCAAATCCATGGTTCAAATTTATACTGTTTGTTTTTATACAGACTCAAAGATAAACTACATAGTTAAACAAGTCACAAACAAAATATGCTTCCTTATTTTTCCTCTCTTTTTCGTATTTGAAACAAGTTTTTATTTAATTACTGTTTAGACAGTTCATCCATGTAATTTGATTGAAAGTTTCCAGTAATATCACATAGTCATTCATGCTAGCACATTTGTCTTTTACTTCATACAATTTATATTGTTTTCCCTGCTGCCTTTTCTACTATTTGGGTGATTCTCAATTATGCATAATAAATACCTGAAATAAGTCAAATAGATATAGTTAGCACTACAGAGAGTCAAGTAAAATGGCTGGATAAATATTTACCTATTTGATTACTTATTTTTATTTTTGATTCACATAATTTCTGCAAGGTAAGAATATTATTTATTGTTATATCTTCTCCAACTCTGTAATCTATTCATTTTTACAATGAATGTTAGAACAGATCACAGTGTGAAATAATTCAAGATTTAATGTTATTGAAATGTAGCATTTTTATTTTGCTACTGTTGTTTGCTTGTTTTCTAAACTATATTTTCTTAAATCGCTAAAACCTGAGTATCTTTCTCAGCATACAATATAAAACTGTCCATGTAAAAATACAAGGCTGCTTTTTAAAAACCAATGGAAAGACCCATGCTAGAAATAATAAGCCACTGAGACATATGCCAGATGGGAAAAATCAAGAACTGTTTAGAAGAAGAAGGAGAAAAATAAAAGCTAAACATAAGAGAATAGAGGAAATATCCTCTATTATTGAATAGGTTAGAGGTTTAATGGAACTAAAAATGGAATATCCTGGTGTGTGGGGAGGGGTGGGAGGAAGAATCCTGTTTGAAAGAAGGTGGATAGCCAGTGATGAAATCATAAATACATAATTATATAAATTCATTGTAAGATATTTTCTCTCCCTCAAGATATCTCTATAAATTCTAAGGTTTAAAGTAACATACAGACTATTAAAAGGGTGTCATATCTAAGTGTTTTAATACAGATTAAAACAAGAAAGCAGGAAAGGCAATATATTCAATAATGCTGATGACAGATAATAACAATGAGGTACCTTTCATCCAGTGCTAGGTACTCTACACTGGGATAAGCAACACATTGGTTGGCAATTCTAAAGGGTAAAATTTGTGGGTGAAAAAACTGAGGCTTAAACTGATTAGCCACACAATTGATCAGTAACATTCTTGGAACTTTTGAGCTCAAGCATTAAGACACTAAGCAGCAGGAGAGTTTTGCTAAATAGAACAACAAAATAAAAACTGAAATTTGGGAACAAACTTGGCGAATTTCTGCACTATGTTAATGTTGCCATAACTTATTATCTAAATTGGTGAGAAGACAGAAACTTGTATAAATCAGAGGCTTTATAGTTATTAGTAAGCTGCCATAACGTATCTGTTTAATTCATTTGAAAGTTATTTAGATTATTGCTTATAAGTGGAATATTTTTTATTAAAATAAATTGATTTGTTTGAAAAGTCATGGCTGTGTAATGCTAAAGGCAGAGTGGGAATGAAGGACTATCATTTTAAGCTAAGGAAAAACAAATAAAATTTTTGTAATTCAAGGTAAGAAACCTGATCATTACAGTGCAGTCATTAAAAGATGAATCCATACATTAAGAACTAAATGTATCAAATTAAGGGAGAAAATTCAGCATCTTCATAAACATCTTCTCACTATAGGTATGAAACTAGTGTTAATTGATTTTTGCAAGTCAAAAAAATAATATTCATCATAAATTTATAAAAGAAAAAGTATTCTCTCAGACATATGAAATATTATTACTTTACTTCATCTATTCATCACTATAATAATTCAGATAAAATCTAATATTTAATTGTTGCAACTGTATGTGATCTAACAAATGCATTTGTTTCAAATTACAAACATGAACATCTTCATGTTCAAGTCTTTCTAAAAGGTCTTGTGAATTCAAAGATAAATAATATATAGTATGTTCTCTCCAGAACTTACATTGAAGAATACATAGTTGGCATAGAAGTCCCCCAGTATTTATTCACTCAGTAATTGTCTAATTGAGAACTTAATTATATTCTACCAGGTTCTAAGCACAATGCTCCAACAAAAAGAAACTTCTTGTCTTAAAACTGGAAAGAACTGCTTCTGAATTCATTACAACAATAGAACACCTTGCAGTGTTAGAAGGTGCACATAGACTCAGTAGGTGCTAAGAAATTTCTACTGATGTTTCATTTTCTCTAGCTCCTCTGTCAAAGCAAGCAGAACCTTTCTGTTATGGAAACCTTGACAGCTCCTTTAAGACAGTTTCTGAATTGACAGAGAAGTAAGTGGAGAGTAAGAGTTGGTATTGTTAAGTCTTAGGTGAAACAAACATAATTACAAATAATCCTCAACAGGTCTTCATGCCTTGATACATCACATCAAACACACTTTTCTATAAAGCTGCTAATGTACAAGAACAAGGAAGAAAGTTAACATTCCACGATGAATGCACAGAGATAAAACACAGAGCAACAGATTCTTCAGTGACATTAATAAGGTACTTGGTACATTAAGTCTAAACAAATTTTGTAGGAGCAGGAATATTTATAGTAACCTCCCGGTATCTGCCTCAAATGTAATTAATTGACTATATAAAAAGCCATTAGCATTCTCATTTCTTCTCTTCAAACTGAATCAAAGCAGATAATAGAATTCATTAGCCAAGATAAAAAAATAATAAGGATCATGAGGTCCCCTTGGAATTAATGTGAAATTTTCCCAAACCTCCAATCTTTAAAAGTGAAAAGAGTTATGGTGAAATGTAGGAAGTATGATGGATTTCCTAAATGAAATAAATCACATAAAACATGATAGTCAATGAATGAAAGCAAATAGCAGATGATTTAGGTTTATAATTTTAACTTTTAATGTTATATTTTTAAAGGATGTTTATTGACATCTTATAAAAACAACTCAACCTGAAATTTGACTATTTTCTCAACATCCAGAAAGTTTGCCCAGATCCCAGAAACATGACCTAAATGAGGTTTAAGCCACACACACAGTAAATTAAGAGATACCACAATTTCTTACTCTATCATTAAGTTGAGAAATGACTTTTTAAAACAAAAACCATATTTTAAAATTATATATTAAAGAAAGTGCTTCTTGCACTCTCAAACCAAGTCTGATGCATGACTTCTTACTTTTCTTACTAATCTTTACATTATCCCGTTATAAGTTTAAGCTTGTGTAATTTTTTAATGTGGATTTCTACCTTACCAAATTTATCATAATTAGTACTTTTTACTCTCTTAGAGCTGCCTTTTTCTGTATTTCGAGTTTGCTCAGCACACAATTCCGGAATGATTCTTTACCAATATGCCTTTCATTGCTCCCTAATTTTCTTCCTCCAACCAATCTTTTAAAGAGAAATCTGCATTTTCTACTCTTACTTTCTCATGTTTCTTAGGTAGCAAAGAAAAGAGACCAGCAACATAAAGCATTTATTGCAGAAAATGTTAATTTCCCATCACTCATGTCCTCCCTTATCAATATCTCCTTCCTCAACAATACTAATACCTTTGTTTCAGCCTATTATTAACCTAATTTTGTTTAAAAATCTATGTTCCTTTTGAGACAGAGACCAAAACATTTTACATTTTAAGACACGTATTCACTTATATGTGCATGTGCACGGGCACACACATACACACACACACAACCTCATATTTTTAAACAACCAAACTAATTTAGCAGTCATAATGTTCGTCTTCCTTTTCTAATGTCTAATAGAATTTAGCACATATTAGAGGTTCAATAAATGTTCCATAGCTGAATAAATGATTAAAGGATACTTTCATCTACTTTTTCTCATTTAAACTTTTTATTTTTATTTAATTTATTGGTGTTACATTGGTTAAAAAATTATATAGGTTTAACATGTACAATTTTATAATACATTATCTGTTTATTGTATTAGTATTCACCACCCCAAATCAAGTCTCCTTCTGTCACCATTTGTCCCACTTTATCTTCTTTCCCTTTCCCCCTGGAAATCACCATACTGTTGCCTGTGTCTATGAGTGGTCTTTTTGTTGGTTGGTTTGTTTGCTTAATCCTTTCACCTTTTTCACTCAGTCCCATACCACCTTCTCCTCTGACAGCTGTCTGTCTGCTGTTTTTTCTATGAGTCTGTTTCTATTTTGTTGCTTTGTTTGTTTTGTTCATTAGATTGACCTCAGACCTGTCAAAATGGCTATCATCAATAAATCAACAAACAAGTGCTGGCAAGTATGTGGAGAAAAGGGAACCCTCTTTCATTGTTGATGGGAATGCAGATTGGTGTAGCCACTATGGAAAACAGTATGGAGTTTCCTAAAAAAAATTAAAAATGGAACCACCTTATGACTCAGCAATTTCATTTTTGGTTATATAACCAAAGAAACCTGAAACACTAATTCGAAAGAATATATACACCCCTATGTTTATTGCAGCACTATTTGCAATAGCCAAGATGTGAAAGGAGCCTATAAGTGGCCATCAGATGAGTGGATAAAAAAGCTACAGTACGAATACACAATGGATGCTACTTAGCTGTAAAAAAAAAAAAAAAAAAAAAAAAAAAAAAAAAAAAAAAAGGAAATCTTACTTTTGGGGACAGAATGGATGGATCTGGAGAGTATTATGCTAAGTGAAATAAGCCAGCCAGAGAAAGACAAATACCATATGATTTTACTTTTTCTCATTTTAAGAATAAGTGGGCTATTGTGAAAGTTTGCATTATGTATGAGAGTAGATAACGCCTTGGTTAGAACTGTAGTCCTATACAAAGACAATTTTGGTTTTTCTTATAGCTCTGAGAGTAATGGATGAGTTTTTTTAATACAAAATATTTTTATCAATATAATTTTCCAATCAAACAGAGATTTTCATGTTTTCATAATTTAATAACTGTCCCAACAACTGTCAAGAGTAAGACAGATAATTCAAAATATTTCATTTGATGTCATAAAATAACTATGTTATGAAATGTAAACCCTCTGTAAGGCCTCCCTGTGGAACAACCAGAATTCTAATGGGAATTTTCCACATTTTGAGATATTGACTCAATAAACAAATTATAAAACTCAACTTCTGAAATGTATAAGCTGTGTAAGGTCATTAGCTCTTTCTCTTTATGCCAAAATTTTCTAAACACAATAATAAAGAGTCCAAAATCTCAATGCAAAGGCTTCTCATTATAAATGAACAATTTCCATTAATAATTTTGAAATACTCAAAATTAGTATCTTCTTCCCCTATTTACCAAAGCACCTCTGTTCCCCTGGTAGAAGATTTATTGGTCTGTCTTGCACTAAAATTATCCACTTATGTATCTGTCTTTCATACTAGATTGTGAGCTCCTAGAAGGTAGATAAAATGACTTACTCATCCATGTTTCCCCTATGCCTGGCACATTATTAATTTGTATTAATAGATGGTCAAAAACACTTATTGAGTTAAATCTGGCAGACATTTTATGCATATCTAAATTGCATGACAATCCACATAACCAGATTTTACTAAATTAGGCTAAACCTCATCTTTCCACAATATGGCATTTGGCTAGCAATGCTTCTTTCTTAAAAATCTAGAAACAGAAAAATCTGGGAAATATACTGAAATAGATAAACCTTGTATTAACAGATTCTTGGTTACTTTGTGCCAACTTTTTGTGGCCCCACTCATCCTTCTTCAATATACAGGACTGTAACTCCAGTGGAATTTGTGTCCTGGGGGTTTCCTAGTCTCTGTCACCACTGGACTGAATCATAGGGAAGCTTGTGGGCTGAGGTTAGGACTGCAGACCTTGGGATCAGACTGCCTAATTTCAGATCTCAACTCTCACACTCACTTATTAAGGAACTTAAGGCAAGATATTTAAACTATCAAAGCTTTGTTCTCATTTAAAAATGGAGGTAATAACAGTATACATCAATGGGTTATTTCAAAGGAAAAATGAAATAACTCATAAATATTTAACAAATTAGCACACTGGCATCTTCTGAGTGCTTAATTAATGTTTAAAAATTCTTTGAATTGTTACTACAGTGCTTGGAATGAAGTAGGTTCTCAATAAAAGTTGTTGAAATAAAGTGAAGGAGTCTCATTTTCTTCTGTTTTAGTCAATTAAAAGCCTATGATTACTTTTCAAAAGAGTGACATATTTTTGTAAACAAAAAACAATAAAATAAACAACTAATGAAACACATGTTTAGCTATTTTGTCATGTTTACCTTATTAAAGCATTACCATGTCTCTGTGTGCCTGAAGTACTTGTGATCAAACACTGATTTGTGAGAGTCATAGCAAGCTATTCTGACCAGCTTACAATCTTATTAAAAACCGATCATAAAATTAAAAATTAAGGAAGGAAATCATAACAAACACCAGCACTATAACTGACAACAATAGCAGAATTACAAGCCTCAAGCCAAGCTGGCCTACACTATTACAGAACCAAGGTGTTGAGAACTTGATAAATTAGCAAATGTCAACAAAGAACTCTAAGACTATGCTCCACCTTCAAATCACATGACTAAAAATCATCCGTTTTTAAATTCCAATCACATCCCATTTCACACACCATCTCACCATCTCCACTTCTACTAAAATTATTGCTATTAGTTTATCTCCAATATATTTTCTTACAATAGTTTGTATTTAAGCATATATATATCTTATTCTAAAACTGTATTTTTAAACATTGATAAAGTCTGCAATAATATAGCATTTTTATATCAAAGAGGTGCTGTGATGTCCTTCAATATAATAAAAGTACACAATTCAAGGATGTAAAACTGACATCAATGTGTTCTCTAGGAGTAATTTGACATGAAATATCACTGATTAGCATAGTAGTTACTTTAAAAAAGTGGTTCAATAAATTAAGACGCAGTTAGTAAAATAATAGCAATTCTGAATTTCTTGTGAACTTTCTGAATACCACTTAACATTACTCTTTTTTTAAAAAATTCTTCTGAAGTTTGTCTTCAAGTTAGCATGTATAATGAGCTCATAATTTGAATCCTTTATGTCTATTATCACTTTTATGTGATTCTGTTTATCTCACTGATACTTAATTTTCTGTTTCTTATAACTCCGAATGAGATATAAAGCACTATGTAAAATTATTTAAAATCCAAACATCTAATGATTAGACTTCTTGCTGAATGTAATACTTCATGAGATATCTTTGTTTAAATCGATACATATTATTAAAATGGAGACACATGATTCCAACCTGGTATGAGTATCAGAGATTGGTTCTATAGGGATGAAATTAGAGATGGTGGACAATATTTAATTCCTCTTCAGCTAAGTCTTAATCATTTTATTTAAAATTAATATCACAAACATCATATATCACAAATAATACTGAAAATAAAACACAATTCAAGTGGATAATGAAGCTATTGAGTGTTCCCTATACTCATGTATATAAGTAAGTAGTAGCTAGTATGTTGTTTCAATTTTAGAACTTTCAAAACTATACTTAGTAACAGTATTCTAAAGGTGATTGCCAAGGATCTAAATAAAACCAAGAAGTATGAGGCTAGCGTGTGCCATTTGTTCTCATTAAAATTTTCTTCTATAAACTATATCTGTAGTCAAAAGCAAAATGCTATGTTCCATTCAGGTTGTTAGAAAGGTAAATTTATATATAAAGTATAGTAATTTCTCCCTTGTGGACTTGAGGTTTACTGAATGGCCTTAAGTATAATAACAAACTCAACTTCTTTGCCATAGTGTAATAGCAAATAAAAGTGTTAAAACAGATTAGATTCTACAGACTAGGTACTTAAGTATTTCTATGCATTTATACATTTAAAATTTTAATGTATAAGAAAAAACTAGTTTTATAGCAATATAATACATTCTACTATGAGATAGAAAAGCACAAACCTAGTCAACACACTCTAATTCTGTTAGAATTAGTTTACCTGCCCGAGTGTCAATGATGTTTCTTTTCTCAACATGAAAATGACAGGGGATTATTTTTTCTTAGAGTTACATTTCCATAGTCATTAAATAGCAGGGAAAACTTAAAAATAGCAGAAGTTACACCTCTAGTGGGGTATATGCCAGCACCACATACTCAAACATGTTAATATTTCTAAAATAAACTATGAATCAACACATCAAGTGGGATAAACTTAGTCTATAAATAGACTCTGTTCTGTTTAAGGTATGTTTGGCTGCCAAGTGAGTATAGGTTAAACTAATTTGTTTCAATTACTCTATGGTAAACTCGCAGGTGAGAAATACCACTTTAAGGAAAATAGGGAGTACTTACCTTGGCACATAAAACCCCTTTCTTCATAGCCAGCATTGCATGAGCACTTGCCAATGGGTACAAGCCATTCACCTTCTGTGCTGCAGTACATCCTAGGAGGATCATCCTCCTTGGAATTGTTAACACAAGAACCCCTAACCTCCACCAAGGATTGAGAATCCATCGGTACTGTGTCTGGAAACATGGCCAGATTCTTCACTATAAATGGGCACTTTTTGAAGTACACTCTCACGGACACCAAGGCAACACAAGCTCCAACATCTTGAAAAGCCAAATAAAATCCCTTTTTGTTGACAGGACCTACTTCTCTAACTTCAGTGTTGAGTTTAAGAATACGGTCCCCAAGATCCATTTGCGTGAAACTTTCATCGGCTGCAATGGTGTCAATCTTTGTAAACTGGTGCTCTCGGAACTTGACCCCATGATCATCATCAGACTCCATGTAGTACAGGTTGAAAGTCTCCTTGCAAGTCCCCAAAACGAATGGGATGCTATTACAGTCTCGTAGAGTGAACTTGAGCTCCACATAGACCTTCTGAGCTGAGTTCCTGGGGACCCAGTTGGTCCTCAGCCAATTATTTTGACTATGTTCCATTACATTGCACACCTGGTAAGTCCTGATGGGTGTGTAATGCTCGTCAACACCACTGATTTCTTCCCACTGAAGAACCAAAGGACAAAAAAAAACAGTCACTTAATAAGTTAAGAATAATGAATAAATAAGATGAGGGTGTCACAGAAAATACAAAATAAATAAGCTGAAACTTTAGTGTTACTCATTAAAGGTCATGATGTAGAAAAACACCATAACATTCTTGATTTTTTCATTTGCAAGGTTCTCTGAATTCACTGACACAGAGTAATTTACACTTTTGATGAATACATGTGAATTGCATTGACATTTGTGGGACATTCAGGGAAAAAGTTGCTTAGCATTTCATTAGACCACAAAATATTCCAGCATTAAAACCTTAACTCAGTCAGACCAGCATGGTTCAGTGGTTGAACATCCACCTAAGAACCAGAAGGTCACTGTTCAATTCCTGGCCAGGCCATATCCCTGGGTTGCCGGCTGGATTCCCAGTGTGGGGCATGCAGGAGGCAGCCAATCAATGATTCTTTCTCATCATTGATGTTTCTATCTCTCTCTCCCTCTCCCTTCCTCTCTGAAATCAATAAAAATATATTAATACAAACACACAAAACATTCAACTCAGGCATCTTCAATAACACTATAAAATGGTTTTATTGTATATTTTTGGATATTTTTTGTTTGTTATTAAAAATTAGTGGCCCGGTGCACAAAATTCGTGCATGGGGGAGGGGATGTTCCTCAGCCCAGCCTGCACCCTCTCCAATCTGGGACCCCTCGAAGGATGTCCTACTGCTAGTTTACAAGGATCGGGCCTAAACTGGCAGTCGGACATCCCTTTTACACTCCAGGACTGCTGGCTCCTAACCACTCACCTGCCTGACTACCTGCCTGATTGGCCCAAACCACTATGCCTGCCGGCCTGCTCCCACCCAACTGCCCCCGCCGCCAGCCTGCTCACCCCCAAATGCCCTCCTGCCAACCTGATCACCTCAAACTGCCCCCTGTTCCAGTGTGCTCACCCCCAACTGCCTTCCCTGCCAGCCTGCTCACCCCCAACTGCCCCCCCTGCTGGCCTGCTTGCCCCCAACTGGCCCCCTGCTGGCCTGCTCACTCCAAACTGCCCCCCCCACTGTCCTGATCACCTCCAACTGACCCACACTGATGGCCTGCTTGCCCCTAACTGGCCCCCCTGCTGGTCTGCTTACCCCCAACAGCCACGCCCCCCCACCAGCCTGATCACCCACAACAGCCCTCCCCTCTTGGCCTCTAACTGCCTCTACCTCAGTCCTGCCACCATGGCTTTGTCCAGAAGAACATCTGGAAGGCATCCTGGAAGGTCTCCCAGTCTAATTAGCATATTACCCTTTTATTAGTATAGATAGAGGTCTAGTGCATGGGTAGGGGTTGGCTGATTTGCCCTGAAGGGTGTTCCAGATCAGGGTGGGGGTTCCCTTGGGGCATGGGGCGGCCTGGGTGAGGGGCCTGTGGTGGTTTGCAGGCCGTCCATGCCCTCATGGGGTGAGGGTCCCTGCTGGGGGGGCGTGGTCAGCCTGGGTGAGGGGCTGATAGTTGTTTGCAGGCTGGCCAACCTCCCCAGCGGGGACTCTCACCCATGGAAGTGTGGCCAGCCTGGGTGAAGAGCTGAGGGCTTTTTTCAGGCTGGCCAAGCCCCCCAAAGATGCAGGCTCCCAGCCCCTCCTATTTTTCTTTTTTTTTTTCAGCACCTCCTTCAGTGGAGACCTCCTTGAGAGGAGGCCAGGGCCAGCTGGAAGCAGGTATCTGGGATTTATTTATTTTCTATAATTGAAACTTTGTAGCCTTGAGTGGAGGCCAAGGCCAGCTGGAAGCAGGTATCTGGGATTTATTTATCTTCTATAATTGAAACTTTGAAGCCTTGAATGGAGGCCAGGGACGACCAGGGCATGCAGGAATCTTGGCTTCCTCCATCACCGGGGGCAACCCAAGACTCCTGCTCTCTCTAGCTCCATTGCCGCCGCTATCTTGGTTGGGTTAATTTGCATACTCTCTCTTGATTGGCTGGTGGGCGTAGCAGAGGTATGGTCAATTTGCATGTTTCTCTTTTATTAGATAGGATAATGAAAAAATATGATTGCCTAAATTAATATTCTCCCAATTTGGGCCACATTTTGGTAAAATCAGTATATGGAAAAGCAAAGTAAATCTAAAGGATGCTATGACCATGTATCTTCATGTATGACATTTTTAATATAGTCATGGTGGACTATGAAAAAAAAATTTGAAGTAAAAATATAAGCATCCATTCTTCCTGCCCCAAAATAAAAGATAAAATAGTTATGCACAAAGAACAAAAGATAAAAGTGTAGTAAACATTTCAATTCTTAATATATTTTACCCACATTTAATTTTACACAAGAAAAAAATAAATAAATGGCAATTTGTCTTGTTGCTGTTGTAGCAGTTAGGGCTACCCTAATACAAATGCTTTATTGTAAAAACATTTAAAATGTTTTGAGACTTTTTAGAAGACTGAAGCCCTGCCTCTCCGATCCTTAGAGCAGGTTTTGAGAAGCTTCTAAGTTGGCATCAGATAGTTTGTGTTGCTTACAATTCCATGATTATAACAGTTTTGCCTACTGCTGCCCGGAAAGTACAATATTTACCATGACCTTCTTGAATTAAAAGGTTCCCCATTACCTATGCATAACTCTCATTTGACATTTGTGTTTTTCTAAAAACTGGTGCTAACCTACATTTATATTTTGCTAGAAGTCTGAATTGAGATTAGTGAATTATTTTTCACTATGCACATACCATGTTCTCGTCAATATGAAGTCTTTCACTATTTTTAAATATACATTTGATTGTTATTTTGTTTATGGTATTACCCCAAGTGGACTATGTTCTTTTCTCCTTGATGCCATCCACACCCCACTCATTCCTATTACATAAGAATGTATTGTATAAGCCTTATTAAATACCATATTTAATTCATGAAACATGTTAAGGTAAATTTAGTTTTGCTTCAATGCCTTTGCTAGATATTAGACCTCTTCATATCCTCGGTAGTATGCAACATAAAACTTCACCTTTCGGAAGATGCATATAATTTTTTTCTTATAATACATGTAGAAATAATTTAAGGAAGTAACACATATAAAGTTCTTGTTAGATAATATATCTTAATTTTTAAATAAATAAACAAACACAATCCTTGTGAATCCCTTTATAAATGTATCCTAAATTTTTCTCCATTAAGGGAATGGCAAGTTTTACATACCTTTAAACAAAATCAATGTCACTTAAGGTGCATTAACATTTTTTTCTATATATATTTATTAAAAACACATATAAATTAATTTCAATCCATAACTTCTGGTCACAAAATAAGATGAAATGTTAATATATTAAATTGATGATAACCACAAGAAAATAAATATGACATTTATTTGGCTTTTGACCTCATTAGAAAAATAAATTATTTGCATTAGAGTGTTTAAATTAATAAAACTAATTTGTGGACCACCATAAATACAGTTAAAACAATTCTTATTCTCCCTACCTCTCCTACAAAACTAAAATAAACAAAAACAAAAACCACTACTTATTTTAATAATCTCAATCATTCAAGATCTAGAATATTAAAAAAGGCATTAATTTTCTGGAGACAAAATTGTTTTGACTTAGGTCCAACAAAGAAACAAATTTGGAGTATTTTAGAAAACCTTAGACTTAATATATAAGACACATTTATATCTTAATACAAGAAAATAAAATATTCACACTGTGCTTTTACTAGTAATCAACAATACACCATTTCCAACCATCCACTCTATGAAATTTTAAGAAGAAAACTATACATGAGAGTCTCAATCCTCAGGATTTTACACTGAGATATTTATAATAGTATAGTCATATTTGAAGCAAAATTAATGTATATGTTTAATACCAGAAAAATAAAAAGCCTGACTGGCGTAGCTCAGTTGGTTAGCGCATAGACCTGAATAAGGAAGGTTTGCTGGTTTGATTCCCAGGCAGGTCACATGCCCAGGTTGTGGTTTTCCCTCCTCTCTAAAATTAATAAGTGTATCCTCAGGTGAAGATTAAAAAATTATAAGAAAGAAAGAAAAATAAAGAAGGAAGGAAGGAAGGAAGGAAGGAAGGAAGGAAGGAAGGAAGGAAGGAAGGAAGGAAGGAAGGAAGGAAGAGTGAACCGAGTTGTAGTTCCTCAAAACTCTGATCCTCTGGTGTTGAGAAGTCATTATGATGTGGAACCACCTCTGTGGTCACCACATTGGTTCTCCAATGGCACTGTAAAGACAGCCAACAAAAACGCCAGAGAGTAGATGTTTTCTGTGGACATTTTTAAGAAAGTTAGATCATGACATCATTATTTAAAAACAAACCAATTGACTTAAAAAATTTAGGTCAAGATTTCCTTTTCAGAATAAATATGAGTTTGTACTTTGATGAATCGATTGCAAATTTCTTCTGCTGTGTATGAGCAGCATTTGTACTAGTCATGAAACAGAGAAGAGATTATAAAGAGATGTTCATAATTTGATATAAACTATTATTTTAATTATAGAGCTTTCATTCTGGTTTAACAATTTCCCTCTCAATGCTAATTCGGCAAGCTATCACAAGTCCTTGAATGCAGAGGTATAAATCTCAGAAAGATAATGCAAACAGCACCACAATGCTTTGAATGTAAAAGGTTGTAGAGAGCAATTATCACTTCATTAATTTGTAATGAAGACCAAATTGCCTGTAAGTGATAGTGGCTTGCTGTCTCAGACCACTTACAAAAACATTGTCACTAACTCTGGAATTTACTAAGGACTGAAGATAGTAGAAACAAAAATCCCTAAATGAGCATTTTCACACAGCAGCAGCCAAGCAAAAATCATTAATTAAAACTGCTGTGGTAAACCTTACACTTATATAATTTTAAAGAATGTCCATATTTACCCTATTTTCTTACTCCAAGAACTAACATGTAATGTTCATACATTATTATAGTTATGTTATTGCCACAATCACTGTCCTAAGGCAGACTCAGAAAATGAAAACAGGTGCCATATAGAAGTGGGTGGTCCAAAGGTTCTTTTTTTTTCACTGTATTAATTCCTAAAGAAAATCACAGACAGCAGGGGGATGAGGGCATGAGTGGGGGGATAGGCGGTAAGGGGGGATAAGGACACATATGTAATAACTTAATCAATAAAGAAATTAAAAAAAGAAAACATCTGCAAGGCGTACGCAGAAGCAATGTTGTCTTCAGCAGAAGGGGATACTGAACTAGGAGGAGCTCAAATTCTTTCTAAAGCTCCCAACTCAACAATTCTGATATGTAGATTCTTACTCCAAGCATTTATTACTAGACCACAGAAGTCAGACAGAACTCAGTGCCCTGTTGTTGTGCTGTGTTCTCTTGTTCCAAATTATAGCACTGGAAACCAGTTGTATCTAGATATCCTCTCCCTAGCAAGGTCACTCTGAAATCTATTCTCAACAGCATAATCACAGTGAACCTCCCCATCATCAAAAGATAGTGTAAGATACAAAGGAGACTCTTAATTCATATTTCCTAGATAGCAGTTCTATGTCATTGTGTTAGAGGCAGAAATAGAATATTGAAAAATAGCTACAATTATAAGAAATATTAATCATGCTCTCTTAACCATGATTGTTCTGTTCTGGTTAGAGAAAGCACATTCTAATCTGGCTGAGAGTTGTATGCCCTGGGACATGGGAGCTAATATTAGAATGCAGTCCAACCTCCTTTTCCGAGAACTGCCTACATTATAGAAAGATGTACAACCTTATGGCTGGGACAATCTAGTCCTGGAAGCACCTACCCTTTGCAATGCCCAGCCCCTATTTGCCTGCAATCTGGTCCCGGAGGTGCCCAGAGGCACTCTCCCTCGGCAACGCCCCCCCCCCCCCCCGCCCCTCCTTCCCCACCTGCATTGCCGGTAACCTATAACCATTATACCTTGCCTACTTGCCTATGCTTGGAATTCTTACTCTCCCACATAAACTTTGCCTCCTACCCAATATGAGCAGCTGGCCTATGGGAAGGAACACAGCAGATTTTTTGGGATGACCTGCTGCTCGCCCATACCATTGGCATTATTGGAATAAATGCTCAGATATGATTCAACCCTGTCTCTGCTTAATTGGCTCAAGTAGTGACAGGCAGCCTGAATCTCTCAGTTGTCCAGTTACAATGGATTCAAACATATTTTTTGGGGAAAACCTATATTTTAATAATTAATCAGCATTTAACCTAATAACTATCACTCGGACAAACCTCAATTATAGTAATTAAGGATTTTTATGAATATTAATTACTCTCTTGGATACATTTTTAGTTACTTGGTAATTGGAAAAAGGAGAAAATATGTGCATTAAAAATAAAAGATATGTTTGTATTGATTTTAGAGAGAAAGGAAGGGAGGAGGAGAGAAACATCAATGTGACTCAATCAGCTGCCTCTTGCACTCCCCAGGGCGATTGAGCTGGTACCCCAGATTGGAAATCTAACCAGTGACCTCTTGGTGAATGGGAAGACAACCAACCAACTGAGGCACACTGGCCAGGGCTGTTTGCATTTTTCTTTTTTTTAAAGATGGAGAACCTGAAATATATTTTGGGCATAGATGAACATGATTTGGAAAATATTAAGAAAGTGAGAAAAAAATAACTTCATGATTTAACTAATAAGACATAAATTCAATTTCTTAAAAATCTGCAGATGTTAATAGAAAAACAATCAATATTCTTATGTTTACAATATTGCTTTTGCATTTCACTGGTTAATAAGAATCAATTTCTGCTCATTATAAAATGCTGACAATTAACTTTGCATTCAATGGTTGTAAGTGATATTAAGTTGGTCCATACTATTCTTTCTCTATATTTCTTACATTTTCCTTCCCTTGCACACACTCATTTCAAAATTCAATGTTCATCTTAGAAATATTTTCACATTTACCATATATATACACACATATATATATATGTATGCATATATATGTATATGTGTGTGTATATATATATATATATATATATATATATATATATAATCCTCACCCAAGGATATTTTCCAGTGATATTTAGAGAGAGTGACAGAGTGAGGGAGAGACAGAGAGAAGCATCAATGTGAGAGGAACACATAGATTGGTTGCCTCCTGCATGTGCTTTGACCAGGCACAGGGCCAGGGAGGAGCCTGCAACGGAGGTATGTGCCCTTGACTGGAATCGAACCCAGGACCCTTTGGTCTGCAGGATGATGCCCTATCCACTGAGCCAAACCAGCTAGGACAATACACATCAATATTTTAAGCATGGAGATGCATAATTGCTTACAATAAGAGTGTCACTATCAAGTATCAAGCACAGAAATACTTATAAAAGTCATTATACTTCCAGTTATTTATAAATAGTAATTCTTAGCCCATTCTGGTCTCAAAAGGACATACATATAAAAAGTTAGAGTAAAATGTTGAGATTAGTAAGGAATAGAATTGTTTGGGTTTTGGGTTTTTGGTGTTATTGATGTTGACTTTTGGTCAAATCAGAGAATTACATTTGTAACCAGAAAATCAAGGAGAAAGAAGATGGAGATTTGATGTTGGAAAGCCAGCATCAGTAACAAGATGCAGGCCAGAGACGAAGAACAGAAATTGCTGGAAGGGGCCTGATTAGGATGGTAGGCCAGTATCTTCACAGTAATGACCCCTATCTATCCCCCCACACTCGTCTCTAAACCTCTAAGTATTCAGCAGAAATTTGATAATGGTATTAGGACTGTCTTAATGAATATAGGGAGGACAATGTCCCAGTTTGGATAAGTGTACTAAAAAGAAAACCAGGGAAGGGGTGAAAGGACATCTTAAATATGTTTTTATTGATTTCAGAGAAAGAAAGGGAGAAGGAGAGAGATAGAAACATCAATGATGAGGATCATTGATGACCTGCCTCCTGCATGCCCCCTACTGGGGATCAAGCCTGCAACCCTGTCATGTTGTCACATGTTCTGACTGGGAATCTAACTGTGACCTCCTGGTTCAAGGGTCCACACTCAACCACTGCACCGTGCTGGTTGGGCAGGACAGAGATTACTAATGAGGAAAGCCAACAAAGGATTTCAGAGAGTGAGCACAAGAGTTAGGACCAGGATGGTATAACAAACCTGTTTAGGATTATCAAGGATATTGGGTAGGTCTTGGTACTTTTTGTAGTTATAAAAACACACAGATTATTAAGGGCACTGTCTCTAGAATGCTTGATGGCATGGGGATCCTTGTGTCCCTTATAACCCTCTCCCTTGAATTCTCTGTCTTTACCCAGAACTTCATGTTCACAGATGCTTCCATCATCATTCTCAGTGCTTCTCAGCTCCTTTAACCCCCAGACTGAGACAAGAGCTAGAGGATTTGGCTTCACCATTCTACGGCTTTAATGTTAGTTATTCTCCTCTCAGCTGTATTCAGTGATACTGTACTGAGATCTCAGGGCTGCTGTTGCCATAACTTTGTACCTGTGGACAAATGTCCCATATTACTGACCACAATCTGTCTAATTCCCTTACATCTATGGTTCTCATATAAAAAAAAATTAGCAAGCAAACTTTTCTAAAATACTGCTTCATGGGTGCTTCATAATTATTTTTTAACTACCTAGGTAATTCTAATGGACCCTTAAGGTTGAGAACCAATGCTATATGTCCCTTAACTGGATTTGTCACTTCTGTTCTCTACCTGACCTGACAGCATATTTCAAAAACAGCTTCCAAGATTTCCAAATCTCCTCAGAAACGATGTGTACATTTTCTAGATAGCCCAGCCCCTGTTTCTGTAGAATGGCCTTAGCTCAGCCCTCATTCCATCTGTTTTTTAATTCCAGTTTTGCCAAAGCCCAGGCACAGCTTATGTAGAAGCTCACCTGAATAACCTCATCTTCTACCTCCCACAAAGAACTGTATGATATTATTATAACAAACAAAGTAAATCTAATCATAGTGTTCTATTTCGCATCTGGCTGTAAATGCAAACCGTGCGCACTACAAATAGATGTAAACAGTGTGTGGGGGAGGGTTACCTTCAGTCACATATTTCTTGAGGTATGAATATGAGACAACTTGTTTTAGACATGCTGCTACTTTTATGTTTGCTATAGTTTGATAGTTTCCCATTGCAATCTTCTATGGTGATTGGTGATTTCTAAAGATGCTTGTATGATAGAAGTTGTATTCAACTCCACATGCATTTATTAAATATGCAAAAAAACCTAGGTCAGAAACCATGGCTAGTCAAAAGTTAAAGTGTGATTTTTGTTATGCAGAAGTTTTGATGCTGGAGGGAGAGACATGTGTCACACAAGCAAATGATGAAATGCTCTCTATGGGACCTCCTGAAAAAAGTAGTGGGGAAAGAGAAAGAATTAACACCACAAGAAAAGTTCTAGGAAAGGAATAAGAAAAAAAAAAGAAATGGAAGGGTAGTAAGGCTAGGATTTCTATAGGGCAAATACAGAGAGAAAAAAGTGTGAGCAAACCAGAAGATGTGTAAGGACAGACCTGTTTAATAAGTTGGGTTCCACTACAGCTAAACAATAGGGCACTGAGCAATGAGTATGCATGCAGTGACTTAGGACAGAAAGGTCTGGGCCCACTTGAACAATATCCACTGACATGTCTCTACTTCATGTGCTACCGTGAGAAACTATGGAAAATAGATACAAGGTTAATTCTAAACTGGGTGCTGGTTCTCTTGAAAAAGGGGGTGAGGGCCTTTAGAAAGAGAACTACAAAAATCAGAAGAGAAGCCATAAGGTGACCTTTGTTGAATAAATGTACACTGAACATTACTCAAAAGATCGTAAAGACATACACAATTTTTTATGAATGCGTACAGGTTCAAGTGCAGCGTAACAGCTGCTCGTTATGTTAGAGTTTTTTTATTACTAATTCATATTTCAGAAAGATCCCTGTACTGAAAAATTGTATCAGCTGAAAAAACATCTAATTGCATGATATAAATCCATGCATGTCTTTAATGTTTCTCTTATGGAACAGTGTTCTTATTATACTCTAGAATTCCTTTCAGAAATAATCAATTTATATTTATTGAATGACTGAGTCAAGGTCTGCATCAAAAATTGAGTAATGGAAAAGAAAGACAGATTACCTGTTCTTAAATACCTATTGTATTTATGTTATATCCATTGTTATATATGTCTTTATTTTAAAAGGCATATTTATTTAATTATTTATGTATTATTCTTTCTACCCAACATGCTTCCTAGTTTGGTATTTTTTCTCCTTCTAAACATCTATTTCTGTATCTAAAACCAAGTAATTTATAAAGAATAACTAGAATTAAATATTATGTATAAAATGTTAAGCTTATACAACTAACAAAGCACAGAGTGTGCTTTTTGATATGGAAGGCATTCAATAAAAAAATAAATACTCTGTATAGTTATGTGTCAGAGAGTGACCTTATAATGAGAAAATATAAGACCCATTCCATGAATGTAAGAATTTTTTAAAAATGTTTGAAAGAAGAGGAAAGTTTCTAGAAATAACATGTCAGTAAATTTATGATAAATATTTTTGGAAATGATAGTAACAAATTTTAAAAGATGAAGAAAAGAATATTAAAATTTAAGAGATGGTGGAATTGCAATTAAAAACAAAAACAAAAACTTGACTGGCCAGCATAGCTCAGTGGTTCAACATTGACCTATGAACCAGGAGCCACAGTTAAGTTCCCAATCAGGGCATATACCCAGGCTGTAGGGGCTCAATCCCCAGTATGGAGCATGTAGGAGGCAGCTGATCAATGATTAATTACCTCACATCATTGATGTTTCTCTTTCTCCTTCTCCATCCCTCTCTAAAATCAATAAAAATTTTTTTAAAAAACCACCAAAAGGAAAAATTAAGATACCTAGGAATAAACTTAACTAAGGACCTAAGAGACCTGTGCTTGGAAAACTACAGGACATTGAAAAAATAGATAGAGGAAGACATAAACAAATGGAAGAACATGCCATGTTCATGGATTGGTAGAATCAACATCATTAAAATGTCCATACTACCCAAATCAATCCACAGATTCAATGCAATCCCCATTAAGATACCAATGGCATATTTCAAATATCTAGAACAAACTCTCCAAAAATTCATCTGGAATAAAAAAAGACCCCTAATAGCCACAACAATCCAGAGAGAGAAGAACAATGTTGGAGGGATCACAATACCAGACATCAAGCTATATTAACAAGTCAGGGTTCTCAAAACTGCCTGGTTCTGGCACAAGAACAGACATCTAGACCAATGGAACAGAACAGAGAACCCAGAAATCCAACCAAGCCATTATGCTCAATTAATATTGAACAAAGGAAGCAAGAGCATACAATGGAATCAAAACAGTCTCTTCAATAAATGGTGTTGGGAAATTTGGTCAGATACATGCAAAAAAATGAAACTAGATCACCAACTTACACCAAACACAAAACCAACTAAAAATGGCTAAAACACTTAAATGTAAGATGGGAAACCATAAAAATCCTACAAGACTCAATAGGAAGCAAAATAGCAGACATATGTCATAGCAATATCTTTATAGACACAGCTCCTAGGGCAATGGAGACTAAGGATAAAATAAACAAATGGGACTACATCAAAATAAAAAGCTTCTGCATAGCAAAAGAAATCATCAATAGAACAATAAGAAAGCCCACTGCATGAGAGAACATATTTGCCAATGATATTTTAGATAAGGGTTTAATCTCCAAAATTTACAGAGAATTCATACAACTTAACAAAAGAAAGATAAATGATCCAATCAAAAAATGGGCAAAGGATCTAAATGGACACTTTTTGAAAGAGGATATACAGAAGGCCGAGAGATATATGAAAACATGCTCAAAGTCACTAATCATATGAGAGATGCAAATCAAAACAACAATGAGATACCATCTCACACCTGTCAGAATGGCTATCATCAACAGATCAACAAATGGCAAGTGCTGGTGAGGATGCAGAGAAACAGGAACCCTCGTGCACTGCTGGTGGGAATGCAGACTGGTGCAGCCACTGTGGAGAACAATATGGTGTTTCCTCAAAAAGTTAAAAATGAAATTCCCATTTGACGAAGTGATCCCACTTCTAGGACTATATCCCAAGAAACCAGAAACACCAATCAGAAAGGATATATGCATTCCCATGTTCATAGCAGCACAATTTACAATAGCTAATATTTGGAAACAGCCTAAGTGCCCATCAGCAGATGAGTGGATTAAAAAATTGTGGTACATCTACCCCATGGAATACTACACCACTATAAAAAAGAAAGAACTTTTACCATTTGCAACAGCATGGATGGAACTGGAGAGCATTATGCTAAGTGAAATAAGCCATTTGGAGAAAGATAAATATCACATGATCTCACTCATATGTGGGATATAATGGTGAACATAATTTGATGAACAAGAATAGATCCAGAGACAAATGGTAAGGGAGGGTTAGAGATCAACCAAAGGACTTATATGCATGCATATTAGCATCACCAATGGACACAGACACTGGGGCAGTGGGGGCTTGCCTGGGGTGGGAATGGATAAGGGGGATCAATTGGGGGAAAAAGAGACATATGTAAAACTTTAGACAATAAAAAAATCCTCAAAAAGAGAAAACTACCAAAATAATGTAAAATGCTTAAATAACTACTGAAAATGTGATTATCTAGCCAGATGAATTGATTTGCAACAGATATGATGGATTAAAATATAAAACATACCTCATAAAGATATTATTTAAATTTACCATTGTCAAGGATTTTCAATTAAATCTGCTAATTGTAAGTTATTTTTTATATGTGGGGAAGAAGATCAATATCAAAGGAAGGGTAGGAAAGATATAAATTATGTTACAGAGGTTTGATTTAAATGGTTAAATATTTTTTTATTTATAAAGTAAGACAGACATATAATTCCAAAAATGTTATTTTAAAAACTATAACCATGAAATATAACATTACCTAAAATGATCTTTGTGAAGAGGAGATCAATATAGTTAAAATTATTTAATAAACCATTTGCTTATTCCATGAAACAGAAAAATGAACATTTTTATGCTATCAGATATTTTTCTTACTCTGTCTTCCTGTTCATATATATTACTAAATGACTTCACATTTTACAGAATAAATTTCTCTTAAATTTTAGGGTATAGGACCATTAGGATATCATGTTTTCAATTTTTGGTAAAAGGTTCGATATTAAATTGCCCAATAAAAAGATAATCTTAGAATTCAGTATAACTACTTGAAAATAATGGGGGGAAATTCCATGCACATGACTTTAACATGTCTAGACTGAAGACTGTGCTAAGATGGGCATTGGCAGAATTATTACAAGTGGCCAACTACTAAGATATTAATGCATAGCAATGGCAGCAGTACATTTCATATCAGTTGTGAGATTCATGTAATTTCCTGCTATGATAATGGGTTACAGCCACAGGAGTCATAGTAATTTACCACATACCTGCGGAGCACTCACAGTGACGGAAATGAAATTAACTCATGTCACTGTGGAGCATATGCTAAGTTTCACAGATCTTCAGATAACTAAGTTTATTTTAACACTATAAATATAGTTTTTGAGAGCATTTCCCTGAAATATAAGTGGCTTTATAGAACCAATTTTAAAGCTGCAGAAACTCTTTCTCCTGCTCTTCCCACAAGGATAGCCACCATGCTTCACGGGAACATTTTAATCCTTTATCCATGGAGCATCTGCAAAGCCCAGATTAAGGGTCAAAACTCTAGAGACAGACTCTGGGTTTGAAACCTAGCTCTGCTACGTAATAGTTTAATATACTATAATTTAATTCACACATCCGAACATAACTGTGAACTCTTTCTAGAGATGTTGTAAACAAAAATAGATTGTCTATTTTAAAGAGTATACTGTGCCTGGGAAACAGTAAACTAAAATTATTGTTATTCAGTTTAATCCCAGTTAACTAGACATGTGGTTGGAATACACTGACTTTTTTCCCCGTATAAAATAATCCAAATATATTTTAAGTCTATCTTTCCCTATATCCTCTTCTTTTTTTTTACTAGGTTTTCTTCAAACTTATTTAAGGTAACCACAATCTCTATGGTAAAATTGCCATTCTGTATGGAGTAATAGTTTTGCCAATAATATTCTACACTTTACCAAGTACTATAGTTTTGTAATTTTTTAGGCATTGACTTCACTACCTTTTACTATTATTTTTAAACTAAAAGCCTGGTGCACGAAATCTGTGCACTGGGGGAGGGATCCCTCAGCCCAGCCGGCCCCCTCTCACAGTCCAGGAGCTCTCAGGGGATGACCTACTCTGCAGGAGGCGACAGGATGATCAGAGGAAGGTGCCGCCCCCATCACACTGCTGCTGCTGCCACTGCCGCCCGCTGCAGCCACCAAGGTGTTTTCATCAACACGGACTCCAGTCCCTTCACCACGAAAAAAAATGACAACTTTCTTTAAGCATTTTCAAGAATTCTCTTTCATAGGATATTACATTTCTTTCTTTCTTTTTTATCCTCACCTGAGGTTATTTTTCCATTGATTTTTAGAGAGCATGGAAAAGAGAGGGAAAGACAGAGAGAAACATCAATGTGAGAGGGAGGGACATATTGATTGGTTGCCTCCCGCATGAGCCCTGACCTAGGCCCTGGCCAGGGAGGAGCCTGCAACCTAGGTACATGTCCTTGACCAGAATCAAACCTGGACCCTGCGGTCTGCAGGCCGAGGCTACATTCACTGAGCTAAACCGGCTAGGGCAGGATATGACATTTCTTAGCCCTCTAACAGCAGACCTTCATTTTTCCCTCGAGGAGTGAGGTGGAAAAACCCTAGATCACCTTCTTGGATTCTTATTAACCAAGTTACCAAGAACACTGTGAGTGGCGTACGGGGAGCTTAGCCAATGAGCGGTCAGAAAAGGTGTTTCCTCTGCAGCTCATGCACAGAGGCAGGACTGCTGGTGCACTATCTCCCAGCAGGGGCAGGCCCCCCTGTGTGTTGTGTCTCTGCTATGGGCCCATCTGTGTGTGCAGCCTCCTCCTGAGCCAGTTGTGACTGTTATGGTGTCCTGACTCATTTGCATATTATCTCTTTATATATATATATATATATATATATATATATATATATATATATATATATATATAAAAGTACATATTCTGTTTGTATGAGACATTAATAGGCAGATTCTATGTTTTAATAAAATTAACTATGTATGGGAACTCTGACCAGAGTACACCAGATGATAAAGTTCCATTTGCCATATGCATGTGCAAAGCAATGATGCAGTAGTTTCACTGTACATACTACACAGTTGCACCTTTATTTTATGTAACACTGATGTTACATAAGAAGCTTCTTTTGTCTGAACTAGTATAGAATATACTGCTGACCAGCTGGTGGTGAGACTACTTTGTCTGGCTGCTGTGTTTGCAAGCACTACTGTATGTGCAATGGCTGCTGTGTCTGCAGTAAAGTCTCTTCCATCTGCCTGCAGCCGCTCGTGACTTCTTCCAATTCCCGTTGTCTACAGAGGACCTGTCCCCAGCAAAAGGGCTCAGACCCAACATTACATATTATTGTTATATTACAGTTTACACTATACAGAACAGTGTGTTAAGCTTTAGTTATCTCATGTCTAAATGAAGATAATAGTACTTTTCTTATAAGATTGTTCACTTACTTAACAGATAGTATTGGTAGTTAATAAGCGTTTACATGGCTGTTACCTGCAAACTAACTAATTTATTTTATTTAATGAATACCTACATGCTACAAAATTATTTTTGGGGGCTATCATTATAATAGAGATGCAGAAATCATGGTTTCCTGCCCTTGAAAATCTTGCATTAAAAGAATGGAAATATGCATGTGCAAGTCTAATGTTAGACAATCATTCATTGAACAGAAAATTTACGTGGGCCAGGCCCTTTTTTTATCCTGGGAAAACAATAATAAAGCCACTAGTGTTTTCATGATGCTATGTTCTACTCAAGAGAAAACAACAGTAAACACACATACACATACATACACACACATATGATAGGTGAGCTGTGATCATGATGAAAAAACTAAGATGAAAACAAGGTAAGGAGATAGAAGACCATACTTGGGTTGATGAATATGATATTTTAGATAGGGTAATCAGAGGTCAGTTCTCATTTTTGCAGCTACTTGAATAAAACCAGTAAAACAGGCCAAGAGAATATCCTATATAATAAAAGCGTAATAAGCAAATCGAATGGTGGAATGACTGGTCGGCAGGGCCGGGGCCAGAAAGCAGGTGGTGCCAGGCCAGCCAAGGCACATGCCAGTGAGCAGAGGGAGGAGACAGCAATAGGGTGGGTGGGGGATGGTGGCGACCAGGGGCAGGGCGATGGGGCCAGCACCATACCCTGATCACCTGCTCAGTCGTCTCCTGCAGAGGGAGGCCACCGGCGACCACTGTGAGGTGATTCAGGGCGGGACAGGCTGCTCGCCATCCCCAGAGAGGCCCACAGGGGTTGCCTCCTGCAGAGGGAAGCCACCAGCAACCATGGCAGGGCGGGGCCAGCCGCTTGCTGTTCCCAGATCAGCCCACAGAGGTTGCCTCCTGCAGAGGGAGGCCATCAGTGACTCCGGTGGGGGCGATTCAAGGCAGGGCCACCCGTGCCATCCCCTGACCTGTCCCAGGTCACCTCCCGCAGAGGGAGCCCAGACTGAAGCTCAGTTGGATATCCTCTGAGGGCTCCTGGACTGCAAGAGGATGCAGGGTGGGGTCAGGAACACCTCCCACCTGAGTGCAGAATTTTCAGGCAGTATGCTTCTAGTCTGTAGATAAAGCATCTCAGACTGAGGGGACAGAAAGCCCATGCGTTGTGAGATTGAAAGTGGTGTTGCAATCAAGACTGAGCAAGGGAGTTACTGTGGCTGAAACTGAGTAATTCAGGCCTGAAGTGTTGAAACAATACATCAGAGAGGCAGTGGGGTACAAGAGCATTTATGTTGAGAGGAGAGGTCCTGTAAGAGACTTTGGATTTTATTCTCAGACACTAGAGGTCCGGTGCACAAAATTCGTGCACAGGGGTGTGTGTCCCTCAGCCCAGCCTGCACCCTCTCCAATCTGGTACCCCTCAAGGGATGTCTGACTGGTAGGATCGGGCCCAAACTGACAGTCAGACATCCCTCTTACAATCCAGGACTGCTGGCTCCCAACCACTTGCCTGTCTGCCTTCCTGATTGCCCCTAACCGCTTCTGCCTGTCAGCCTGATCACCCCCTAACCATGCCTCTGCCAGCCTGATTAATGCTTAACTGCTCCTCTGCCAGCCCAATTGCCCCTAACTGCCCTCCCCTGCCAGCCTCATCGCCCCTAACTGCTCTCCCCTGCTGGGCTGGCTCCCCCCCAACTGCCCTCCCCTGCAGGCCTGGGTCCCCCCAAACTGCCCTCCCCTACAGGCCCAGTCACCCCTAACTGCCCTCCCCTGTCAGCCTCATTGCCCCTAACTGCTCTCCCCTGCTGCTCTTGCCCCCCCCCCAACTGCTCTCCCCTGCAGGCCTGGGGCCCCCCCAACTGCCCTTATCTGCTGGCCATCTTGTGGTGGCCATCTTGTGTCCACATGGGGGCAGCCATCTTGTGTGTTGGAGTGATGGTCAATTTGCATATTACTCTTTTATTAGATAGGATGGTATGACTCATGTATTAAATAGTCATAGACTTCTGTGTGGAAAACAAAATGAAGAGAGCAAAGGTATAAGAAGTGAGATCATTAGGAGGTTATTATAATAGTCCAGGCAACAGAGGATAGGATATTATCAGTGGAGGTAGGGAGAACAGATCAAATTCTGGAAATATTTTGGTAGTATAGCCAAAAGAACTTGAAAGGTGAAGAATGGGATATGCACCGTTAAAGAGTGGCAATGCCTATGTGAGACCAGAGAAAGAGAACCACAGCTAAGAACTGGCGTTCTGGCAATAAATTTAATAAGTTCACTTTTGACTAGTGAAAGTAGGTGGTGAGGGAAAAGGAGGAAAAAGCACATTACAGGCAGATGAAGTGAATATGAACAAAGGCATAACAAACAAAAACAATGACTGAGTTTGGGTATCAGGAAGCAGTTAATGTGAGAAATGAAGCTATCTTCCATTGGTTAATTCAACATGTATTTATTATATACCAGTTATGTACTAGAAACTCTATTAGGTGCTGGAATTATAGAAGTGGCAAAATGGCCTGAAATCTTTCTCCTCAGGGAGTGTAAATTCTAGTGGGAAAGACATACCAAAAAGACAAGATAAAGAAGTAAAAGTTATGTGTTCTTATACAGTGGTACTAGAGGCCCGGTGCACCAGTGGCATCCCTCAGCCTAGCCTTTGGGATCAGGCCAAAACCGGCTCTCTGACATCCCCAAGGGGTCCCGAATTGTGAGGGGGCACAGGCCAGGCCAAAGGACCCCACTGGTGCACGATCGGGTTGGAGAGGGATGCGAGAGGTTGGGCAGCCAGGGAGGGGAAAAGGGAAGGCTCGAGGTTGTGTCCAGCCTGTCTTCCTCCGTCCCAATCGGCCAGACTCCAGCATCGAGCTAACATATTGGTTGAAGGGTTTGCCCCCTAGTGGTCAGTGCACCTCATAGCAAGCAGTTGAGCAGCCTTAGCATATCATTAGCATATTATGCTTTGATTGGTTGAACGGCTGACTGGACACTTAGCACATTAGGCTTTTTATTATATAGGATGCTTTAAGAAGAAGCAATAAAGGAAGCAAGGGAGGGGGGACAGTTGTGTATGATGAAAAGAGGAGATTTTAAAAAGAATGGCCCAGGAAGACCTCACCTGAAAGGTGATGTTTCAATAAAGACCTGGAAGAAGTGCTCACAGTGAAGGAGGATTTCACTGGTATCAAGAGTATAAAAACCACAAAGAGTGGAGTGTACCTGGTATGTCCAGGAAGAGGAGGAAATGAGCATGGCCAGGGCAGAGGGAGAAAAGGAAAGAGTTGGAGGTTAGGTCCAATCCTGGGATCTGAATGGAAAATTGGAAAAACTCACCTTTTCATAGGATCACACTGGTTACTATAAGGAGAACGGAAAAAAAAAAAATAGAGTAGGAATAGGAGATGATCATGTGAGATTGTTTGGAATGCAACTGAGGTTTTTCTTATCACTCAAGTGATTCAAAAAAAGATGAGACTTAGTGACATTACATTGACAAGAGTGATTAGGATAGATTGAAGGAAAAATGGAATGAGATGAATCAGTTATTGTGGTTAGCTAAGAGAGGGGTGATGAGGTCTTATCCATTTTGCTCATTATTGAATCCATGTGCCAGTAGCTCTCCAGTAGCTTGCTGCTGCCCTCAAGTAGCTCTCTGCCCACTGCCCCACCCTCCTGTAGCTCCCTCCATCTCCCCTCTCCCATCTCCCCTCATAGCTTGCTGCCCTGCCCCACCCTCCTGTAGCTCTGTGCCCCTCCCCCATAGCTTGCTGCTCCGCCGCCCACTTGTAGCTCACTGCCCCACCCTTCTGCTGATCTGTGATCCAGTTGTTATGTGGTCAGTCATTACACTACATGGTGTAATGACCATTTGCATATTACATCTTCATTATATAGGATAGCATCCAGCACAGTCCCACATATTCCACTCATTGAGTGGGCAAATGAATGAATTAATTTTTTAATGACAGTAATATTTCAGGGGCAGGATGAAGACTTGGCAATTGAAGGGTATTTGGTTTGAGAAAATTGAAAAAATGAAAATGACTCTGAGGTTATAAGCTAACATTTGATTATTATATTGACCATTTTATGTAGAAATTATGGGCTTTCCTGGCAATGAATCATGATTTATCCTTGTCCAACACTATCCTTTGCTGTGTTATTAGCAAATTTTACAAATGAGACAAATAAAGCTAAATAAGAAATTCAACAACTTGCCCCAAATCAAAAACCTGGTAGATTGTGGAGCCTAGATTCAAATCTAGAATGTTTTAGTTACAAAGACTTTCTTATTTGCCACTATTCTGTTTTGGTGACTTGAAAATAGTCACTAGCAAAGAGGCAACAAAAAGGCGAGAAAGAGGACCAATTTTGTTTAATATAGGCAGAATCTGCTATATCAATATGAAACACAGACAAAGATGTTTTCAAACATTGGAAAGGTCATCCAGAAGTCAGGGGAAAAGAAGCATAAAAATAGAAATTCAGATTTTGGAGTTGCATAATTAAAACTTTGGAAATAATTAAGATGATTAAAAAAGAAAAATAATAATTTCAGAAATTATATTGAAATGCTTATGCTTACAGGGTAGAAAGAGAAAGATGAGCTGATGAAAGAAATGAAAATGTAAAAAATGGCTTCTTCAAAGCATACATATTGAAATGTTTTCCACATCAAAAATGTTTTTCAAGTTGAGCATGGTAAATACTAAGAAAAGAAGCCTTTTTAGAGGTGGAAGTAGAACAAAGAGAACATGCCAACAATATCAGAAGGGAGAGAATTTTAAAAACTTTGAATTTACTATAGAGTAAAAAACAAACATAGGGTCTAAGAAGAATGAACTGGTGAGCAGAGGATATTGGAGACTAGAAGGAATATTTTTTTATTATTTTTGATTTAGCCAACAGAGGTTTTTCCAAAACTTTGCTGAACTAAGGAGGGTACAGCCAGGAATAAGTTACAGTAATTACGGATTTTTAAGACAATTTTTATTCTTAAACATGGCCTGGAAAAAGCATTTTATGATATAAAGGGACCTTGAAATTTTCTTTACTAATTAACATCTAAAGAGAGAGATAAAAGTGAACAATGTCACAATGCTAATAAGGGTCCAACCTAGACCAACCAAGATTCGGGTCTTATTCTCAGTCCTGTATTAGTGACAATAAACAATATTGTCTTTGCAAGACAGAAAGGACTAATTTTAAAGTCAGTTTTGGTAGAAACTTGATTCACTAGTAATCCATATGATATATTTACCTAGAAATTCCCCTCAGCTATAGGCAAAGATTAATGGGTTTGAAATAAATGTGTGAACATGGTATTGCTATATTTTTAGATGAAACTTGTTGCCTTATTGAAATTTCATATTTTAAGCATATCAATTTATGTATTTCATAGTTTATATTTACATGTTTTGAAATAATAGTATTTTTTTAAAGAAAAAAAGTTTCTGGAAAGATGTTTGAGAATAGATTTAATCCTATTTCAATCCTCACCTAACAAATGTAAACAAATCAAAAGTGGTAGATATTCCACTACAAAAATTATCATCCTATATAATAAAAGCATAATATGCAAATTGACTGAACAGCCAAAGAGTGGAACAACCATCCAGATGACCATCCGGATGACCATCCAGGACTACACTATGACACCCACTGGTGCCAGGTCAGTCAAGGTGGGTGCAATGAGATTGGTCGGGGGCCTAGCCATTAACCCATGATTGCCCAGCAGAGAAGGCTTAGGCCACTGGTTGGTGGGGCAATCAATCAAGGGGTTCCATGATCACCCCAAAGAGAGAGGCCCAGGCCACTGACCTGCAGGCTGCGAGGGAAGCCTTTGCGAGGGAAGCCCGGGTCCCGGGTGCCAGAGGGAAGCTGGTGCCAGCAGCCAGGGGAAGGAAGGCCTACTCTTGCATGAATTTTGCGCATTGGGCCTCTAGTATTATCATCTATACTAATAAAAGGGTAATATGCTAATTAGACTGGCTAGACTGGACATCTTCTGGACATCCTTCCAGACAAAGTCACGGTGGTGGGGGCTGAGACAGAGGTGGTTAGGGGCGATCAGGCCAGCAGGGGAGAGCAGTTAGGGACGATCAGGCTGGCAGGCAGAGGCAGTTAGGGGTGATCAGTCAGGCAGGTAGAGGTGGTTAGGGGTGATGAGGCAGCCAGACAGAGGCAGTTAGGGGCGACCAGGCAGGCAGGCAGGTGCATGGTTAGGAGCCAGCAGTCCTGGATTGTGAGAGGGATGTCTGACTGATGGTTTAGGCCCGATCCTTGTGGCAGTCAACTGGTCAACCAGTCGCTATGATGTGCACTGACCATCAGGGGGCAGATGCTCCAACTAGTAGGTTAGCTTGCTGCTGGGGTCTGGCCGATCGGGACTGGACATGCCCTGGAGCCCTCCCATGGTCCCTCTCCAGCCTGATCTTGCACCAGTGGGGTCCCTCAGCCTGGCCTGTGCCCTCTCACAATATGGGACCCCTCAGGGGATGTTGGAGAGCCGGTTTCAGCCTGATCCCACAGGCCACTCCCCTTGGGAGGGCACCAGATGCAGGGCTCATGGCTGGCGAGGACTGCTGTGGCAGTGTGAGCCTCTCCTGATCAGGACTGATTGGGTGCAAGTCCATGACAGGCACAGTGTGGCTGGGATGAGTGGGCGTGGCAGGTAGGAGCTACAGGCAGCATTGGACTGTGGGTTTCAGCCCGATCCCTGCAGGTCACCCAGAGGAACCCCTCCTGTGCACGAATTCGTGCATCGGGCCTCTAGCAATATATATGATCTGTATATATAGTGTGTATTCTGCAATATATGGTATATAAGTTTCATTGCCCAAAGTGAATTCGATTAGAAGCTGAAGCAATGAAATAAATTGGATCTCAAATAACCACCTGTTCAGGATTAGAAATATGTATAATACATGGCTTGTTCATAAAATATGATTCCAGATTATTTACTTAATATTTAAATATCAAACATACCGGAAGTGACTCAAAGAGCTAAATGATATGTATTTAGAACATTATTTGGTGTAATAAATTTTCAAACAAAACCCTGGCTGGTGTGGCTCGTCCTGGTAGGACATTGGCCTTTGCACCAAAAGGTTGCCAATTTGATTTCTGGTCAGTGTGCATGCCCAGGTTGCCAGCTTGATACCTGGAAGGGGGTGCGCAGGCGGCAGTGGATGGATGTTGTACTCTCACATGAAGTTTCTCTCCATCTCTCTCCCTCTCCCTTCTACTCTCTTTAAAAAATCAATAACAAATTGTTAAAAATTTCAAACAAAAAGTAATTGCTCCAATATCAAAATTATTGAGAACAAAGAACATTTCGTATTGACAAATTAAATTATGAAAATAGGTTTATCAAATCCTAACAATTATTCACACAGTAATGCAAAATCCACTGTCAATTGGGGGAACAGTTATTAATTATCATCAGATCAATTTTGAACTTTAAAAATTTGAATTCAAAATTCATGGCTAACTATATAAGTTACAGAATTCTTATTTTCTTTGTTACAGTTTGACTATTTATTTATGTGTGATATCTCAAATATTGATAACTTTTATAAATGGCCCATATTAAGAAAGGTATTTAACAGAACATCTTATTTTGTGGGTTCAAGTATTATATCCATAAAAACCACAACTGTATGTTATTGCACCTCTACTTATTATCCAAATAAATTTTGTCCCACTTCCTACAAAATATTTCAGAGAAAATTTACAGATTAATTTAAATTTTAAATGTAAATAATAGATGTACCAAAATTAACTATTTAAAAATATTTCTCTAAATTCTCCTTCAAATATTACAACTGCTGACCAGTTTCTGTTCTGCTTGCTGAGGCTAACATTGGTATATTTTAAAGTAATTGTTTTTGCTGGATTATCATCAGGATAGTTCTTAATATTATTTTCCCAATATTACATGCCTCCAGCATCTAGAACTACATAGCACTTAATGGTGAAATATACCAATTTGTACTCTGTATTATGATCATTTTAAAATATGAAACCTGAGTCAATTCTAGGGTTATAAGTAGGATAGTAGCACTGTATTAAAGAAAAACAATATTAACTCTACAGTTTACAGATTTTTATAAGTGCACTGGAAAGTAAATATTCTTATGTGATATTCCAATCAATTTTATACTTTGGTTATTGGAGAACTAATTCCAACATCCCACAACCATGTAGGTTGTTATAAATACCATTTGGTATTTATTTCTACTTAATTATAAACATGTATATTATCTATAGTATATATGCTACTTTATAATATATGCAGTATATATAGTGATTTTTATAGTCAGTATATTTTACCCCTATTTGTATTTATTTTCATAGTTTCCTACTTTAAAATCTTAGCCTTGCTATTTTGAAGATAATTAACCCATTTACCTATAACTCTGGATCCAAGAGGGCTCAGAATATATATTACTTACCATATAAACAATCATCCAATAATTTTGTAGACATTGAACCTAGGTTAGTGTAGTATGAATTCTAGCACAAAATGCCCAGGATTCTCCTCTGATATGTTGGTGCTATTTCACTAGGCTTGCCTGCTCCTCAACATAATCATGCACAGAATGCTTTTCATTGACCAGACACTTTCCTAAATTCTTTTTATATACAATCTACAATAATGAAAGCATAACATGCTAATTAGACTGGACGTCCTTCTGAACAACCTTCCAGACGAAGCCTGGGCTGCGAGGGAAGCCTGGGTCCCGGGTGCCAGCAGCTGGGAGAAGGAAGGCCTATTCTTGCACGAATTTCATGCATCAGGCCTCTGGTCTAATATAATCCTCAAAAATAACCTATACAGTTAAATATCATTAATATCTTCTTCTGACAAATGAGGACATTAAGCTACCAAAAGATTAAGTAAATTCCTGTAGTTTCATACTAGCATATGGCAGAAGAGATTGGAACTCAAGCACTCTAGCTCATAGATTGTAATCTTAATCACTCTTTTTGGTTGATTTGTTTTTGCTTATCCTATTTTCCTCCTGGTGTTTATTGTTATTACTAGAGGCCCGATGCATGAAATTCGTGCAAGGGTCTTGGCCCCAGCCTGCCGCCTGCCACTGCCGCGGCCATGGGTCTCTGCCTCCTGTGCCTCACCCCCGCCCGCAGTGGCTTTGTCTGGAAGGAAGGACATCTAGAAGGATGCCAGTTAATTAGCATACTACACTTTTATTGTTATAGATTGGGAGGAGAGGCAGTTCCAAAAGACACACTTCTGTGCCACTCTTCCACTGACATAGAAATCAAAGTTCATCCTTTCCCTGCTCTGCTGCTTCCTAGTACCCACTCAGTGAGCTAGCCATTGATCTTTAAGTCCCATTGCATGCGATGCCTTTTCTGTTAAGATTTTTCCCCTCCCACTGAGATTGAGTCACTGGCTCCTCAGCTGTGTACTTCCATCATTTCCTAAACAGTTATACTATTGTATGTATTACCTCATACTGCACTGATTTGCCCAAACATTTTTCTCCAAAGAGGTTACATTTTCCCTGAAGGTAAATTTATGTGATCTTTAAATGGGACCTCTGTGTGGCTGCAGAATCTAGCAGAGTGCTTGAAAATGTACATACTTGCAGGGGTAGATCATAAAAAGGTTTAAAGCTGGTTGGGCACAATGGAGACTCAAGGGAACTATGATAAGCTAGAGAAGAAAGTCCACTTTAATTTTTCATATACACTCTTGTCTCTTAATCTCACAATATTTAGGGGTCACCAATAAATACTTGATCAACTAATGCAAGAGGAAGAATATAGTTTAATTTTTCCAATAAACAGGTAGACATTTAACCATGTGTTATGGACTGAATTGTTCCTCCTCCCAAATTCATCAGATGAAGTCCTAACATCCAGAACCTCAGAATGTAACCATATTTGGAGATAGGGTCTTTAAAGAGTTAAGTAAATTAAGATAAAGTTGCTCAGGTGAGCCCAAATCCAATATGACTGGGGTCTTTATAAGAAGAGGGCATTTGGACACAGGCGTGTACCAAGGGAGGACTATGTGAAGACACAGGGCAAATACAGTTCTCTCTAAGCCCAGGAGAGAGGCCCGGCCGGAACAGATCCTTCCCTCACAGCGCTGGGAGGAACTACCTCTCCCTGTCAGCAACTTGATCTGGGACTTCCAGCTTATGAGAAAATAAATTTCTGTGGTTTAAGCCAAACAGTTTGTGGTACTTTGGTATGGCAACCCTAGCAAAGACTATACCATGTGATAACATTTATGCAAAATTTTAAAGTAAAAGTTTAATATTCAAATGAAGTTTATACTAATAGGTGCTCAATTAATTGGTTGATTTATTATATTCTCCAAAAGTCTTGCTTCATCTGTTTTCATAGATATGACTGGCAGAGTTTTGAAGAGAGTTAGAAAAAACAAAACAAAAAAACGCCCAAACCTTTAAGACCTTTTATTATAATTAAACTGGTCCAAAGTGATTAAATATTTTTCATTCATCAGCATTTCCTAGGAAGTGTTAAAAAAGAAAGTGTGACCTGATTTCAATATAATATGTAAAATATATCAAAGAAACAGATATTGCTTTTAGGTTAATTGGTCATGGAACAGTTAAGCAGTAAACCCTTGAACTGTTACAGATGGAGGATGTTTAATAGTGTCGTACAGGAAGTGTCTTAGGGTCCAATTTTTGTGCAGTGAGAGACCTGTTTTCAGCTGTTGAAATTATGCTTCCAAATAAAAGTAGCTGAGTTTAAAGTTTGTTTTGCATTATTATTTCTGAGTAGAAAATGGCAGAGCTACTGCCCAAAGGAAGACATAGTAATAATAAATTACAGAGCATATTGAGCAAAATTAATGTCTTCTTACTCATTCCACTGTTAAAAATAGAGTATTTATAGTAACTGTTTTAAAAGACTAACTGATGTGGAAAAATATTGCAAATGAAAGCACGGGCTATTTTTTGGAATAAAAAGAATTGTGTCAGAGCAGGCTGATGTGGTGCAATTAACAGCTCAAAGTAGCATCTTCGGGACACCAGGAGTTTTCAAGATGAGAAAGGTAGCCCAGAATATAGCTACTAGCTAGGTCTAAGTATAGTTTTCAATAATATACTTGGGATAAATGATAGGGTATTAATACTAATGCAATGCAAGTATGGACATTAATACTATAATCCATTCCACTTTATATCATATGGTATATTTCTCATTTCTTAATATATGATCAATTATTCTTGTTTGGTCCTCTTCATGCTCTTAAGAAAAACTGCAATTTATCCCCTTCAGAAAACCTTATAAATGTTTTCTTTTTTTTAAAAAAAATATATTTTATTGATTTTTCACAGAGAGGAAGGGAGAGGGATAGAGAGCTAGAAACACCGATGAGAGAGAAACATCGACCAGCTGCCTCCTGCACGCCCCCTACCGGGGATGTGCCCGCAACCAATGTACATGCCCTCGACCGGAATCGAACCTGGGACCTTCCAGTCCGCCGACCGACGCTCTATCCACTGAGCCAAACCGGTTTCGGCCTTATAAATGTTTTCTAAGTAGACTTGGATCCATTTAACAACTACACTCTATGTACAAGCATCTGTCTAGATAGAACATGAAAGAAGCACTTATTACCGGCTTACTTCAATCCTGCAAAGGTATTTATTGAGGGCTGATTATGAACCAGAGAATATTCAAGAGGGGGTATAGAGCCACTGAAAAAAACAAACAGCAAAGTTCCATGGAACTTTTATTTTCCAGGAGTGAACGAGAGCAGATAATAGAAAATGAAAGAGGGTATGAAGGGAAAGAGTCCTCAAGGACCACTATGCTAATAAACTGTTCTGGACAGAGGTTTGAGTGGTGTGAGGAAGAGACCGATTTATGAAGATGGAAAAGATTAACTGCAGGAGGAGCAGGTGTGGGGAAGGGATATGAAGGTATTTTAGATGTGTGCATTATGCATGTCTATTAGACTTCCAAGCAAAGATGACAAGCTCTTCTCTTTCTGAGTCTAAGATCCAGAAGCACAGTGAAGACAGATGCAATATGGATAGGGTTTGTCATGATAAAGATGGTGACCATGGCTAGGAAATAAGTGTAGGAAAAAAAAAAAGATTTGAATAGTGAGTTTGGAGCTCTTTAATTATTAGAAATAAAGAATATTGGGAGAATCTAGCAAATGAGCCTAAAAAAGAAGTGACAAGTAAAGCAAGAGAACTATAAAAATTGTGCTCCAACACCAAATGAGGAAAAAGGTTCTAGGAGGAGAAGATAAGCTAATGATGAGCCTTGTCAAATGCTCCTGCTAGAAGGGAAAGTGAGGGCTGAGGGTGGAGTCACTACATTGGGCAACACAATGCCATTGCTGTGCTTATTCCTATCTGGATGTGTTTCATCTATTTGTTTTTCAAAAACATGTTATTGAGCAACTCTTATGTGTAGGTATTAAAGGGGTAACTATGAAAAGGAATGAATTCATTTATTTTTGTAAGCAAACCATTAAATCACAAAACAAATGAAAAACAAAATTCAGTGATAGTTTTATTATTGTTTTTTGTTTTTGTTTTTTACCATTAGGATAAAGTAAGCTTTTTTTTTATTGCCCATTAAAATTACCTATTTCTTCCGAATGCTTATTTTATTTAGTATATACTAATAATATAGTTTAAACATGTTTAATGTTGTCAAAAACAGGTTGAGTGCTAAGAGATTTTTTATGTTAATTAGCATATAATAGATTCATTTTCAACAAGTCAAGAGAGTTGTTATACTATCTTTTTCAATCTAGTCCTTAAGTGAGGGCACAGAGCTATGTCATGGCCCATTATTTCAGAGAAGCGCCTACAGTGACAAGACTGCTGGTTACTTTAGACTTTTTATACCCACATAAATGCACACACACAACATATACATCAATTAATATTTTCTAGGATATTTACCAATTATTTATAGGAACATACACTCAATCAAAACAAGGGAATATTTTAAGAATTGTAATTATAAGTCCAAATTTATAATTTAATTCACATTTATTAATATTTACTTCATATTTACTATATTCATAAATCTTAAAGTCACTGTACCTACATTTCTGCATGTTATCAATATAATGGTGTTATATATTTACATTTTAAAAATATTAATTTGATATAATAACAGGATGAAGGACTTTCATATCTACTCAATAAGAAAGATACAGTATATAGAAGGCATTATTAGTTAAAAAAAATAAATAAATAAATGAACTCTGTCTTACCCCAAAAGAGTAAATTCACCACATGACATGAGAATCTAAACTGCACATTATTAAGTCCAATACACTTTTATAATTAATATAAATCTGAAAAAAAACTAATTTCAATTTTATTAAAAAATAAAAATAAACCAAGCAGCAATTATTTGCATGGCATAACTCAGCTCTACAAAATGGGCACATAGAAAACTAAGATTAAAAACATAGCTCAGGTGACAAAATATTCAACAAATTCAACAAACAGGTGCATATTGTATCATATTCTTGGTTTTACAAATCTTTGGTTTTACAAATCTTTGAAGTGTTATGTTTCTTTTTTTTAATGTATTTTTATTGATTTCAGAGAGGAAGGGAGGGGAGGAGGAGAGAGAGAGAAACATCAATGATGAGAATGAATCATTGATCGGCTGCCTCTTGCACACCCATATTTACTATATTCATAAATCTTAAAGTCACTGTACCTACATTTCTGTACCTACTGGGGATCATGCCTGCAACCCGGGCATATTCCCTTGACCAGAATTGAACCTGGGATCCTTTAGTCTGGAGGCCAATGCTCTATCCACTGAGCCAAACCAGCTAGGGCTGAAGGGCTATATTTCTACACAGTGGAATTTCCTATAAGGTTCCCTATTCACAACATGTTTTTCTGTTGTCATTTACCTAAACACTGCATGCACTGTGGAATCAGTACTGCTGGGCTGAATGAAACTGTAAAAAGCACCAGCTGGCTGTATTCAAAATGGCACTTGTCCAGGTCTCAAATGAATTATTTATATACAGTGGAATTCTGCCAGCTGTTTAATATTTAGGGCTAATAAATGTAATTGGAAGTACTACACAAGCAAAACTAACAAAATGTCAGAAAATACTTCTCAATGTGAAGTCTGACTCGCATTTCACATAATTGAATTTATGACAATGAAACATAAGTTTAAGACATTTTTCTTTTGAAACAATAAAAAAATTTAAAAGAAAAAATGTAAACTAATCTGTAGGTGAGTTGTAAGCTTACCATCTGGTCTACATTTTAGTTAACCAGGGATATATAGTGATAGGTAAAGTTTTCACCATTATACAGATGAACAGAGCTATTTAGACAGGTCCCTGGGTCTCTCAGACAAGGGGAAGTTATTAAGCCCTAAAGGGACTCAAAATCTACTGTCAAAATAAATTAATATCTCATGATAATACAGAGATTTTACCAAGTGAGAGGTTTATATGAAAAGTTGGAAGCAACTAACTGTGCTAATCAAAAAATATATATAATGATTTAGGTTTTAATTTCTAGAAACAAACAGTAGACTTTAAACAGTACACTTGTATATCTTGATAGAAAGAAGAGATATAGATAGATGGATGGATAGATAGATAATAGGTAGATGATAGATGATATAGATTAGATAGATGATAGATAGATAGATAGATAGATAGATAGATAGAGATAGATGATAGATTATAGATGATAGGTAGAAAGGGGATAAGTAAAAGGAGGAGGAGGAGGATAAAGAGGTGGAAGAGGAGAAGGAAAAATAAACAGGAAGGAAGGAAGGAAGGAAGGAAGGAAGGAAGGAAGGAAGGAAGGAAGGAAGGAAGGAAGGAAGGAAGGGAAGGAAGGAAGGAAGGAAGGAAGGAAGGAAGGAAGGAAGGAAGGAAGGAAGGAAGGAAGGAAGGAAGGAAAGAAGGAAGGAAGGGAGACCTTCCTTGCAAAGAAAATAGGCTGTTTTGTATATGCCTCAAATGTAACTGATTGGCAAAAAGATGACCCTGCTCGCAAAATACCACTTTTTAAAAGACAACTAGAAGTGAACACATCCCTGAGTGTGATATTATATTAAATCTAAACTATCACTTGCTTAATAGTGTGAATATGTGAACCCAGAACGCTCTGATAACATATAGGGTTGAAGGTCAGGACTGTGTGGAAATAGTGAGGACCCTGGGCAGTGAAAATTAAGAGGGTATAACTGGAAAAACAAAACACATTCTTCAAATCCCACCTACTCTATAATTTCTTCAAGTTTTAGCCCTAGAGCAGACGTAAAAGACATAGACCTACAGGCAATAGTGAAATATCAGTGGGTGAGAGTGATGAGAAACTAACAAGAGGACTGAATTTTAATTCTGCTTCTAATGATGTCTCCATGATATTTGGTTAATTGCTTAACTATCTTGAAGTATCTATTTTTCATCTACTAAATATATATCAAATGTAATTCCATTTCTGCATAATTAGCCAGTTAAATGCCCATTTCATTTAAAACTAGTGCTGCATTACCCATTGGGCAGATCAAGGGACTGCAAGATCATCAAACCTTTAGTTTAAAAAAAAAGAAAGAAAGAAACATTTTCAAAATCTAAAAATATGTTTGATATATTTTAAGGAGAAACATAAACATAAATACTTTTTTCAGAAGAAAAGTTGGAACTTTGCCTAACTTTCCTATTATTATATTAATGATACTGTTTTGCTGTGAATTATATATTAAGAGATGGCATAATGTTTCAAGATTGAGGTTTTTAAATGTCATCTGACAAAGGGGCACGTCCATAGCCAAACAATGTCTTCACAGAACACATATATATGTAGATAAAGCTAAGCGCTCATATCAAAAAAACAAGAAATAGAGAAGACACAAATAATAAAGTTGGCTCTTCTATTTTAGACATATAGAAATCAAGAATATGTTTTCCAAACTGGAGATATCAAACTCCTTGTTGGCAATGGACAGGAGATTTGAGAGCACTTAGACGATTAATTTACTTATTAAAAAAAATACTTTTTAAAAATTATTTTTAGAGAGGAAGGGAGAGGGAGAGAGAAATAGAAACATCGATTGGAGGATGGAGCCCACAACCCAGGCATGTGCCCTGACCAAGAATCCAACCAATAACCTTTGTGGTGCTCAAGAGGACGCCCAACCAACTGAGCACACTGGCCAGGGCCACGATGATGATTTAATCCCCGAAGGAGTAGTTTCTCCCTTGATATCCTAATACCACTGCTGCTTTCCCTTTTCCTATTTTCCCATATGATTCTTCATCATCATCTTACTATAAAACAGCCTAATTAGAAAAGCAGGGGGGGCGGGGGTGGTAAAACTATTTCATTTTCAAGAGTTTTATTTCATTTTTTTTGTGGAAATCTCAAGGGATACCAGAAATTCTGGCATGAAAAAACATTGGGTGTCATGAGTACAGTATGTTTTATTGATTTTTTAAAAGAAGCTTTTCAGCATGTGTTTAGAAAAACATAAGAGTTTGGTTGTTCCAGTACTCATTTATTTAAAAGTCCTCTACTCACTGCTGCTTTGTAATTTCTGCATATGATTATTGAAAGTAGAATCATTTGTGGCATATCTAAACTAAATTCAAAACAACCAGAATGTAATTTGATTAATGCCAATGTACCAGTCTAATGAATGGAGGTCTTTTAAGCACAAATAGAGGACGATGGTTTTGATGCCATGAAATCCCTGTGGCTTGTAACTTAGTAAGATAGTAGTGCTGCGCAGGGGCCTCCTTTTTGATGAAGTCACTTAAGTCAAAAAGCTACTCAACTACTTTAACATGTCTATCTTTATGTTTCTACCTTGAATGAAAGTCTACCTTTTAAAAATAATACCCTTAAAACATATTTTATTCATAGGAGATTTAATAGATCATTTGAAGGTCAATAATTTTATTTAATTCACATAATCTCTAAGAATTTACAATTATAATTCTATTTAAGCCAAGAGTTTTGCAAAGGAATTTCAGATAGAATACCAGTATAACAACCTGTAGTTTCTTCCAAGTTCCGAAAATAGAAAGCTACTTCTTGAATCATTCAAAAAACTGTATAAATTTTCAAATTCAAGATTTCTTCTCATAAATTATAAATAACACACATTCTTTGAAAATAATTATTACATTAATAGAAAAGGCCTAAAATGTATGTTTTCTATAGGCAAATACTTTTTTGTAAAAGTATATTAAATAACCACAGAGAAAATTTGTGTAGTGTAATTGTGTGCTTGTGTGTGTGTGTGTGTGTGTGTGTGTGTGTGTGTGAGAGAGAGAGAGAGAGAGAGAAAGAGAGAGAAGAGGATTTTTCAAAACTTTTGGCAATGATTCGGTAAGGACATAAGGAATAGAGAAGAAGAATTTCAAAATGTAAAATATTGAAGTTTTATAGGGTTAACATATCCAGTGAACAGGATAATGTTAACATATATTTGGGTGTTTGATGGAGTGGCACAGCAAAAGAAAAGATCAAATCTTGTAGATCCCACTCAAGCATGACCCAGTGTTGTCTTAGTTCAGGGCATTATAACAAACTAGTAGCCCATTTGCAGGAAGAATCCTGCAAGCGGCCGCTGCCGCTGCAGTTGCGGCCTCCACACCTGCACCCGCGTGCTGCTGCCGCCCGCCCCGCTCTGCCCCGCTCTGCCCTGCCCCACTCCGGCCCGCTCTGCCCTGCCCGGGCTTTCCCTCTGGCAGCCACCTTGCTTTCCGCTTTTCTTCCCTCTTCCTTCTAAGTTGTCTTCAGCCTTCACTCCTCCCTCCCTCAGCATATGCAAATTAACTGCCATCTTTGTTGGGTAATTTGCATACTCACCATGATTGGCTGGTGGGCGTGGCTTGGGCTGGTGGGCGTGGCTTGGGCGTAGCGAAGGTGCGGTCAATTGGAATATTACTATTTTATTAGGTAGGATTACCTTGAGTTGGATGGGCTTATACAACAAATATTCACTTCTCACAATTCTAGAGTCTGGGAAGTCCAAGATCATAGTGACAGTAGATCTGGTGTCTGGTGAGGACCCACTTAATGATTTGCAGATGCCTAACTTCTTGGTGTATCATCACATGACAGATAGCAGACAGTGAAATGATCTCCCTCTTTTTTTTTTTTTTTTATGAAGGCACTAATCCAATTCAAGAGCATTCTATTTTTATGACCTAGTTACCTCCCAAAGGCCCACCTCCAAATACCATCACATTGGGGATTTAGGTTTGAACTTACAAATTTGGGAGGGATACAAACATTTAGTCCATAGTAAGCACTACCCAAAATAGGATAAACACATGTCAAGGTCTCAGTAACACATATGAGGCAGGGGAAATATATCAGAAACTCAATTCAGCTTATGTGGTTCTATTTTTAATCTATATTTAATTTCAATTTTGCACATAATATATTCAGAGGTAAAAGTACATATTTAATAATTAGTAAATTTATAGATAGCATTGAATATACATATAGTGGAAGATAATTATTGTAATTATCATAGTAATCATCAAAAACTTAGATGATTTTAAATTATATTGGGAATGTGACTTCAAGAATTAACTCTTTGAACCTCCAAATTAAAATTACATTTGTAATCAGTTTTCCTTTCAGATTTAGAAATGTCTGACATTCTAACAAGTTCCAGTGATGGCTTTGCATATTCTAATCCAAACCCAAGTTATTTATCACAGATAATTTTCACTTAAAAGCACAGTTCATTGAGATTTACATCACATAGGATGATTTTCATCTTTCTAAGTTTTTTCTAAAAATGTGTGAGGAACATCTTACTTCCCTGACATTGTTCCAACAGTACAAAGATATGCTTTTTGTGTTGGTTACATCTAAGTGTTCATATACATATATATAATTTCCATGTAAAGCAAAAGAATTATACATGCACACACATACAAATTTAATACCTATAACTAAAAAAACTGTTTAATTCAGCCATACTTTTTCTGCTCAAATTTTGTATATGCATTAACTTTTCCTTTTATTTTTCAACATTCTTTAACATTTTCCTCTTCATGGAGTAATGTAAGATGTATCTTTTGAAACTACAGAAATGAGTAGAAATCTGTGTGGACTATATGGAGAGTCAAACATTATTCAAACTATACATTTCCTACAACAAACTATTAATGTATTTTTATTATAAAGGGCACCCAATGTAGTAATTTACCCTTATCTACAGTTTCACTTTCTGACGTTGCAGTTACTCATGATTAACCAAAAATATTAAATGAAAAATTCCAGAAATAAACCATTCATAAGTCTTATAGCACACTATTCTGCAATGAGTGATAGGATCTTGCCCCAACCTTCTCCATCCCATCCCACTCTGACCAGAACTTGAATCCTCTCTCTGTCTAACTTCTGCACACTCCATGCTACCTGCTTGCTAGTCACTAAGTGGCCATCTCAACTATTGAGTGACTGTTGCAGTATTGTAGTGCTTGTGTTCAAGTAACCTTTATTTTATGCAACAATAGCTCCAGAGCACAAGAGTAGTGATCCTGGCAATTCGGACATGCCAACGAGAAGCTACAAAATGTTTCCTTTAAGTGGAAGGTGGAAGTTTGGTACTATCCTCTGTCTCAGGCATCCACTGGTGGTCCTGAATGTATCCCTGTGGATAAGGGGGGACTACTGTGTATTTAAACTTCAGTGACTGGGCTACTCTCCACGACGAATAGCCATGCTTTCTGTACTGCACAGGCTACACAACCAGCAATTATGCATTCCCGGACTGATCTGTTACAGATGTCAAGGAAGTTTGATGAAAGAATGTTCTCAGAATGGAGTCGTGGTTGGGACAGTAGAGTGCCACCACGAAGACTACCCATACTGTAGAAAATAAAGGGCGGGACAAGACCTGGATTTATTTCCCAATGAAAGGAGTGGGGTGGGAAGAGACTGGGTAAAATCACAAAGAAAAGGTGAAGCAAAAAGGAGGAGTACAAGAGAAATGTCTGACAGCAAGAGAAAAACTTCAGAATAAGAGAGCTAACATCTAAATAAGAATGGAAATGATCATTATCATTTGTCAAAGGATCTCTAAGAGCCCACAGCCACTTACATAGTTTACATGCAGCTTTTCATTAATTATCAGGGACTAGTATTATGCCAAGGAACAAGAATTTGAAGAATTGGAAATCAGGTCTGACCAAGACTTTCACTCCACCCTGCTTCAGAGCCTTGGCGTTTTGGGTCTATAACCTGTGCGCACACACAAGACTCCATGTCAGTTCAGGGGGGTGAGCACTTGGTTTAACGTTCTGCTATCATTGCCTTAAAATTGTTCATTATTTGAGAGCAAGGAATTTTCATTATTCCCTGTGTCCTGCAAATTATGTAGCTAGAACTGATACCTTTTAACACTGGTGGATAAAGCTAAGGCATGCGTATTGATTGTTGCACTAAAAAATTAGAAAAATTCAAACAGCTTTAAAATGTGACACAGTACTAAGTGCTTCAAAAGTTTTCTCCACTACCATCTCTATCATATTGTCTTGTCTTCTAATTTAAAAAAAAAATAGTTGCCTCCATCTTCTAAGATAATTATTGATTTATTAACAAATAGGTCTATTTGAATGTCTGTTTTCTCAAAAATTTCAATCCGTGTGCAAAACTAATCTATGTAAAACAGTATATAGTTGCTGCCTTTTACTGTAAGGAAAAAATTCTTCAGTAGAAATCAGAAGAGTCATTGTTCATTTATTTAATATATCTGTTGTATGTACTCAGTTAGATTATAATCTCCTCACTAATTCTGTGTTCTTCAAAATACTCACTACAGTTTGAGAACAAGGCAGGCATCCAATCAATACATGTAAATTTACTGAAAGTCTAAAAAAATAAACTGCAGTATAAACAAAAATAGGTAGGCTAAGGAAGTAGTTTAAAACATAAAACTAGAAGATTATTTTAAAGTCTGTCAAACATAAATTGCTTGATTATATAACATAGGAACACTTATATTTACATAAAAAGAAGTATTTTCAAAACTATAAAGATAAATGTTAATTATTACATGTTAAATATGGACAATGTTACTTTTAAATTGGTTAACCATTCACTTGGTTTGTTCACATTCGGTCAAAGGCTATAAAAATATATTTTCTTTTCCTTTTTCTTTAACTCTCTGAAAATTGTCTTAGCTCCTCCTATATATAAGTCTTAGCAAACTAGACAAACTGAACTTGCTGGAGTATTTCCATATGCATTTCACTTACAAAAAATGTTTTTATTTCATGCAAAGTACAGGTTTACCACCTCAGAGTTTCATGGAAATAAGTCTTTTTTTTTCCATAAAAATAATGACAGAGAAAAATAAATGACAAAGCTGGAGTTGAGGAATCTTGGAAGCAGTCCAACTGTTTTATCAGCTGCACCACAAGGCAAGTAAACCTTAATCTCCCTTGGCCTTGTAATGCTACTAAACTGCTGCTTTTCATATTCTGATTTTTGCATATATGAGCAAACGTTCCTCAGTTTAACATGCCGATTACTGTAAAGTAAGCATGATGTCAAAACAACATTTGACCCAAAGCATCATAAAGCTGAGGCTTCTTATCCAGTGCTCCTGTCGCATGTCAGTCAGTGAATATACACACTATAAATTTAAGGTCATGGTCTCATCTTTCTCTTTGGGGAATTGAGAATATAGCTTTGAACATTAAGAGTAACTAACTTCTGATTCAGTTTATTGTAGAGTGTAAAACTTACTGAAGAAAGAAACATTAGGTTTGGAATTATATAAAACTACAATGTCTAAACATCTTACATTCAAAACTGGTCTCTAAGATATTTTGGAAATATGGAAGGAATGGGGGGGCTTTAATTGGAATCCTTTATTGAGTGCATAGCTGTTTGGATGTTTTATAATTGATACACTATGCATTTGTAGATTTTTAGGAAATAAATTATTCACTCTGTCCTAGAAAATCATGGAAACATAAAGAACAGGTTTTCCAAATATCAACTACACAACATTGTTTTACTGTAACTTTTCTACTCTTTGATAACAGGAAATGATAAAAACAAACAAACCGCATTTGAGCCATATCCTTACATATTCAGACATTCAAATTACTTAGCCTGAAAGTCTTAGGCTATTAAAAAAAATCTGCTGTCAGTGAGACACTGATTTCATGCTGTGACAAGCTCAAAAATGAAAACAACCACACACATGAGAGGGTTTTTCACCAAACCACAGCACTAAGCACAAACGAAACCCTGCTGGGAACATGTATCTACAAGTGTGAGTGTGTTTGACTTGGTAACACGGGTTTGTGACTCTATGTGTTAATAGAAAAAAGTAAAAAGGGAGCTAGACAAGGAATTCATTGTCCGCATTTTTTGAAGATCTTTGTTTCTTTTTGTAGTAGAGTTTAAAAATATTGGCAACATTTGAACATAACACTTAGCATTGGCTCAAAGGCTGTCTTCACTACAGCTAACCACATAGTTCCCTGCTCTGCCCCACCAGGGACCTCAATCCAAACAAAGATGAGAGAAGATTCGAACTTTATACTTTTACTTTCCCCGTGGACTGGTTTGGACCAAAGATCATTAAGAGCTTCAGTATGGATCATGATTTTATTTCTTCTTACATGATGAAGCATGTGTTCTATTATATCAGAAGTAAAGTCAGCTATCAGAAATAAAGATGGTAACTCATTCTTAAAGCTCCCCCGTCTTTCTCTTTAATTAGAGCTATTTAGAATCCCTTCTCTCATAACCCTGTCTGTAACCCTCCCTGTGATAACTGAGGGGAAAATCAGAAGTATTAAGATCAGAATTACACTAAAAAATATTAGCAAAACACATATTAATTAGTTTCTCAAATCATTTCCTTCTCCAATATCATTTCACAATATTTGTAAAACATGAAAATGCCCATGAAATAATTCAACATTGGAAGAATCACAAATAAATTTTCTAAAGTACTTGGGAAGGGAATACAGAAATTATATTCTTCAAGACAAAAAATGAGAATGAAAATCAATTTTATAATAAATATAAGTGATATACTTAATATCCCTTGCTTTTAGAAAAATATTACACACTAATAATATATTACACCTAAAATTTGTTTTTTATATCAGACATAGTTATTGACTATCTGCTTATGGTATATCATGACCAAAAGCAATAAAATGTTTACCTTAAACATATAGGAAACACTTTAGTTTCAAGATTCAGAAGCTGTTGGTAACTAGTAATTGATATAGAAAATATATCTTTTTCTCTTTACTTATCTCTAAAATATTACATTAAATTTCTATTTAATTCCAGCAAATAGGAGTTAAAGATTTCAAAGCACTTTTTAAAAATGTGGATCTTTTAAAATGTAACAGTCATGAAAATATTAATAATTTAAATATTAAATTACATTATTCTTAAATTATAAATAATATCTATAATACAAAAAAAACTTAAAGTATATTTTAATAAACCCAAAATAACTAATGCAAAATCTTTCTTAAGCCACAAACTTCATAGATAATGTGCCATGTATAGTAATAAGTAATGAATTCAGAGGAGCCATTATTTCTCAAGGTCTAAAAGTTCAGAACAAGAATGTCTTTCAGAACAGTTGGTGCATCTTTAAAATGACATATGACTCCACTGACAGATTTCTAAATCTAATGCATAAATCAATTATAATACATGTGAAATCATAAGTTCTTTAGTAACATTCTTATATATTTGTCCCATCTTTCTACAAATGAAAAAAAATCCATATGGAAGTCAAACACATTTATAAATTATAATAAATATTTTAAAACATGAATTTAAAAGTTTATACATAAAAAACTTATATGTCTCTTTTGATAATAAGCCCTAAAATATTTTTCTAGATTACAGTATTTTATGGATCACAATGCTAGAGAAACTGTACCTTGAATTGGATTAATAGAATTGTTGTTCTCAATGTTGCAGGACTATCCAGAAACAAGATGATGTTTCAATGTTAAAAAGTTTAAATAGAAATAGAAAGTATACTTGATTAAATGGATATTGATATAGTCCAACTCTTAGGATTTTTCTCTAATACTTTGGTTCCTTTTGAGGATAATGTTTGCTTCAATTATCTTTAAACTTATACTTTTGCTTTGTGCCTCAAGCTTATTTGGAAGCTTTTGGGTATAATAAGCTAACCAACCAACATTTACTTGAATGATGCACTATATAAAAAGGAGAGAGAAAAAATGAGTAAGGAAAAAAGAGGAAGAAAAAGATATATAGTAGCCACAAAAAACAAACAAACAGTAAAAACAAATATAAAATGTTTTCAATGTTATCGTCTTGACCACACTTTAAATTACCAGAGGAAGATGTACAGGGTAGTATGGTAAAAAAAAAAAAAAAAAAGCATTTAATTTGCAGCCTCTAATTCGAACTAACACTTGAATATTTGCTATTTTATTTATATTTCATGTCATTTTGAGTGGATTTTCAAAACCCTTTGTAACAAACAAATTCTTAAATCTAATTAATAATTTCAAAAAAATTTAATAAAATTGAAATCTAGAGAAGAAGTGGAGACAGGTAACCCTTCTCCCCTGCAGTGTGCTGTCAGCCTGTGTCAGTCTTTGAAGCTGTTGACTGAAATCTTACCAATGGGAGAGAGCATCAAATTGAAAGAGAGAAGGCAGATGCATGAGAGATAAATCTTTTTTTTATTGTTCAAGTTCCCATGTAGACAGGCCGTCTGAGGCATCAGACTTGCAGTCCCTCCTGGAAGCCCCCCCAGAGATTTCAACACTCAGTTGTCAGAGCGCACCAAGTCAAGCACAACACCCAGACAAGTGTCTTCTGCAGCCTGCTGCATAGAATCACTGTCAGGAGCTGGCTTGCGTTCTTCACGATCTTCGAAGTAAAAGTGTTTGTGACGATAGGGAATCAGACATAAAAAGAAAAACTACTCTTAAATATTTGGAAAATTGCAAAGGATTTGGGGAAGTGATAAACCCAAGACACACACACACACACACACACATCAGGCTTTTATGCTATGCTACATATAGGCAAGTGTTTTAGTTTTGCAAATTATTCATCAGTGTCTAGAAAAATCTTGTATGTATGTGTGTGATATGTGTCTTATATCTGTGTTTTGTGTATATTTGTTCTTGCATGAGTGTCTGAAACACTAAAAACTGTATGCCTTTATTTAATTTTTATAAAAAATGAAATTATATAGTTTTAAAGTCATCTTTGAATTTTATTTATTTCTCTATTAGAGACCTGGTGCATGAATTTGTGCACGGGTGGGGTCCATCGACCTTGCTGGCAATTGGGGCCGATCGGCGCCATCTCAACCAGTCCTGATTGGGTCCAGCCGGCCAGGGGGAGGGACCACAGGAGGTTGGCTGTGGGAGCACACTGAACACCAGGGGGAAGCTCCTGCATTGAGCATCTGCACCCTGGTGGTCAGTGCGCATCATAGCTACCAGCCAGTCATCTGGTCGTAACAGTCACTTAGGCTTTTATATATATATACTAGAGGCCCCATGCACGAAATTCGTGCACAGAGGGGGGTTGTCCCTCAGCCCAGCCTGTACCCTCTCCAATCTGGGACCCGTCGAGGGATGTCCAACTGCCTGTAAACGGGCAGTTGGACATCCCTCTCACAATCCAGGACTGCTGGCTCCCAACTGATTGCCTGCCTGCCTTCCTGATTGCCCCTAACCGCTTCTGCCTGCCAGCCTGATCACCCCCTAACCACTCTGTGGCCAGCCTGTTTACCCCCAACTTCCCTCCTGTGCTGGCCTGGTCACCCCTAACTGCCCTCTCCTGCAGGGTTGATCACCTCCAACTGCCCTCCCTTGCAGGCCTGGTCCCTCTCAACTGCCCTCCCTTGCAGGCCGGGTGCCTCCCAACTGCCCTCTCCTGCTGGCCATCTTATAGTGGCCATCTTGTGCCCACATGGGGGCAAGATCTTTGACCACATGGGGGCAGCTATATTGTGTGTTGCAGTGATGATCAATCTGCATATTACTCTTTTATTAGATAGGCTAGAGGCCTGGTACAGGGGTGGGGGCCAGCTGGTGTGCCCTGAAGGGCGTCCCAGATCCGGTGGGGGTTCCCTTGGGGTGTGGGGCGGCCTGAGCAAGGGGCCTGTGGTGGTTTGCAGGCAGGCCACGCCCCCTGGCAACCCAAGCAGAGGCCTTGGTATCTGGAATTTATTTTCCTTCTACAATTGAAACTTTGTAGCCTGGAGCGGAGCCAAGCCTGGGGCTCCCTCCGAGGCCGGCAGCCATTTGTGTTGGGGTTATAATTGAAACTTTGTTGCCTTAAGCGGGTGGGCCTGGCCAGGGTGTGCAGAAAGCTTTGCTTCCCCTGGCCTGCTCTCTCAAGCTCCATTCTGCCGCCATTTGTTTGAATTTGTTTACCTTCTATAATTGAAACTTTGTAGCTTGAGTGGAGGCTTAGGCCTGGACAGCGCAGGCGGAAAGCTTGGCTTCCTCTGTTACCTAGGAAACCTTGCTCTCTGTGGCTGTAGCCATCTTGGTTTGCATACTCGCTCTGATTGGATGACGGGCGTGGTTTGTGGGCGTGGCTTTTGGGTGTGTCAGAGGTATGGTCAATTTGCATATTTGTCTATTATTAGATAGGATATATATATTCATTTTCTTACAGTATATTTCAGATTCATGTAATTTACATAAACTCCAACAGTGACAAATATTTTATGATTTATTTATATACTTATAACTAAATACATTTGTAAAACTCCCTGTTCTAACCAATGTTTAAAGCAGCTAATATTTGCTAAGTGTTTTATAAAATATTTTCACATATAATTCTTTGAGATATGTATTATTACTCACATTCTGCAAGTGAATTTACTCAGAATTAAAAAGCTTAAATGACTAGGACAAGAATAAATAGTAAGTGAAAAAGTTATGTACAAGTCAAGTTTTTGGCTAGAAAGAACATCCATAATTTTTCAACTGTGCTATGCTACTGATAGTCACAAATGGGAATGTATTGAGATTTGCATCACTAACACAGAAATAGGATGAGAAAATGCTAGAAGATTTAGTTTCTGTATTAGAATATCAAAATTATCTCTCAAAACGAATATGAAACTTGCACATAAAATAAAAAGAAAGTTACACTAAAGATAGAATTAAACAAACTCATAAACAAAAAAGTTAAAAAAACACACAGAGTAAATCTATTCAGAAAGATAAATCAAATTCTAGAGAGCAGGATAATGGTCTTATGTCCTCCTCCTCCTCCTCCTTTCCTTCCTCTCTTCCTCATCTTTTTCCTCTGACTTCCCTTTTTTTACACCAGGAATTTCAGAATATAAGAGAACCGGAAGAGAATCACAGTCATGGTTCTGGAACCAAAAGGAAACTTTTAGATGACAAATTTTCTTTAAAGAAAAGTATTATAAAATATTTGGGAATTTTATTCCCTTGTGGGGATAAAATATTTAAAATGAAATTGTGCAAACTAATATTTAGCAATAGTTATTTTAAAAGCCTAAAAGGAAAAAATAAAATTTTACCAATTTATTAAAAAAATCTTATTGTTTTATTTTTATTGATTTCAGAGAGGAAGGAAGAGGATATAGAAACATCAATGATGAGAATCACTGATGGGCTGCTTCCTGCATGGCCCCCATTGGGGTTGGAGCCTGCAACCCGGGCATGTGCCCTGACCAGGAATTGAACTGTGACCTCCTGGTTCAGAGGTAGACACTCAACCATGGAGCACACTGGCCGGGCTATTCAAAAATCTTAAAAACTTAATTATTCAACACATTTTTAAAATACAATAAAATATACATATTTGTCTATCCTGTGTTTTAGTTTTAAAAATGATGAACTTTCATAAATGACCAGCAACTGCACTGCACCTGTAAATCACAACTTTAGATGAATAGTTTAAAGTTGTGTAGAACGTGTACTTGGAACGGATCTTGTAATATGAGCATAGCTGGTATAAAATATATCATAAAATATTGACACTTTTCCAAGTTAAAGTGGTGCCAAGTTTTCCTGGAGCAAATTGTACTTGTAAACACCAATCATTTTTACAACATTTTAAATTATCAAGTGCTGGTGCTTGTGACCCAATTTGTTTAAGCATTATTTTATATCACATCAAATAAAAAGGGTATATTTTCAAAGTCAACATTCTATTGCCAAATACAACCAACTCTTGTTTATTTCTTCAGGTGAAAGGTTCAGGGTCAAATAAAAAATGCAATGAGTTTTTTTCCCCCTTACAAAACCTACTGTCATCAGATTCTCAAAGCTTGGTTTAATTAAAAATGAATTATGCAGGGCCAGAGCTTGTTTTTATTGTATACACCCAGTGCAATTGAGACAAACAAAACTAGTATCACAAAATGCTGTCATGTTTTTTTTTTCTTTGAAAATGCTGTTGTCAAATTGACAAGGCTTGATTTGATATTTTTTCAATGCAGAACTAGAAAATCTTATAATTTTTGGCACTGAATTGATTGACTAATGTACGTTCTTTCCAAGTTTCCTGCCTTCATAAACTATTATCAGTTTCATAAATATCATACTATGATATTTGTTTCATAATTTCACCTGATGCTTAGAAAAAAAGGGAGAATAACTTTTCATCAAGATGTGTATTTCCAAGACTGTTGGCTCTAGCTTATAATTTGAAAATTAAGGGTAATAATAAATTATGATTTACATTCAAGACAGGAATTCTTAGGAAAAAAATGACAGACTTGCTAGAATACAATAAAAATGTACTCTCTCCAATCAGCCTTTCCATAATTTCACTCTCTGAATTAATATATAAATCACATAAGTGCACATGCTGTTTAGAAATAGATTAAAACCCTCAGCCAGTGTGGTTCAGTGGGTGAGCAATGACCCAGGAACCAGGAGGTCTAGGTGTGATTCCCAGTCAGTGAGGGCACATTCTGGGCTCGATCCCTGGTAGGGTGCATGCAGGAGGCAGCCCATCAATTATTCTCTCTCATCACTGATGTTTCTATCTCTCTCTCCCTCTCCCTTTCTCTCTCTGCAATCAATAAAAACATATTTTATAAAGAAATGGATTAAAAAGACCAACCAAGACACAATCCAGATAAGTTCATTATATATAACTGCAAATAATTGTATTTTCCTATTAAAATCAATCATAAAATATTCATAATGATCATGCCCAAATATTGATCATCTCTCTTCAGATTTCTTCCTGATTATGAAGAAGACTCACACACTCTAAAGACAGGCATTGTTATCGTTACTTCATTGCCATGGGGATACCTAGGGCCAAGGAGAAGGTAACTGAGCACTAGTGTCACAGAAACCTAATCGAGCCTCCTTGATATTTAAGGAACTTTCACCAACACATAATTCACATAATTATGAACACTTATCAAATGTAAACATTAATGAAAATTAAAACAATTATAACCCATTTCTGTGAATCATTTTCTTACATAGTATTCTTTTTGAGTTTGTTCTTGGTAATAGCTGGATAATTTTTTTCTTGCTTCTACCTCCAGCTTCACTTCTGTTCCCCCAAAGCATACACCCAAAATACACCAGTGTGAAGACCCTGAGAAGAGGATGCCACCAGACTGCCAGTGCTTACCACCAGTATCTTAAAGTCACTCTATGTTTTATTGAATATTGTTTAGGAAACATCAGTCAATGTCTAAGGAATCATTTTTTCAAGTATTTTTATTGATTTCAGAGAGGAAAGGAGAGGGAGAGAGAGATAGAAACATCAGCAATGAGAGAGAATCATTGATTGGCTGCCTCCTGCAGGCCCCACACTAGGGATTGAGACCACAACCAGGGCATGGGACCCAACCGGAATTGAACCATGACCTCCTGGTTCATTAGTTGATGCTCAACCACTGAGCCATGCCTGCTGGGCTAAGGAATCTTTTTTTTTTTTCCTTAAACTCTGACATTATTTTATTTTATATGATTTAAAACTAACAAATATGGGTTTACATCTCAATGATTGCTGAGGATATTGCTTATATTTTAATAGTAAATGCCATGGTTTTCCAGAATTTTATTATGAAATAATAATAAGAGTTACTATAACCCGTGTCACCCTCCCCCCAGTTAGCTCTTACTGCTTTCCAGGCAAGTAAGCTGAGGCTCAGAGAGGCTTAGCAAGTTCCCCAGGGTGACACAGCTTCACGTGGCAAAGAACCAGGACTCAAATATGGACCTGTGTCTATAAAGCTCCCACTCTTAAGGCCCTGGGTATTAGATTGGCTATACTTACAGTATTTTAGAGTTAGTCTAGATGAAAGTCATTAACAAACTACTTCTGGGAACAAGATACATAGGCTGATGGAAAAATAAGCAGGGGTAGTGCTCATTATTGAGTTTGAACACAGCTTTTCTCTCTAGCCATGCAGCTTAAAAGGACAATGTTTACTTTCAGGGTTGATCTTACACAGCTAATAAAAAACTCATAACTTAACAATAAGTACAAAAATAGCACATTGTACTTGTTCCTATATAATGTTTTTCCCCCCCTTTGGAATATTGTATTGGTTATAAAATAAAACTGCTTAAGTTGGAAAAAAATTACAAAGTATACAATGACCAAATAAGACTGAATTTACTCTCAGTAGACTTGACAGGTGACTAATCTGCTGTGAGAAGTTTAAAGTATTATATCATTGGAGAATTATTGCTTAGCAAGAGAAGATATAGAAAATGCATTTTTGGCCTTTGGACTTTTCTAAATTAATTTACATCTATAGAATAACTATGCCAAGAAATGTTCTATAAGAAAAATGAACAACAAATACAAATTATCTTCATCCATCATTAAATTTAATATTGATGCATCTATAGTCATAGTTCATATAATATAGCACTTGATTATGAAATATAAAATTGAAAAGACTACACTCAAAAAATCACATCACTCTTTATCAGTAAATAAGGTTACATGTATATTTATATCTATCTATATACATATGAAACATTTAATGTATTCTGAATGCTCTGTACTTTTTATAATTTTAAAAGCACTTATAATAGCTTGCCTTCGTTAACACTTCTTTTTTAATTTATGAAAATTACTCAAAACCCTGACTCAATTAATAATCCCAAGGTCAGGTCAACTCTGGTCATTAAAATGACCTAAAATACCTCAAAACATTGTTTTATAGTATTTTCCTTTGTTTTCAGTACAAAGAAGAAAAGAAGACAATTTTATACCTATCACAGCACATAATTACATGGTAATTGATGGCCTATCTTTATTAACAATATAAAATAGACCACCTTTCTGGGTAAAATATGAATGGTCACTCTTTTTGTTTTATCATTATTATTTATTCATATAAAATCAGTCCAGTGACAGAAAATATCTTATTCCTCCCACAGTTATTTTGCATACATATTATTCTAAATGCTTCCAATGGATCAACTTGAGTGACCAACAGAAAGGTTATACTGGAGTAAGAGAAAGCAATGCAACTGATTAATATGTCAGAGGAGTGCAGCCCTTGCCAAAAGAGCTAATGAAGCTTGCGAAGGACACATGTGGGCCTTTTGTAACGCAGGCCTGACTGTACAGCCTCGTTAGGTTAAACTGTCTGTCAGTTACTGGCCAGTTGGCCACCACCTGGCTGCGGAGGCCAGTGTTTCCCCCAGCCCAGCGGCCTTCCTCCCAGCTCTCAATGGCAGGCTGCTGCCACTGAAACATCTAGAAGCCTCTGACAAGGTTTGGTCACACAATGGGCTCCTGACATGTGAATGAAGGGCCAGGGCGACGCTCTGAATGGGGAAGATTTTCCCCCATTTAAACTCCTAATGTTCACAACACCCATGAAAGAAAAAGCCCATCCTTGGTGTCAGGCCATTAACATGTATAACAATATGCTAATAACCTTCTAGATCACTTTCAGTTCCCAAGGACATTTAAATACATGAATTGATGGCTTCAAGCTAAAAGGAGATGGTGGGAGAGGAAGGGGCAGTTGGTTAGGGAAGATGAAAAAAAAAACAAAGAGCAAACGGGAGAAATTGCAATCCATCTCACAGAAAACTGATTTAAAATGCCTTCCACCCGAACAGAGGGCTTCTGTCTATGGAAGGATGGCAGGCAGATTCACACAGAATGCCCCAGGGACGTGTTAGCAATGACACGCACATCTCCTTGAGGCTCCTGATTCAAACTGTTTTCTACTCCAGCTGTGGGCCTTTTGTGGCTGTGTATGGCTTCTCTCAAGTGCCTCCCTCGGGTTTCCACAGCACTCCAGGTAGAGCTTTGAACATCTGCTCTGAGAACAAACATTTTCTTTAGGATTGTGAAAAATCATATCCCAAGAAAAAATAGGACATTGTGGAAACAGGCCCTGCCTGACATTGTGCCCTGCGGCAATGAAGAAATTAGTGAACAGTCCCAAATAAAGTGTAAGAGATGTTTTATTCCCCGATATTTTATCATTTGTCATTTTCTTAGACTCAAACAAATGGGAGATGCAGTTTGTACTATTATGTTCAAACCACAGTCATTCAACATAAGCCTCAAAATGAAACACCAATTTGTGTTATCATAAGAAAAAAAAACCCTATCCTATGCACCACCTGCTACATTGTTTGTTAGAATTCATTGCTTCTGCCTTAAAGAAAGACAGCAACTCTTTCTTTAGCGCTGATTAGTTATTCAGTCAATTTGAAAAATTACTGCTCCCATAGATTTCAACATTGGGCTGCTGCCAGGAAAATGAATCTGCCTGGCTTCCAGTGAGAAGAAGCATGTGAAAAATATGATGTGCTTGTTTTAAATTCTGACACAAGGAACTTAGCAGAAGTAGGTAAACCTCTTGTACAACATTTCACTTTATTTTGCTGGGTAAACTCTCCCTTCTTTTTATAGCTTTTGAAACAGCACTCATAAATTTGGAGCATCAAATTCTGCTGCAGGTAGTGCCGAGGCGAATTTTTACCAACCTGCAAATATTGTGCCCATGAGCTAGCTGATGCTAAACAGAACCTCTTTGTCTAGGATCAAATCTATTAAAAGTTTTTCTTCTCTCATGCAGCCAAGCGAAAGTATAAGAATATAATTCTTAAAACATGGCTATAAGAAGTAAACAGTTGCTTTTTATGCTGTGAACAACTTTTTATTTTAATGACCTGTTAGGACAAGGCAACTACTGAACCTAATGCTAGGTAATATTAACCAAAATAACAGGAGTAGTGTGCATTCATATATTATTTTAAAATATACCTATTATTATAATTCCAACTTAGAATTTACTATATCTGTGCTTGGATCTCACTGTCTGTCCTCATGCTCTGTTTTCAGTAGGGAGTTGTCACAGGGGACACAGAACAAACCTTAGAAATGCCAGTTGGTGTGCCATCCGTTCCTTGGACACCCATTTACCCCCATATTGTGTGTATTCACTGCCAGAACATTGCTGTTCCATTCCTATCAAGGTGGGGAGCCAAAATAAGATACCCTTGAAGGTTTGGATCCAGTGTAATTCAAAGTAATAAATGCTTTATGAGGAAAATAAAACAAATTAAGTCTAGTATCTTCGTGTTTGAACTTCAGTGATTCTACTTTAATGATTGAATCTTACTTGGTGAGACTATAATCTCAATATTTGTGTCTGTTGACTTTCAAAATCACTCATTTGACTCTTTTCTATCACCACCGATTTCTATTAGAAAATGCGAATCTAAAACCAAAGTTAAGGCTACGAAGTGGTTTTTATATCTCAGTAAAACTGAAGCTATGTTACATTTGGGTTTTAAACCAAAGATTAAAATGGCAAAAGAACTAATTTGAGAGAGACCTCTTTTTTGATGGCTGTGTAGCCCTGCAGAAACAGCATTTTCAAGTTCTGGACACAGCATCTGACATATATGATATCTGATAATACACATATAGAAAAAAACTGTATAGTCATATATGATTACTTTTCCTCTTCATTTGGGGTAAGATTACATAAAAGAATTGTTTCATTATATATAACAATCAGCTATTTAGCAGATACATTTTCTTTTCAGATTACTTAAGATTGTAGTTTATCCCATATATAAAAGACAAGATCCTTTAAAGAAGGTTGTCAGAGTTAAAAGTAATAAAAGATATAATAATTGGAGTAGACATAGCATTTCAGAAGCAAAGCTAATATGCAAGTGTTTTACCTAATATATACATAATATAAAGACATATTTTCTACCTAAAAATGTATATGTGGTATATATCAGAAAAAATATGCAATTTTCACTGTAGGTTTGAGTGTCTTAAAAAACTATTTTATAATAGAGAAAATAACATTTACTATTAGCAGAGTGATAAAATTCAACTGGTATATATTCCAAAGTTTGTCTGGAAATTCTATCTTTTTATACTTCTAAGTTACTTTATGGTTTTGGAAGAAGGAAACCTAATTTTGCATTCAGATGACTTAAATGGGCTGATGCTTTTTCACCTCAACAAGGATTGTCTGGCTGTTTGTCTAAACCTCTATCCAAGAGGCAATTGTTGTTTCCACACAGAGACAATTGTTGGTGTTTTTTCTACTGAAAAATGTGAATATATGTGTTTCTGAGTATTTTCTTCATTAAGAAAAATACTTTATATAATTGATGGACAATTAATTAAAAAGATCTGAGACTCCCTTTCTTTCATTTTTCTTCTAATTTTATCTTCTGATGATACACAAGAATTACTCAACATTTCTATTTCAGCAAATGTATTCATTACAGTTATTGAAAATTATTTTATATATATTATAAAGAGATAAGGTTTCTTTACCTAGCAATAGTAATTCAGCATACACCTTAATATGCATTTTGTTTTTACTTTCTAAAGTAATTGTGAAGAAAGAAATTGCTAAGTATGCATATGTATTATTTAAAATCTCTACTTCAAAAAGAAATGCATTTAGTTCATTCGCAATACACTTTTTACTTAACTATAGTTACTTAATATACTAAACTCTGAAAGATTCCCCATAAAATTTAAAGAAAGTTTCTTAATTACTGTAAAATTATATTTAGTCTATATTTACCATAGTTTCAACTCTCAACACTAAGCATACAAAAAGTAGGTATAAATAAACAAGTTTTATAGCAACAAATGTTCTTTTTTCATTTTGTTGGTAATTTTTTTTAGCTTGTTTTTAATTATAGTCTCTTTAAATGATTGGGATCTTTAGAGAACGACTTAAGAAACAACATATGAAAATCACACAACACACACACACATGCACACAAAAGCCACAAACTTTTTACTTTCAGACGTCCAATAACAAAATACCACAGTTGCCAAAGTTATCTGCTTCCTATCAAGACCCATGTTTGGCACAAGAAGTATTCAATACATTCATCATTGTCAGTGCACTAGTACACTAATTATTTCAAATTGTTTCCTCAGCCAGAGGTCTAGGACAAATCAGGCAAGCCAAAAATAGCAGTTATGAATAATTATGCATAATTTACCTCAAGGCCTGGGCCAGTCTATCATTAAAACTTTTACTTGCCACACTGTGATCTCTACTAATTGCAAACTTTAAAATTAGTTCAAGGTTGCCGTTTTATCCAGTGCCAACCTCAAACCTTCTTCCTAGTGACTTTCTGGTACTTTGAACACTTCAAATAAAATGTCATCAGAATATTATAAAACATATATATGTTAAATGACAGATGGGAGTAAGTGCAGAAGGTATTGCTCCCACCTTTTGCATGTTCAAATACGTTCATAAATGGTATAAAGAAAGGGGTTAGAAGTCAAAATATGGTAATGACCTAGCTTTCGGAATTCTATCCTGTTGAAAACAGAAGAAAAGAGCTTTAGCAATATGCAAATATTTCCCTTTAGTGTCAAGTTAGTCCTCAGACAATCACAATACTTTCTTAAGGTAGGGACCCTTGATATTCTGCTTGTCATTGGAAAGCCCACGTGCACTTTGACATTGACCTTCCTTTAAAATAAGAACTGAGACATATGTGCCTTTCACCACTGATGTCAGGATTTCTAATAACAACAAATATTTCCAATTATGCAGTAAGTGTAACACTCAGAACAACAATAATGCATTTTAATTTCTATTTTTGTCTGATATTATTTTTCCCTAGATGGGGAGAATGTTCTGGTCACATGCATCCATTATCCTTCCTCATTCCTCCCCTTTCCCCTACCCATGCTGTATCTTGTGGTTATAATTTTTCTTATTTAAAGACAAAAAAATCATTAATTAAAAAGAAAACAATTGTGAGATTTTAAATGATCTTCCCTTGACTTTTCCAATTTTACTTAAATTTTAAACTTTCCTGTTATTTTTTTAAAACCCTTGAGTTTTTAGCCCATGAAGACATATATCACCAAACTGCCCTTCTCTTATTTTCTTTCTGTAAAACAAAAGATGCTCCATTTCACCTCAGACACATTTTGAGGAGAAATGGGCCAATTTGCAGGAATGTTTTTTCTGGCTCTGACCTGTCAGGTAAAGGCTCCACTCCACCTCTTTTTAATAAGACTTCATACTTGCTGGATTTCTGTGCTTGTGTTTTTATGCTGTTTGTTAAGTTATGTTCTCAGAGAATCATCCACTCAAGGTCATGTCAATTCTCTCAAAGTATGAGTTGTATCTGGAATCTTCCTTAATCTCATTCCAAAATATTTTGAGAATCTGAAATTTCTGATGAAACTGCTTTAGAAACCTGTAACAAGTAGATGGCTCCAAGAAGCACAAGGAGTAATGAGAGCATATCAAGGAAAATGGTTAAGTTGGGGAAGAAAAGGGGACAGCTTAGAGATAAAAGGTAATTATTTTGTCTTCAACAATCTAAAGAGCTCTGATATTTTTATTGTTGACCTTGTTTTATTTTTCACAAAAGAGAACCTTATAAGATGGCTGTTATGATGGTATCTGAGTGAACAACAGAAAAGGGCAGTTATTATACCTTAAATGACTTTGTGTCATTTCAAGAGTCATAGACATAGCCAATAACTGTCCGGCCTCCCCGTGGGCCTTAGTTACTTAAAGTAAAAATGTATTGCACCTGTGTTTATGCTGAAAAAAGGGTACATGTGCTGGGTATATTTTGTTCTTGCTCTCAGAAAACTTACAATTCAGTGAACAATAAAATAACTGAACAAATTAGCATCATAAATAATTGCAAATTGTAATAAATTATATGAGAGAGAAGATAAGGCCAAAAAAAGCTTGGTTGCTAAGCCTGGTTTAGACAGTGGATCAGGGAATGCCTGACACTTAAGCCTAGAACTTGACATACAGGGTGATGAGATGGAAATCTGCTGTGGGTAAAGAACCCAGGATGGAAGTTAGAACACTGATGTTTTAATTCTTCTGCATCTATGCTAGTAATTCGTCTTTGGGAAAGTTATTTAATCTCCCTGGTGTCAATTTCAACATCTGTAAAAGGAAGATGGTAGTACTTAAAAACACAGGGTGAACCACATGTGAAAAGCCAGACAAAAGTGTTCTGGGAAAGTGAAAACACAGGAATGAGTGCCCTAAAGAGTGAAAGCATTTGGTGCTTCTGTGACTTTAAAAGTTGGCCAGTGTGACACAGTATAGTCTGGCAGAGATGAAGTTCCAGAGCAGCGACAGCCTTATCACCCAAGGCTCCATGGTCCTTGAGAAGGATTTTGTTTGTTGTGTAAAAGAGCTGGTGTTTGCTCTTCCATCAGAACATGTGTATGTATGTAAGTGTCCAATAGAATAGAGGGTAGAAAAGGACAATATAAAAGTGATCTTTTTTTTTAAGTAATAACATTAACAGTTAAGCAGAGGATTAAGATAAATGTGTGTTTTTAATAGATCACTTTGACAGCAAGAAGATATTTTAAAGAGGAACGGCAACAGAAAGAGCAGTGGCATTTTGAGTTCATGCATGAGAATAGCTAAGATATGGTGGTCTGGACTATGGTGGCAGCATTGGGGATGGAAAAAAATCCTACCATTTTAAAATGTGTTTTCATTAACTGTATTTATTAATAAAATTTTTCTGTAAAAAGGATTATTTTCTTGGAGAAGATTTTATATGTTGATAATACACATTGGTGATGTTGCATGCTATGATGTTTTATTTCTGAAGGTCATTTTTTGAGGATTAGGTAACTTATTGGCAAATTGTCTTATTCTTAAATGAAGTTTCTTTGCTTTGTTCTCTGCTTTCCCATTGTAGCTTGAAAGAATACTAGATTGGCTTTTCCTATGGATCGAAGTGCGATGGTTTAGGATATGGAATCAGAATCACTTACAGAATGTCTCCTGTATTCATCTTTTTTATGTTCCTAATTCCTTACTGATTAGAATTAGAAGTGACAGAAATATTATAAGAAGCCCCTGCAATCTTTAAAAGCCAAGTTTCTAACGTGTACTTTTCAAAAGTATAAGTAAATGAGAACCCCAAACCAGCAATGTTTCACTCAAAGGTGTTTTCTTTGAGTAGTACCACCAATGGTCTCTGTATTCTTGTGTAAATAAAATTCATTTTAAAGCATCCTGCTTATCTTCTGTATATTCCTTCTGTTAACCATGTTCATCTAGTCCCTGAGATATAGCCCACAGCTATTCTGTTGGTTGATCTGAGGCACTGGCACACCAGCACACAATCTATTAGCACTAATTTGATGCTCTTAGGAGAGCTAATGGGAAGAAAAGCACAAGCTTTCATTGAATAATCTGGAGATCATTTTCTCCACCTACTTATTTTTTTTCCAGGAAATAAAGGTATCATAAAGGCATATAGAATTCTGTGCTGAACAATTTTGGGTAGCTCAGAGGAAGTCAGGCAAAACTAAGGGGGTCACTCAGGAGAGAGGATGGGTAGAAGCAGACCCAGTGGGCAGGAGGAGCTATGATGGCAAGAATCAGGAAGGGTCAGGTATGGAATGAGTTCTGGAAAATGTCCCCTGACAAGGAATTCCCAGTTGATTCAAGCAATGACATGTGCAGTACAAAAGTTGGCTTTTTTTAAGGCTGGATTTTGTCTAGGCTGTCTGGCATGTCCATGGATCTCTAGATCAATTACTTTTCTCTCTTCCTGTCTGAAATGCTACCTCTGTCTGAACAATTCAACATTATCATTGGATTAATTTGAGTTGTTTCTATTCCCTTGATACCATTTTCTATCATGTTCTACCCTGCTTTGATGCTCTTAACTTCTGTACCCCAACCCAGGCCCAGTCTGATGCTCAAGATCTCATTGTTCTTGTATTCACCTCAAATAGAGTATCTTTCATTTTAGGATAGGTTTTGGGGTGTCTTCCCTCCCCAATCCATCACTTGGAATTGGAATTTGTAGATTATCCTCTCAATTGTTTCTGATTTCTTCAGGAATGTTGCATTTTATTCTCTGCCATACAGCTGTAGTAGAGTCACAAAGCCCATGCCAGAAACACAAAAAATGGTGGTCTCCCGCCGAAACTGGTTTGGCTCAGTGGATAGAGCCTCGGCCTGCGGACTCAAGGGTCCCAGGTTCGATTCCGGTCGAGGGCATGTACCTTGGTTGCGGGCACATCCCCAGTAAGGGGTGTGCAAGAAGCAGCTGATCGATGTTTCTAACTCTCTATCCCTCTCTCTTCCTCTCTGTAAAAAATCAATAAAATATAAAAATAAAAAAAATGGTGGTCTCCCAAATCCCAAGAATGGAGTTCAGATACATACAACTGTATTTATTAAGGCATTTAGAGTTTTATTTCCATCTTTCAACAGATGAACAGAAGTCCCTCCATATCCTGGGTTTTTCATCCTCAGCTTCCACCAACAGTGGATCAAAAATATATATATTTTTATAAAGTTATGTTGCTGCTGATGTTTATTATGTAGTTAGATCTACAATGGTTGTGTCTGTACTGAACATGTACAGACTTTTTTTTCTTGTCATTATTCCCTAAATAATACAGTATAACAACTATTTACATTATATTAGATATTATAAGTAATCTAGAGATGATTTAAAGTATACAGGAGAATTATGTGGATTATATGAAAATACTATGTCAATATATATAAGGGACTTGGACATCTGTGAATTTTGGTTTTCATGAGGGTTCTGGAACAAATCCATGTGTATACTGAGGGATGGCTACACACACACACACACACACACACACACACACACATATATATATATATATATATATATATATATATATATATGGCATATATATATGGCATTGTATACTGAGGGATGGATACACATACACACACACACACACACACACACATATATATATATATATATATATATATATGGCATATATATATATACACACACATATATATGGCATATATATATATACACATATATATATATATATTAGAGAGTAAAGGAACTTACAAAGATTCTATATATAGCTCTTATATCATAAGAATAAAATACACACGTGGCATTATAACACCATGATAATAGAATAGAATAGAATAGAATAGAATAGAATAGAATAGAATAGAATAGAATAGAATAGAAATAGAATAATATGGTAAGAGAAATAGCTTAATGAAATCAGCAGTCATATAAAATAGATGTTCTGGAAAAGCTTTTCTATCTTATCTCTGTCTCCACTTTCCCTCCAAAAAAGGCAAAGTATTATACTTGAAATGAAAAGATAGCCAATGTATTACTATCATTTTTGTCATTATCCTTTAAAAAACACACAAATCATCTTTGTTGAATGCTTACTATTCATTTTGCTAAACTATATAAAATATACCACTAAATAATTTTTGTGGTAGCCCAAAATAAGCATCATCATCCACATATTATAAATGGAGAAACTGAAGGTTACATTGCATAAGAGGCAGTGGCAGGAGTCAAGTTTAGGTCTACTTGATTCCAAATCTATAACCACTCTGATTTGGCTCATTTATTGTTCTCAGGATAAATTAAATATCCCTGGTATACCTAAGACTTAATTCTTTGTAACTTGGTGTAAATAATCTTTGTTGAGTGACTGTGTTGACACTGCAACTCACCACCTAGATACCTCTTCCTGGAAGGACTTGCCCTGGCTGCTGGGGGCGCTCTCAGCAGGCAGCCAGCAGCTCTCAGCCCCATCTAAGGTTGCCTCTGTTTCAAGAGCTGCCAGGCCAGAGCTCATGCCCCTCCCAGGGTGCCACATCAATGACTTGGCATGCAGGCATAAAGAGCCCTGGCCATCTCCTCCTAATTCAAGGTAACTCTAAGAGACCACTTTAGGTCCTGCATCTCACTCCTGTCACCTTCTTCTCCTTTCCACAGGTATGCTACTTTAATAAATGCTCAGCATGCTAAATGCCTTAGAGTCTTCTTCCAGGGAAACCCAATTCACAGGAATGGAGGAGGAGAGAAAGGCGGGGCATGTGGTTTCTGGGCAAGAGAGGAGTAAGAACAACATTGAAGGAAGCTACACTGCACAAAATGAGAAATCAAGTCATAAAAATACACCTTCCCAGTTTGTTGTGTTTGGTTCTGCATAAAATTCCAAGTAGATTAAAATATATTATTTATATATTATTTATGAATTTTCTGGTTTATTTTTTCTGATCTAATTTCTCCCACATATGGCATGTTCACTTATTTACTCAAATTTTCTCCATTTCTACAATGCATAACTCCTAGGGTTCCACATATACTATTATGCCTAGGACAGTCTCACTTTATACCTGTTGTCCGCATCTTAATCTAAGTAGTACCCCCTTTTAGTCTCATGAATCCTTTCAGGGATGATAACTATGTATTCATCTATCTAATTTCCCACAATGGATAAATCTCTTATTAGTGATTTTAAATGAATACCTCACTGGGATAAGAAGGGTCTTAAGCACAGTTTAAAAGAATAAAAGTTATGATAAATTAAGGATTACCAAAGATCCATAAGCCTGATACCAGCTTGTATGGGCAAGGGGCAGGGAAACCACTGCCTTTATAGCTTGATGGCCAGCCAGAGAGAAAACTGGTACAATCTCGGAGGGAAACTTGTCAATATTTATAAAAATTAAGAATGCACTGAGCTAAACAAAATACAACAAAAGGAAAGTAGGGGAGGAAGAGATGGAGGGAGGAGAGAGAGAGAAGGAAAAAACAAGTATTTAAAAACTATATAAAGCCAAGTCGGTGGTTTGGTTTCTTAGCAATCATGCTTATACTCCACACCAAATCCCACAATTCACCAGGTGAAGTTACTGTTTTATTACATGGAGTACTTGGTATACTCTAACATAACAATTAAAATGGTAAATATAATTACAGTAAAAGTACTGAGGACCACAAAAATATGTATCCACTTTGGATCCCCAGGAACCGAGATACTTCCATTTATTTGGGTGCACAACCACCAAATGCTCCCCACTTATTTTCTTGTCTCCAATTAGCAGTGAGTGCTCGTATCACTGAATATTCCTGGCCAGAACTAGGAAAGGAGTGACCGTGGAAAATGTATTCTTGTGACATTGGCCTCAGCAGCGCCCTCTAGGTTCCAGTGGCAGCCTTGTTACTGTTGCCAGGAGCCATAGCTGGGAGTGAATGAAGGTCCTGATGACAGAGGCAATGGATTTTGATGGTGTCTGCTGTGGTCCTCGCTGTACCTTCCCTATTGGATCCTGTTTCTTTTTTAGCTGAGTTGTCAGTTTTTTAGGTTCCTTTCAGTAAATTCCTTTCCTCACTAAATAAGCCTGAATGGGGTTCTGATGCTTACTACTAAGAACTCTGATTCATAAGATGAATATCTGATCTGATTATTAGAATTGCACTTTAGTGTAAAATAATCAGGGCTACAGAAATGACATTAGAAGTAAATCCTAGTGAATCAAAATGCATTGGTAGATGTTTGATAAATTTGGCTTAATGAATACATGAAATCTCATTAGAAACATTTTATCAATATGCCAGCCATTTTAGTGCAAAATGAACTAATATAAGTCATTAAATAGAGTGTGCAAACACTCTCATTAAAACATGGGTACTTCCAGACAAAAAGGTATTATTTAGGCAAATAACAAGAGAAATATAGTTATTTCCTTTCTCCTCTCCACATTGTATATGTAAGAGATTTTTTTATTTAAGGAAATTGTCAAGTGCATTTATACTTTTTATATGAAATGGCCTACCAAATTTTTATTCTTTTGAGATAAAATTAGTTTCAAATTTGAAAAACAGCTTTACTTAATAGTCCTCTTTTGGTACTATTATTAAACACTGTTCCCTTGGATATTGGCATTCTCTGTAACATGAAAAGTTATTGCTAAGAAGAGAGTCCTGTTATAAAAGATGTTAAATAAACAATGGGCTTATTAAAAACAAATCATGTCTCTTTAAAACAGAACTTCTCAAAAATCTTTAATATAGTAATATGTTGGTTTGTTATGTATCTGGAAGGACACATGATAAGTAGCATCATATAAACTTATTTTACCTTTTTTACCATTTTGATTCTAACTTTTTTTGAATAATACATGGATTTTTGTTTTAAAAATTTGGAAATTCTTGAATAAATAAAATATCCAAACAATCAATAGTATGTGGTTTTTTTTTTAATTTCCATGTAATAGATAGTAAAAATAAATAAGTAAATAAAACCTCACCAATTTACAATTGTACCTTGAGAACTGAGAGATGAGTCCTTGTAATTAGAAAACACATACCCTTTACCATTAGCATTAAAGGTAATGCTCAATGGAGTGGTAGAGTAGATAGTGACATTTCTACTTTTTGAGGAAGCACTTAAAAAATGGTTTAAGACAGCCAAGCTCTTTAGGTTTAAATCCTGTCTCTACTATTTGCTGGTTGTATGACCTTGGGCAATGTACTTACCTTCATTGCACTTCAGCTTTCTCACCTATAAAATGATAATAGAATGTCTCACAGGGTTACCATATGAATTAAAATAATATTTGCAAAGAAAATATGTAAATAAATAGATAAACAAACAAATATACATATGCAGGGCCTATCTGAGGTAAGTAGAAAGACATTATCATCTTAGGCTTTTATGTCACCTTCTCAGGCTTTTTCTGTCAATCTTATTTAAAATTTCAACCTTACCCATTGATTCTTGTATCTCCCTGCACTGCTTTAATTTAATTTTTGTTTTTCTCCACATAGTACGTCACCGTCTATACACCATATATATGACTAACATTGTTTATTATCTATCTTCTCCTCTTCCAAGGACAAGTTTTATTTCTTTGTTTACTACTGCATCTCCAGAAACATGTAGAGACAACTCCTAGAATTAACCACCTGTAGGATAATTGTGAAATCAATATATGGACACCATCAGCTTCTGGAGGATTTCATATCTGCTTCTGGGGCCCCCTAGCCTGGTCTTTATCCCCCTATTATTACCCTTTTACAACAGCCATCTGCTCAGAACAGCATGCTTAGTTAGACAACCATGAACTTAAGCACAAATTCCAGAACCCAAAGGAAATCAGGAAAAACACCTAAAAGAAATGTGATATTCTATGCAACTTGTCCCTCTTCCTTTTCCATCAATTTTGTAAGAGTTCTGGTTTTGTGAAAGAACACCATAGGAATTTACTACAGGTGTTATGGGTAACAGCTGAAGTATAAGCAGGGTGCCTGTTATTAAAGGTCAACTAGAATGTTTTAATTTAGCAAGCCTATTAATGATTTGAAAGCTGCATTAAGAAATAGGGTAGCTTTGTGTGTGTTTTTAAATGAAGGCATCTCATTTTTTTTTCTTAATTTTTCTGAAGTGAAACTTGGAAGTAAGTGGTTTAATCAGAAAAGTTTGGAATTCAGTTGGCCAAGCCTGGGACACTGGATCGCATTGCCTTAGTGTCCTGGCTCTTATCCAGTGGAAATCTTCACTTCATCACAATTTCAGTCCTACATATCTGCGGACCAGAACTGTCCATGAAAGTTTATTCTACCCCTTCAGCCTTTGCACTCCACACATTAAGAGCCGGACACCTTGCTTCTGCCACATTATCTGACTTCATTTGTGCACTGATGCTGTGTCCATTCTGAAGCCTGTCCAGGCAATGAGAGGTGTCCTGTTTTCTGTCCTCGGCCATCTGGTTGCCCTTTCTTACAATTTGTTCAGGGGAAAAAACAACAACACATGTAGTGGACATGCATGGATATGAAGAGAAAAAAAGTGATGCTAGCAAAAGTACTTAGGAAAACATATCTATTTAGCACTTATAGTCTGGTTTTTTTTTAAATAAAAATTTGCCTCTCTGTCTGGCATTATGATATCATCTTTAGCTTTTGCACATTAACTGGTTTTGATAATTTGCCAACTCAGTGCATTCTTATTTTTGCCTAAGATAAGAAACAAAACTTTTCATTAATAAAAGGGATGGGTAGAAAATCCTATATAACAAAAGCGTTAATATGCAAATTGACCCAACTGCCGAACAGCGGAATGCCCATCTGGACGACCATCTGGGATCACCCTATGACACCCACTGGTGCCAGGCCAGCCAAGGCGGGTGCGATGCGATTGGTTGGGGGCCCAGCCATTGTCCCATGATTGCCCTGCAGAGGGAGGCCCAGGTCACCGACCCGCAGGCTGTGGCAAGTGGGCGGGGCCTCCCTCTGCGGCAGAAGCCTGGGTCAGGTGCCAGAGGGAAGCTGGTGCCGGCAGCCAAGGGAAGGAAGGCCTACTTTTGCACGAATTTCATGCATTGGGCCTTTAGTAGACAATAAAAAACAGACCTTGAAGTCTTACCTCACAGTGGGATCAAAAACAATAGCTTATATTTTCTGCCAGTTTCTGAGACATGTGAGGCAGGCACTTTGGCCTAATTTTACAAAAAGCACACCAAATCACCCTTACACGAGAGAGAGAGAGAGAGAGAGAGAGAGAGAGAGAGAGAGAGAGAGAGAATTAGAGAGGAAGCACTACATGGGAAACAAATTGCTTAAGATACAAACTTTACTTATTGGGCACCAGTTAAAAATAAGAGTATTTGCTCTTCATTTTATAACCCATTTTCAACTTTTTCCAACTTCATCTATGTCTTTCTTGTTTAGTAAAAGGAAGTCCTGGATTTCTAACATCCAAATAAATCAGATGTGAGAAACACCCAGATACCAAGGGAGCGCTTTCACAGAAAACAAAACTCACAGGAAAGCAGTTAAGAATTCTTTAGATACCATTTTTCTACCCTGAAAAGTCCACTTGCCATTTGTTGTATCTTGATAAGATATTCAGTATTCATGTTTCCATTTGTTCATTCATAAAATTCTCTTGGACTTGCATATAAACTGTATCTTCTTCTCAACAGCATCCAGTAAATATATCCCTCCAAGTGACCAAGTTGACTAGTTTAACAATCACCACACTGTTCATCACAAAGATTGTTATTCCTTGTTTGGGGGATACTTACAATCTGTTTCTTGTAAAGTCGAAACAAGGTTGTTTTCTCATGTTGAAAGAACTGACAGCTGTAATTACTCCTACCACGGCAGCAGGACTTGCTTCCCAACACTGAACTACATTCAACTGCACACTGTATAAGCCATGTATCCGCTTGATGTTTTCGAAGATGAGAAAGGGGGATCTCAGGAAAGAAATATATTTTCACTCTCAAGATAATTCAGTTCTCAACAGTAGGTATGTGAGATTTTTAAAAACTTTAAACCTGTTAAAACATCACTAAAACTGGAGTTATGTTGCTGTATCTTTCTTTTACAAATGATATCTGTAAAACTTGGCACTGTGAAAAAATATTAATTCTTTCCCTTTTAAAAATATCAGTTAACAAAAAAATTAACATGGACTGTTATAATAGGTGATCTAATCTGAAATCTTGTGTAAAAATTTTGTTTTCTCTCATCTGTAGTAGCATATGTCTGTTTAATATAATACTTGAAGTTAATTCATTTTTGAAAAAACTAAGTCCTATATAATAAAAGGGTAATATGCGGAGCCGCCACATTGCTCTAAGACAGGGCGGAAGCAGGGAGGCTCATGGAGAAGGCAGGACCAGCCTGACGCCAACTCAAAGGACTGAGGGTGGGGCTTGAAGTGGCCAGAGAAGGCCAGAGGGTTCGGGGACTGGACCAGGCATGTTGGAGCTCTGTGTGGAGAGGTTCGGGTGTTAAGGCAGGGCAGCGGGTGGGTGGGCAGGGCCACACAATTCTGCGCACTGGGCTCCTAGTGTGTGTGTGTGTGTGTGTGTGTGTGTGTGTGTGTGTGTATGTGTGTGTGTATCTACACTAATAAAGGAGAAACATGCAAATTGACCATCCCTCTGCTATGCTCACCAGCCAATCAGAGAGAGTATGCAAATTAATCCAACAATGATGGCGGTTAATTTGCATACGCAAACTCTGGGCAGCCTGGGTCCCGGGAACATCCTTAGGACCCAGGCTGCTCCTAGCCTGTAGGCCCGCGCGTAGGCACCAAGCGGCTAAGGGTGGGGCGGAAACATCCCCCACATCACCATAGTGATGTGGTGCGTGTGTGTCAGCACCAAGCGGTGGCCCGGGTCCACGCCCCCCAGGGTGGTGCCCACAACGGGGCTGGCTGCCGGCCTGGGGAGCATGCAGACCCTGCAGCTACTGTGCGGCTCGGGTCCGCACGCCTCCCAGGCCGGGTCCGCACGCCTCCCAGCCTAGGTCCGCAAGCCCCCCAGCCCGGCGCCCACAACGCGCAGGGCAGGCTGCCAGCCTGGGGGGCATGCAGACCCGGGCCGGGCCGCACATCCCCTAGCCCGGCGCCCACAATGCAGGGACATGCCCCTAGCCCAGTGGACACAACGCAGAGGGTCCTCTGCACGTGAGCTGCAAAGGAAACACCTTTTCTTTTCTTTTTAAAAAAATATATTTTATTGATTTTTTACAGAGAAAAGGGAAGAGGGATAGATAGTCGGAAACATCGATGAGAGAGAAATATTGATCAGCTGCCTCCTACACAGTACCCACTGGCGATGTGCCCTCAACCAAGGTACATGCCCTTAACGGGAATTAAACCTGGAACTCTTCAGTCTGCAGGCGGACCCTCTATCCACTGAGCCAAACCAGTTCAAGCGTAAACCTTTTCTGACCTCTCATTGGCTAAGCTCCCTGTACGCCGCCACTTGCAGTGTTCTTGGTAACTTGGGTAATAAGAATCCAAGAAGGTGATCTAGGGTTTTTCCACCACACTCCTGGAGAAAAAAATGAAGGTCCGCTGCTGGAAGGCTAAGAAATGTCATATCCTGCCCTAGCCGGTTTGGCTCAGTGGATAGAGCCTCGGCCTGCCGACCACAGGGTCTGGGTTCGATTCTGATCAAGGGCATGTACCTAGGTTACAGGTTCCTCACTGGCCGGGGCCCAGGTCAGGGCTCATGCTGGAGGCAACCAATCAAAGTGTCCCTCTCACATTGATGTTTCTCTCTGTCTTTACATCTCTATTCCACACTCTCTAAAAATCAGTGGAAACATATCCTCAGGTGAGGATAAAAAAAAAAAGAAAGAAAGAAAGAAAGAAAGAAAGAAAGAAAGAAAGAAAGAAATGTCATATCCTATGAAAGACACATCTTGAAAATGCCTAAAGAAAGTTGTCATTTTTTCGTGGTGAAGGGACTGGAGTCCGTGTTGATGAAAACACCTTGGCAGCTGTGGTGGCTGGCAGTGGCTGCAGCAGCGGGGTGATGGGGCTGGCACCTTACCCTGATCAGCCTGGTCGCCTCCTGCAGAGGAAGGCCAGACTGCGGCTGAGGCCTGCTCCCCGTGGGAAGTGGGCCTAAGCCATCAGTAGGACATCCCCTGAGGGCTCCCAGTCTGTGAGAGGGGGAAGGCTGGGCTGAGGGACCCCCCACCCCATGCACAAATTTCTCTTATTATTTCTCTTATCTAATAAGAGAATAATATGCAAATTAACCACCACTCTGCTACACCCACAAGCCACGCCCACCGACCAATTAGGAGCGAGTATGCAAATTAACCCAACCAAGATGGCTGTGGCCACAGAGAACAGGAGGGAGGCTTGGGTTTCCCCGGCGATGGAGGAAGCCAAGCTTTCCTCACACCCTTGCTGGCCCAGGCCTCCACTCAGTGCTACAAAGTTTCAATTATATAAGGTAAATCAATCCCAACAGAAATGGCAGCAGCCACGGAGCTGGAAGAGCAGGAGGCTAGGGTTGCCGCCAGCAATGGAGAAAGCCAAGCTTCTGCAGCCCTGGACGGCCTAGGCCTCCACTCCAGGCTACAAAGTTTCAATTATAGAAGATACATAAATTCCAACGGAAATGGTTGCTGCCACGGAGCGAGCAGAAGGCTTGGCTCCTCTCCAGGCTACAAAGTTTCAATTGTAGAAGATAAATAAATTCCAGATACCAGGGTCTCCACTTGGTTCGCTGGGGGGGCGTGGCTGGCCTTCAAACCACCACAGGCCCCTCTCCCAGGCCACCCCACACCCCAAGGGAACCTCCACCTTGATCTGGGACACCCTTCAGGGCAAACCAGCTGGCCCCCAACAATGCATCAGGCCTCTATCCTATCTAATAAAAGAGTTATATGCAGATTGACCATCACTCCAACACACAAGATGGCTGCCCCCATGTGGTCAAAGATCCTGCCCCATGTGGACACAAGATGGCCAACACAAGATGGCCAGCAGGGGAGGGCAGTTGGGAGGGACCAGGCCTGCAAGGGAGGGCAGTTGGGGGCGATCAGGCCTGCAGGGGAGGGCAGTTAGGGTGACGAGGCCAGCAGAGGAGGGAAGTTGGGGGCAAACAGGCTGGCAGGGGAGTGGTTAGGGCGTGATCAGGCTGGCAGGCAGAAGCGGTTAGGGGCAATCAGGAAGGCAGGGAGGTGAGCAGTTGGGAGCCAGCAGTCCTGGATTGTGAGAAGGATGTCTGACTGCCCGTTTAGGTCCGATCCCACTGGGATCGGACCTAAATGGGCAGTTGGACATCCCTCGAGGGGTCCCAGATTGGAGATGGTGCAGGCTGGGCTGAGGGACACCCCCCTCCATGCACGAATTTTGTGCACCGCGCCTCTAGTATATATATATATATATATATATATATATATATATATATATATGTATATATACATATATACACACACACACACTAGAGGCCCAGCGAACAAAATGTGTGCATGGGAGTGGGGAGCCTTCCTTAGCCTGGCCTGTACCCTCTCGCAATCCGGGATCCCTCAGGGATGTTCGACTGCCAGTTTAGGTCCGATCCCAGGTATCAGACCTAAACTGGCAATCAGACATCCTTCTCACAATCCAGGACCACTGACTCCTAACCGCTTGCCTACCTGCCTGCCTCATTGCCCCTAGCCACTCGCCTGCTTGCCTGATCACCCCTAACTGCCTCTGCCTGCCTGACTCATCACCCCTAACCACTTCTGCCCACCTGCCTGATTGCCCCTAACCACTCTGCCTGCCTGCCTGCTTGCCCCTAACCACCTCTGCCTGCCTGCCTGCTCACCCCTAGCCACCTCTGCCTGCCTGCCTGATTGCCTCTAACTACTTGTCTGCCTGCCTGATCACCCCTAACTGCCTCTGCCTTGGCCCCTGCCATGGCAGCTTCATCCAGAAGGATGTCCAAAATGATGTCCGGAAGGTCTTTCGGCTGCCCGATCTAATTAACATATTATGCTTTTATTAGTATAGATACAGTCAGTGTAAATATTCAATAAATGCAACTTCATAATCTTATTTACAACTATAAAGAGCTCATTAATGTGTTTCCTGAACTTTTGGAAATTTCTAAGCAATTGAATTTAAAGAATATACAAAATCATTATCCATAGTTTAGAACACTGCTCACTAATCATCAATTTTATGTACACAATTGTGCCTACCAGCTTCAAAATTCTTCAACCTAGGAATCATCATACATTCATCTTTTCCTATTTATTGTATAATACTATCAGACCCATAGTCAGTGAGTATTTAATAGATATCACTTTGAACAGACTTCAAGAATTTTTTAATAAATTTTATCTTTAAAATATAAACAACACTTCCAAAACTTTTAACACAATTATTTTTTTCTTTATTAATTACCTTTCTAGACTATGTAGATAAAAACACAAAAATCGAATGACCAAAATTATTTAGCTTTTTGGTAACAGTACAACTAAAAAACAGATAAGACTGTTATTTGTGAAGGATTTTATAAAGGCTGTTCTCTTTAGCTCAAGAAAAAGAAGCTGAATATATAATCATTTACTCCATAGTTATTTAGGACTTCAGGCTTATATATATCAACTCTTGTCAATGGATTGTGAATAAATTAATTTGCCACATTTTACAATTAATATTGCTCTACAATCACAATCATCTATATATATAAAACGCTAATATGCAAAGTGTCCCCTCGGGAGTTCAACCAGGGAGACCAGGAGTTCGATGGCTTGCTATGATGTATGCTGACCACCAGGGGGTGGCGTGGAACACAGCAGGTGACTGGTGGCGGCAGCAGGGCACTGAGGGAGCAAGGGAAGGAGGAGGCAGGGAGGTGGGGAACTTGATAGGCCCTGATCGCCAGCCAGGCCTACGGACCCTACACGTGCACGTATTTCGTGCACCGAATCTCTAGTATTACATGTGCTCTTAGATACTTTGTGCGGCTTGAAGAAATTGGTCTACTGACTATTATTTATCTTTGGATGAAACATACAGATAACGGCCTAATGTCTCAAATTTAAAATTGATTTTTTTAAATCTCCATTCTTTTTAAACCAGCATCCATTTGATTCTCAAAATTTTGTATTACATCTTTCAGTGTTTTGAATAATCGACTAATTACAGACAGTGGTTTACAAAACAACTGCCAAGTGATTGAATTTTTTGACATGATTTATGAAATTAACCCTAGCTTGATTAAGGAATTTAAAATATTTAAATATAGGTATTAATTATTTTGTTAAATCACTATTGTTGAAAGTATTAAATATGTCCCCCTTTTCCCCCCATTGATGCCTTCTATCCTGCCTCCAGCCCCTGCTCAGGCCTTCACCCACCTATTGTCTGTGTCCATAGATTATGCATATACATATACAAATTCTTTGGTTAAACAAAGGAATCTCAGAAACTAGGCTCCCTACCAGTATTTTGAAAATTGTAAGAGACTATGCTTTTCTGTAACCTATTTACACATCTTGTTAGCATTATATAAGCATTCATAGTCATCTGACACTCACAACATTTTCTGAAGAATACAGAGGGACAACTATTTTTAAATTAATTAATGCATTAATTAACTAATTAATTAATTAACTGAAGCATTCAACAAGTGTTTAGTGAATGCTCATCTTTTCCTCGGCCCTGGGGATAAATTGGAAAACAAGGCAGCCCTCACCCCAAAAGCCTGCCTCCTTGTTCTAAAGAGAAGGGTATATGATTTTTTTAAAAAAAATTAAATACTCTACAGAGAATGTAAGCAGGTGATAAGTGTTATACAAATAGTAAAAGTAGAAGGTGCCCTAGGGAGTGTTGGGCAAGGGAGGACATGAAATTTAAAACAGAGTGAGCAGTGCAAGCCTTCCTGGTTGGCATCTGAAGGGAAAAGAAATGAAGGGCATGACAAAGGGAGCCTCAGACACGTGCTACCTTTGCAGGAAGAGGGAAGAAGGAGTAAGTGCTGACACCCAGAGAGAAAAGCACACTGGCCCTGCCCAAGGTCACTGTGGAGGCCAGCCAGGATGGAGCAGCAGCATGAGGAAGGGGAGAGAGTAAGAGCACTGATGTCACTAGAGAGAGATAGGCTGTGCCTCATGGGCAATTCTGAGGGCTGACTTCTACCCTGAGGTGGAAACCACTGGAAGGTTGTAGACAAAGGAGTGATATAGTGGACTTGGCAGTTTAACAGGACCCCTCTAATGGTATGTTCAAAGTGGACTGTAATTGTGAGGGGACAAGGGCAAAAGCAGGGAGCCCAACTTTTATAATAATCCAGGCAAAAAGACATGGTGTTCTGGCCAGGATGGCCACAATGGAGGTAGTAAGAAGTGGGTATATTCTTGAAATATTCTGAAAGGAAAGCCAAACAAATTTATCACCATTTTAAGTGAAATGTGGAAGAAAAGAGTCCAAGTTGACTGCAGTCTTTGGCGTGATCACCTGGAAGGAGAAAGGGGCCATGAACTGAGCTGAAGAAGACTATGGAGGTATGTTTTGGGGCTGAGGTAGGGAAAGGAGAGGAAATTCAATTTTAATCAGTATAATTTGAGATGGAGATATTAAGGAGGAAGTTGAATATATAAATCTGCATTTTGGAGAAGTGTGGAGATGAAAAGGCAACAGCAAGTCTATGAAGAAGGTGTGAAACAAAGGAGTGAAAGAAATGAGCAGCGAAGTGAATATGAAACAGTATCCTTTTCTCTAGGATTCATACACACTCTTCAAGGCAAACCCAATTTTCCAGCACTGAGGGCCTTTTTTCCTTACCACCCAGTTCATCATGTACATCATCATTATCTAAATATCTATAGCTTTTATTTGATACATAACAGTTAGTTAACATACAGTTTAGTGATTATTATAGCTATGTTTATTTTAGTATGCTTTATTGTGATAACTTCTGTTCAGATTTTTATCTCCATTCAACTATCATAGGTTATAAATATATACCATTATATTTATAATATTTATAAAAGTATACAATAAAATAATTAGAAAATTTTACAGATAAATACTAAAAACTGAACCTAGAGAGACTTTTTTAATTTACCCAGCAAATTGGTATCTCAAATGATGGAATTTAGTCCCTATTTCATAATGAATCTTTCAAACTTTATATACATGTGAATTTGTTATTTTATCTAGAAACATACTAACAATTGCTTTTCACATTCACTTTTGTGTTAAAGGTATTCATATATTCATAAAAATAGTTTTCACTTTGTACTGTATTGTTTTTTTATTCTGCAAAAAATAATTTGACTGAATGGGAAATTATAAACATTTTTTTAGAAAATTATAATTTCATTTCTGAAGGTTGAAACAATAAATGAAAGAAGAAAAATGTAAATGCCAGTATTTTTTATATATGAAGTATATATATTCTATTAGTCCTCTCTAAAATGTTTAACAGAATGAACATTTTATGTCCTGAGAATTATTCATAAAAACAGATGAGCAAAATCACATAGACATCTTGAATGGTCCTGACCCTAAGTTAAAAATTCCATATGTGAAAAGAGGTTGGAGTGGAGAAGGAGGATCTGTGTAGTTTCTGAGAGCCTTTAATCATAATAAGAAGCAGCTTGCGGAAGTTGTTTTACATTTACCAGAAGTAGACAACTGAGAGTATTTTGTTAATTCTAACGTATATGTGACTTATGTACAAGGTGGGGCAAAAGTAGGTTTATAGTTGTGAGTATGCAAACCATAGAGTTTATTCATGCACTATTACTTATTGTATTATTTTCCATATGAACAACTATAAACCTACTTTGCCCTACTCTATATGCTGTGTTACCTCTGTTCATTCATTGAATGAGAAAGGATTTGGAATTGTAATCAATAAAGCAGAGAACACATGGATGAACACCACAATGATGATGATTACTTTTGTGAACCAGAGTAAAATGAATTAAAATACCCAGGGATGTATGTGAAATAATGGAAACAAATTGGGATAGAAGTCTTTCTCAAATGAAAAATTCCTTTCAAACAATATTGCCTTTTAAAATATTTTTATATATGTGATTTTAAAAACAAAAATCTCACTTTCAGCCTTCTGTAATGGCCACTCACTATTTTTAAGGGAAAAGTGGGTGGATCACTAAAAAATACAGAATTTGGAAGAAATTTATTTCTTAAGCTTCAGGATATCCCAGACTATGAAATCAATTGGCTAATTTTATGTAATAATATTTAATTTTTATATATTTTTTAATTTCTATTTTTTTTCTAATAGCATGTTTATATACAGAATTTATACATATACCCATACTCAACTTATGTTGTTCTAAAATAGGATATGGTTGGTGTATTCATTAGTAATTATATTTTACTAGTAGTAATGGGGCCTAGGAAATCTTCACTAATGTACAAGGTCTAAGTAAGCAGTTTACATTTGCTATGGCAGCTTCCTGAAATAATCAGGGACCCAGGCTCCTCCTGGCTCGTTCTCACACCACCCCAGTATGTGGCTCTCTTTCTGATATCACAGGTCAGTCATCACCCAAATGGCAGATTTCCTGAACAGCGTCTTTTTACAAGCCTCACACCTCTGCTTACATCACATTGGTCAAAACTTTGCCCTATGGATACACTTTGATTTGATAGAAGCTGGGAAATGTATTAGTTTATCAGGGTACAGTGTCAGTCTTATTAGGGGGGGAAAAAAGAATGGATTTTGGAGTAGGCACTTGGACACAAATTATTTTCAGTGGCATACAGCCCAGACATGACAACTGGACTGACTTCTCTGCTGCTTTTATGAATCAGCAATTGTCCCATTCCCCTTATAATAATAGTTTTTAAATAAAATATATCTCATTGCTGAAGTTAAAACACCGAGCATGTCTTTGCCCATAAGGTTTAGTCCTGAGTTTAACAAAGGAAAAGGTGTTAGAACTTGTTCAAAATTATGAGGTGCAAATCCCACATTTAAATGTAACATTTATGAATGTTCTAGAGATATATGTGATGCTCTGGGCCACCTGTATCACTCTGGCATTCTGACTGTTTGATATGAAGTAGGTAATTAATCATATGAAAAAATCTTAGCACATATTAAACTTAAATTGAGTGCCTGCCAGTGGTTCAGTAGGTTGGAGAATGTTCTCATACCCCAAAAGGTTGTGGATTTGATTCCTAGTTAGGGCACATACCCAGGTTGTAGGTTTAGTCCCCAGTTTGGTGCTTGGGGAAGGCAACTGATCAATGTTTCTCTATCACAGTGATCTCTCTCTCTCTCTCTATTCCTCTCCCTTCCTCTCTCTAAAATAAAAATCAAAACATTATTTAAAAATTAAAAATTAAAAACTTAAATTGATACCTGGTAAATATTTTAGTAACACTGAATGTTTATCTGTTATCAATATACACTCCAAGGTGTATTTATGCATTTAGGGAAGTTACATGAAATTTTAAATTCAGGAAACCACCATTGGTCACAAAATAAAGAATGCCATCTATTATCTACAGTAGGAGGTCTCCAAAATGAGGTGCATGGGTCCCTGCTATTGATATTTGTTTTAGTCTTTTCAATGTCTCATCTTTTTCAGTATATAATGATCAATGTCTATCTATACATCTATCCTCTCTAATAAAATGGCAATATGCAAATTAACCATCACTCCGCTACATAAACCACGCCCACCAGCCAAGCCATGCCCACCAGCCAATCAGGGCGAGTATGCAAATTAACCCCAATCCAAGATGGCTACAGCCACAGAGAGCAAGGTTTCCCAGGTAACAGAGCAAGCCAAGCTTTCCATAGCCGTTGCAGGCCTAAGCCTCCACTCAAGCTACAAAGTTTCAATTATAGAAGGTAAACAAATTCAAACAAATGGCGGCAGAATGGAGCTTGAGAGAGCAGGCCAGGGTTGCCGGCGGCAACTGGGGAAGCAAAGCTTTCCGCACACCCTGCCCAGGCTCACCCGCTTAAGGCTACAAAGTTTCAATTGTAGAAGGTGCATTAACTGCCACAGAAATGGCTGCCGGAGCCCCAGGCTTGGCTCCGCTCCAGGCTACAAAGTTTCAATTGTAGAAGGAAAATAAATCCCAGATACCAGGGCCTCTGCTTGGGTTGCCAGGGGGCTTGGCCGGCCTGCAAACCACCACAGGCCCCTTGCTCAGGCCGCCCCATGCCCCAAGGGAACCCCCACCTGATCCGGGACACCCTTCAGGGCAAACCAGCTGGCCCCCACCCGTGCACCAGACCTCTATCTTATCTAAAAAAAGAGTACTATGCAGATTGACCATCACTGCAACACACCATATAGCTGCCCCCATGTGGTCAAAGATCCTGCCCCCATGTGGACACAAGATGGCCACTACAAGATGGCCAGCAGGGGAGGGCAGTTGAGAGGGACCAGGCTTGCAAAGGAGGGCAGTTGGAGGTGATCAACCCTGCAGGAGAGGGCAGTTAGGGGTGACCAGGCCGGCAGAGGAGGGCAGTTGGAGGTGATCAACCCTGCAGGAGAGGGCAGTTAGGGGTGACCAGGCTGGCAGAGGAGGGAAGTTGGGGGCAAACAGGCTGGCAGGGGAGCAGTTAAGCATCAACCAGGCTGGCAGCAGAGTGGTTAGGGGGTGATCAGGCTGGCAGGCAGAAGCGGTTAGGGGCAATCAGGAAGGCAGGCAGGCAAGCAGTTGGGAGCCAGCAGTCCTGGATTGTGAGAGGGATGTCCGACTGCCCGTTTAGGCCCGATCCCACCAGGATCGGGCCTAAACGGGCAGTCGGACATCCCTCCAGGAGTCCCAGATTGGAGAGGGTACAGGCTGGGCTGAGGGACAACCCCCCGCCGTGCACGAATTTCGTGCACCAGGCTTCTAGTATATATATAAAAGCCTAAGCGACTGACCAACCAAACAACCAAATGATGGGTCAACCAGTCGCTATGATGCACACTGACCACCAGGGGGCAGATGCTCAATGCAGGAACTTCCCCCGGTGGTCAGTAGCTCCCACAGCCAACCTCCCTCGATCCCTCCCACCCCGCCAGCCAACCTCCCATGCCTCCCCCCCCTAGCTGGCCAACCTCCCGCAGTCCCTTCCCCATATGGCTGGCCAACTTCCCCTGGTCCCTCCCCCTCTGGCCAGCCAACCTCCTGCGTTCCTTCCCCAACCCCCCACTGGCCAATCTTCCATAGGACTGGGCAAGACGGTCCTGATTGACCCAATCTCCAGCAAGGCCGAGGGACCCCACCCATGCACGAATCCATGCACTGGGCCTCTAGTATAATAGATAAACAAGTTAAATATACACTAGGAATACATGATAAAACTTTCATAAAATCAAACTATTTAAATTAATTTTCAGGTAAACCTTTTAATATTGACCCAGGACATTGGTCTTCAAAGTGTGATCCTTGGACTAGCACTGTTAGCATGCACTCTGTAATTGTAGAGGTAGCTATCAAGGTGGCAAGCTACAGTTGACTCTGATGTATTCTAAAATTAGAGAAACTTTGATGTAGGAAAAACTAAGATACACATCAGTCATCATCAATCACACATAATATCTTAGAAATGAATCTTTATTTCTCCATCTCCTTTCTGCCTATATTCAATTGACACATTTCTTTTAGGACACTGTAAATTACCCAGAATCTATCACCTCCCTTCTCTGCCCTGCCAGATCTCTTTCTTGATGACCTTAATATACCAACGCTCTTCGCACCCCCTGTCTAAGTCACAGAGTAAACTTTCTAATTCTTATACTGCTTAATAATTTTCAATTAAGAGAATCCCAACCTCTTGGCATGGTGTATGAAGCTATTCATAATCCACTCTATAATTCTCTCTTTTTTAACTTCAAAAATCCCATCCCTGTCTTCAGATGACCTGGCCGTCTGCTGTCTTAGGCTGTGCTTTGTGAATGTTGTCCCCAGCCCCATATAACTGGGTGCATTCCTATTTATTTTTAAAGCTTTGTAACCTCTTGATATTAAATTTGATGACTTACTTTATGTGATATTATTGTACCTACTGTCTATCTTAACTGATGATTGTCATTGTATAGTGGCTGATGCTCCATGGATTGGTCTCTTTCACCAAATGGTAAGCAGTATAGAGCAGTGGTAGTGCATATAATACACAGAATCAGACTGCCTGGTGTCCACTCCTACCTCTGTCACTTACTGAGTGTATGATCTTGTTTGAGTTATTTAAATTCTTTACACTTACTTTCTTCTGTAAAACTAGAGTAATACTTCATAGGATTGCTGTGAGAATTAAATGAGTTGATCTATAGAAAGCACTATGAACAGAACATAGCACATTGTAGAAATATTAGCTATTGGTATTGTTTGCATCTCTACTGCCTGTGATAGTGACCAAAACATAATAGAAATTCAAGCAGTTATTAATCAGCAGGATAAATGAATTCCAATATATTGAAGATTTTTACAACCCCCCTTTATGCTGCATAAACTATTCAGAACTCAATAGATTCTGGAAACTAATACTACTCCAATGTACTTTTCTTTCTAAAAAAATGTCCTCTCTCTAAGTCCTCCCAAAAATCTTGCCACCCCTGAAATTTTCTTTGAATTAGATCACTTATTTCAAAAAATAAAAAGTATCTATTTTAAAAGGGATGATAACTAAGGCAAATTTTAACACAAATATTTTTGTTATAAAACTTCTGTATTGATTTTTAGTTTTCTTAACCTTGGGCAAGTCACTAAGACTCCACCCCCATCCCAGCTTCAACTGCTTTTCTACATAATTAAGGAATTGCTCTAGATGACTTCTAAAGTCTCTGCTGACTCTAACATTGATTACTCACTCACATATATTCTACTGCTGCAGATAAGATAAAATTGTGCTGCTCTTAATGAAAAATGAGACAGAGCTATCAATACAAATTTTCATAAAATTCTAGTTATTTTTTGGTTTATGACTACATTTTAATTTACTATCTTTTCAATGCTCAGTAGAAAACATAAATTTAAGTAAAAATTATATGATTATTTTACTTTAAAAAATTACAACCCAGCACATCCATCCAATGTTAAGGATACAGGTGACAAATAGTTCTAGGACAGTTTACAAAATTGATTCATGTCATCCACAAGCTTTAAAGTCCATTGAAGACTTTTAAGCAAATCCATAAAGTTAATGGCTACCAGCTTTCTTAATACCCATGGCATGGAATAAGTATCCATGTGTAGACTGGGAGTTAAGTTTATTTGAAACCATCACATCGCATTCCTTTTCTTCCTGCACTGGCTAAATCTACTGGTTGCTGGATTCATGGTATTGTCATTTAATATCATAAAGCGAGGTAGTCATTTACATTTTTCCTAAACTTTAGTTTATTCTTAATCTCAGGCCCAAAAGAACATTGGCTGGCATTGTCAGACAGAAGGCAAATTTGATTACTTGACTGTTAGATCACCTTCTGCCCTCCTTTTTTTCTTTTGTTTTCCTCAGTTTATTATTTTGCATTTCTCCTGAACCCCCATTCCCAAAGTTCTCACAATGTAATTGGCCAAATTTGACTTCTCTTTAATTTATCCCTTTACTATAGCAATGATGTTAATGTTTCCAAAATTGACTTTTTAGAATATTCTCTTCTTGGAGTATTAGCAAAACAGTAAAAATTCAACCTATGCCAAATCACTAAGATATACAAGCAAAGGAATAGAGGGTGGATCCTAGGTTCTTATAACCTATCATGGGAACTTGCTCAGTGATTTCCAAAGGATTTTTCTGATTCCTCTCTGTTTTCAATTACAACATCCTCCAAAATCATCTTAAGATATTACCTTTGAATGATGTCCAAAACCTTTAGTGAGGCACATAAAATCCATCAGAAACTGATCCCAGTAACTTTCTAGGAACACTTTATAGTAATTTCTCAGACAACCTTATATTCTACTAACTTTTTGGTGGGGAATGTTTATATTCCTTATTCCAATGCCCCTATAATTTAATTCACAGCTTCTAGTCTTTTTGTTTTAATGTCATCTTTTTATCAAGAGTAATGGATGAAGGTGTATAAATGTCTTAAGTATTGACAAATACTGAGGATACGACATTCAGTTCAGACTGAATTCCAAGGTTACAGGAGAGAAACATGATGATTGTAAAGTAAATTCTGGTTACAAATTGCTAAGAATAGATCCCTTGAATTTTTTGATAAAATACCTGATTGCTCTTGCTGTGTGTTTATTGTAAAATGCCAAATTTGAAAACATTCAGACCTATAATAATCATGAGTCATGCATGTTTCAGTATTAATTATGACATTGGAATAAACTACAGCACTGTATCAAGCAACATCTAAATACCTTTGTAAGGAATGTCGGTCTCATTTCATTACATAGTGATTTCCTAGTGCAGTAAGTCCCACACTTGAGCAGCATCAGAATCACATGGAGGGTCTGTGGAGAAGCAGGTTTCTGGGAGAGGTGTTGGTTGGAAACTAAGTATTTTTCATTTTCAGCAACTACTGTTTACAAATTAAAAAGTAATAATTGATATATATGTGCATTCACTCTGATATATGGATATTTATATATAGTGATTGCCAGAGGGAAGGAGGATGGGGAGTTAGAAGAGGCTAAAGGGGCAATAAAAGATGATGGAAGGAGACTTGACTTTGGATAGTAAACACAATACAATATACAGATGATGTATTATAGAATTGTATACTGAAACGTATATCTTTATTAATTAATGTCACCCCAATAAATTCAATAAAAAACAGAATGAGTAAGAATAACTTTTAAACTTAGACTATTCAGAAAATTAAGTATACTTTCCCCCTTGATTTTTTTTTCTTATGTCTCATGGAACAGGGATAAATTATTTTATCAACTCCCAAACTTTAATATACTACATTGATAAAGTTTTTATTCATATAATTCTTCCTGAATAAAGTATCATTCTCAGAAAAAAAAATGACAAACTGATGATAATCAACAAACTATTAAGGTCGAATAACTACCCCATGTAGTTTTTATTGTAAATATAACCTTCAAATGTTTTCAGGTCCATTGGCTATCATTTGGGACATGGGACTTATTTAAAAAGTGTTTCACTCCATATTTTTGCAGGCAATTTTTAATTTCCTCTTTTAAATATTTTCTAAATAAATTAACCACCAGAGAATAATAAAACTAAGGGTGAAAACCACCAATTTATGAAATTTTTAAAAGGAGAAAATAAATGAGCAAATCTTTGGAGCAAATAATTATTTTGACAAATTCCCATCAAAATTGCACTTAATGGAATGTTAGAATTGAAACTCCTCTCCATTGGAGTAATTATGTTGCATTTATATCTTATATTCAAATGAAAACTTGGAAGCTTGAAAACAGTGTTTATTGTAAATCCATCCTTTAAAATATTAAAGAAAGTGGTCATTTCTTAGCAATATGGAAACAGGTATGTACTATTTTAGCATAGGAGTATGAAAGCTATTCTTTTTTAAAGTTTCATATCTATACTTTGGTTTCTTTTACTTTTTGGTTCCCATTCCTTTTTTAACAAAAAGTACACTTATTTGAAGTTACACAAAGTAACAAATTTTGCTTTCAAAAGTTTTGTTTTTAAAATTCTATCAATATGAGAAACCACTAGAAGCACAATTTGTCTTTGATTAAAAAAATTTTAAAGTTACTTCAAAAAACAAATCATAAATAATCACAGTGAATTTATATGTACTATTTAAACATTCAAAATAGAAATAAAATTATTTAAATATATCTTAGAATTTATTTAACTTTATAGTTACTGCATGTTAAGTGAAGATCATGTAGCACAAACAAATTTATGAGTAAAGCCAAACTAAACAAAACCCATCCAAATGTTTCGTCTCCTCTACTTAAAATCCCACAAGCTGTACATCAAAGTAAAAGAAGCAAAGTACATTACATGTCATATTTTAAAAATTCTAATCCAACCCCAAAAATATAAATAAACACTGTTTGAAGCAGTGATGAGGATTCACATAGAAATATACAACAACAGCCATGAAAACTGGTTTCTATTTGTTTTAAAGCACTGATGAAAAATTTTGCTAAAACAAATACAATATAAGATTTTAATTTTTTCTAAATTAAATGTGATTTCTTTCACTCATGAACATATCTCATTCTTTTACGGTGCATTTTCTTTCAAGGAAAGGTTAAAGAAAACTGCAAAACTTTGCCATGTTTTTCTAATTTGATCAGACATCCTTCCTTGAAAGGTCAGCACGATGGGTGAAAGTGACATGTTTAATATATGTAGCACTGTTCATTCTAGGCAGAAAAAATTCAAATGACAAGAATCACATATCTCGTGTCAAAAGTTTGATTTTCCTGTACTGACTATTCAGCATATGAAGCAGAATTTGGACTAGGATTCATAAAGGCTGAATCCCAGGTGGTTATTGTTGACACCCAGTTATCAAAATAGTCTTCCTGCATTTCAGACACCATTTACAAAGTGAAAGCTAGAAATCCAGTGGATAAGACTTTTATGATCCAGACTTCACAAATTGCAACAATTTTAATATTGAACATAAATTACACTATACTGGAGAATAGTAAAGTAATGATTTACTTTAGATAGTATTTTTGTTATTTACATTAATCTCTATGATTCATTCAATTCTAAACATTTCTATTTTTAAAATGGAATTAATTTACAGGATTCTGGCTTTTTACCATTAGGCAGCAATCAATATAATTTTCAATATTATCTCTAGCTTGTTTTCTTTTCAGCTAACTTCCAATTCACAGGTTGGCAGTATTTACTAAATACAGTGAACTAAATAGCTCTCTTCTAGTACAAAAAATAATATATTATATTTAATATAGCCATATACTCATATACTATGTATGTATAGAATGTATGTCCATATACATATATTATACACTTACAGTATATATTAAAATTTCACTTAATTTATGCCGTTGAAAAGAGAGTGAAATTATTTAAAGACACCATTTAAAACAACAAAAAACGGTCGAATTTTTCTCAACTAATACAAAATCAGTGTTACCTAGTTATCAATGCTTGTTTTGGAAAGCTTTTATTATTCATTTATTCAGTTAATTGTAATGTATGAGCAACTAATCCAGGAACTCGAAATGAGAGGAGTGAAAAAGGAATTGGCCTTAAAGAACTTTCAGTTTCCTGACTGAGATAAATATCAGTGAAATAATTGTATTAAGCTATGGAGACACAACAAAGAACAAGCTAGATTCTTTTGCAGGTATTATGTGCTAGTTTGGGAATGGCAGGAGCATACATAGGAAAGAGTCAGGTCTCAACAAAGGAGAAATATTAATATCTTGAGGAAATTCTCATTACTAAAAATTTAAATACATGAATTAACTACCCCAAAAACATAGTTTGACTCAATTAAAATGTAAACTTTGGTCTGCACATATTCAATGGAATAACCACCATGTGATATCAAAGGAAATGTCTGGTATCTTAACAGAGAAGATGTGTTTGCAGGCACCTCAGGGAATACTATCAGTTTTTGTTTTTTTCTATCCAAATTCAATGCATCAAGTATATACTGTGATTTAAGAAGATATATCAGTGAATTTTGCCAAATATCTTGGATTAGAATGGAAAAATCTCAAAACACTTGTCTAAGAATAAGAAATCACATTTGCATAGTTCTTTCACATGCATTATCAGCTATATATGCTGTGCATATATATTTATGGGTAGAAATATAGACCTATACAAACAAATCTCATTTACTCTAAAGTGCTGTGACATCAGAATTACTGTCATGCCTTTTTAAAAAGTGAGGATAAATGTTAATGGAGGTTAAATGGCCTGCATCAGATCAGACAGCAATAAATGGTGGAGCCAGAATTCACATTCAGATGTCCTGATTTTAAACAATGTGCTTATTCTATTTCACTACTCTATTACCTTTGGCATCATCTATGCTAAAGCACAGAAAAAGATAACCTGGGAAAATATAAATATCTTTGTAGAATACAATTATACATTGCTATAGCCTTCATTTAGAAATTAAGATATTTGACCTGGTTATAAAACATTGTATTCTATCAGGATGCCCTCAATTTGAATGTCTGAGAGATACTAAAAAGAGTGGTTTAAACAAGGAAAATTGTTGCTGCTGTTGTTTTAACTTGATTCAGTGGTTCTAAGATGTCAGAGTCCCAAGTTGGTTTCCCTAATGCTCATAGACTCCACCTTTCAGGTCATAAAGAGAGTGCAGTTGCCTCAGATACTGGGCCTTCATAGGGCAAGCCAGAGCCAGGAAGAACTCAGCCTCTCCCCATCTCTTTTTATCAGGTGGAAACCTTCTCTAGAGTCACTGGAATTCTCCTCCAGTCTCAATGACTTTACTTACTCTTTTACTTACTCTTGCCTAAACTAATCTCTGGTAAGATGACTATGCTTATCATGATTAGCTCTCAGATGAATCAACATTCAACCCACAGAGTGGCAGGAGAACATGAGAGGGTACAAACCAGGATAATATTGCTGCTAAATCCCCAAGGAAAAGTCAGAGAACAAATATTGGGTGGGCAACCGAAAGGGTCTCTATTTGCAAAAACATATCTAAGGAAAACTTTTAGAGAAAAAAAAATTCTAAAGGATATAAAATAGGAGGAAGGTAGAAAATAATTCCACAATTGCTAATTTTGAGAATTATTTCTAAGAGCTGCAAATATACATGAATAATTGTTTTCAGACTTTGCTTTTTCTACACTCCCCTTACCACCTCTTCATTTTCTTCTCCTCATAAGAGTTTCTTTTTTAAAATATATTTTTATTGATTTCAGAGAGGAAGGGAGAAGGAGAGATAGGAACATCAATGATGAGAGGGTATCACTGATCGGCTGCCTTCTGCATGTCTCACACTGGTATGGAGCCTACAAACCCAGGAATGTACCCGAACTGGAAATCGAACAATGACCTCCTGGTTCATACGTCAACGCTCAACCACTGAGCCTGGCTAGCTGGGCCTCAAGAGAGTTTTTTTGAGTCAAGGCTCATGATTCCTCTGTTCTATGTAATCAGCATGTTAATACTATCTGAAGATAACACTATGTACCTATATTTCCCTCTGTTCCTTCCTCTGTAATGATACGTAGACTAAGAAAGTTTATTTTGTAGATTGACATTATCAATTAATCTATCTATCTCTCTACCTACCTATCTACTTAAGTACTTAGTAGTCATGTGTAAACAAAAGATTGTTCTGGGTTGTAATTCAACAATATATAAGGGCTTTTATATGTGTTATTAATCTTCTAAATTGCCGAAACCGGTTTGGCTCAGTGGATAGAGCGTCAGCCTGCGGACTGAAGGGTCCCAGGTTTGATTCTGGTCAAGGGCATGTATGTTGGTTGCGGGCACATCCCCAGTAGGGGGTGTGTAGGAGGCAGCTGATTGATGTTTCTAACTCTCTATCTTTCTCCCTTCCTCTCTGTAAAAAATCAATAAGATATATTTTTTAAAAAATCTTCTAAATCAAAGAATATATAAACTATTAAATTATTTACTGAAATTACTAAATAAAATGAGTCCAGAATTTAAATATTCCAATTCATAGTTTAAGGCCAAAGAAGGCAATTGCTATGTCTGCTTTACTAAACTGAACAAACTTAGTGGTAGAAAAGGTTCATGTCAAATAAAACACTATGACTGAAAAATAAATTGCTATTTATGACTGCCTAATAATTTCAGTTTACAAATTTGAGTATTATTTTCATGATATTCATTTCAAGAAAACCAAAGTTTCATTAAATTTCCTCCCAGGTACTTCAACATTTGTTCCAGGCCTAATAATATTGTATCATCCTACCAAGTTTCCTCCTAAGTTTCAAAGCACCACTTAAGAATAGAGATATAAATACTCTTCCCAAGAAAATTATGTAGGTTAATTGTAAGATTTTATGCATTAATATGTCTCTGGGGAAAGAACAGAATAAAAATGCAGAGGGGGGATGGATATGAAGGAATGAGCCATTTTTGGCCAATTCCACCACCAATATATTAATTATTTGTATAAACCTCAGGGGATATTATCATTCCATGAAAGATTTATGTTTAGAATGAATCATTTTTTAATATTTATTTCAACAGATTTGGAATTTAGAGCTTCTGATGGGGGTATGGTTGGAACTTGAAGTTGCTGGCGGTCTCCCGGACGTTTATAGCGACTATAGCTTCTAATGGAGCACCGATATTGATCCCCTAAGGACTTCTCAACCTGGGCACCGTCATTTTACAGAAGATCATTCTTTGTTGTGGGAGGCTGCCCTGTTCAGTGTAAGAGGTTTACAGCACCCCTGGCCTTGCCTACCAGAAGCCAGTAGTGCCCCGCCTCCCCGTTGGTGACAACCAGCGATATCTATAGACACTGCAGATCTCCCCACAGGTGAAAATCAAAGCCACCTCTCTCCTTACCTCCTCATCACATTCAGAGTCATTACCTTAAATTAAAAAAAACAACAACACACAAGGGATTTTCCCTGTTATTTGTAATAATATAGATGGACTTTGAGGGCATTATTCTGAGGAAAATAAGCCAGATACAGAAAAACAAATACTGTATGGCATCACTTTTACTGGAACCTAAAAAAAAGTCACACTTATAAAAACAGAGAGTAGAAAAGTGAGTGCCAGGGCTTAGGGGGTGGGAGGAGATAGGGAACGGTTAGCAGAAGGGAACAAACTTTCAGTTCTAAGATGAACAAGAGAAAAGAGAGCAGATTTTCAGTGATTTAATATGGCGTGACATCGTTATTATAATTTTTCTTCTAGAGTTTACATTCATATTTTATTAACTTAAAAAGTAGATGTACTGTATTTATTAGGGTTCATTAACTAAAACAATACAAACTTCAAAGTTGTTTCCAGCTACTACATGTCTTCTTTTTCATGGAAAAGTTTGCAGCAAACATATCAAATTGTTCTATCTTCTTTATAAACAAGAAAACTCAAAACTCACCAATCTTTGTCATATTGAAAATGCCAATTTAGAATTAAAATAATTAACTGAATATAAAAGCACAAAATTGTACAAGCAAAGACGTTAAGTACCAAAGCTAAATTGGCTGTGCCGGGCTTTCACTCAAAATGTCATCAGTTTCTCAACAAGAAATGAATACCCATCTAACATTTTCTAAATCCACAGTACTTATTTCCTCGTGGACATTGTGGTTAACATAATATAGAGAGAAAATTTAAAGAAAAAAATACACTATTTGATTTTCGTGTGTGTGTGTGTGTGTGTGTGTGTGTGTGTGTGCGTGCGCATTTAGCGTTGGGGTCTTGAGGTATTATAAATATCATGACCTGCTGGGGAAATGTTCATTTCTTGTCCTTGCAAATTTTAATGATAAGCTTGCAGAGCTTGGCCAGCTGTTTTAGGCTATTTATTGCATCAGAAAGAGGGAACACACAGCTGCAACATCAACCGGGAAGACAATGAAGAGCCTGAGCTCTGCTCTGTGAGGCAACAGTGAGCCAGAGGAGACACTGAAAGCTGTTCCTAGGCAGAGGGAGGGAGGAAATTGGATGAGAGATGGAAAAAGTCAAGAGGTAAATTACTCTGAGGAGTGTTTCTTACATTTAATGTGCTTAGGAATCACCTGGGGACCATGTTAAAGTGCAGATTCTGACTCAGAAGGCCTGGAGTGAGACCGGAGAATTTCATTTCTGAGAACCACCTAGGCATTGATGTTGAAAGCTGATGCTTGAGCCACACTTTGTGTGGCAACGTCCTAGACACTGCATCCCCCAACATGTCTCTGGATAGAAGTGCCAGCTTTGTTTTATCACGCAGTCCATGAGATTAACAACGTGAAATGAATACATTTCCCCAAATTGTCACGATATAGAAATGTGGTTTGTTTTCTTTATACCATCTTAAAAAAACAAAACAAAACAGGAGGTAGACCATTTGTGGCTTTGATATACAAGTTAATTTCTTGTTGTTTAAAAAATACACATGTAAGTATCTATTAGTAAACTGTCACTGTGGTTTTGGCTTTTTGTAGACCCTTAAATAGCAGGTTTCTATGGTATGCTATCTGATAAGAGTAATAAACTCAAATTTCTAAAATCAAAATTAAACTTAGTTTCGACTTTTGGATGATTCGTTTTTAAATGAGTTTTCCAGCTCAATCCTGAGTTTTGGTTCACTCTTTATGACAACCCAGGATGTGCTTTTATCCCAACCAGGAGAATCCTTTTCCACCTGTGGGAAAACCAAATCCTGGCTTCCTCCATCCGTTCCCTTCCGAAGCAGCTAACCATGGCCTGATTATGTGATAGGTTTTGGCATTGTGTCAATGTCAAGGTGTACCAGGAAGAAAAGCAGATACAAAGATGACAGATAGATGAAGTATCCTTGATGCAAAACATCCGTTGGTAAAAAAGCTGATAGTATCATAAAAATTAGTATGTTTAGGTACCAAAGTCTAAAGACTGAACACCAATACCAAGTGGAAGTAACTATAACCTCTTAGAAAAGAGAACCAGCATAGAAGAATATGGAATGCATAAATGTGTTCCTATCAAATATTTCAAAGTAACACTTTGCATTTTCTACAGGCTATAGTTGGAAGAAAATAGAAAGGACATGTGTGGTCATTCATTACACAATTTTGTAGAAACAAGAATTTTTCAAATCTATGCACTTTTTTTCTGGAAAAATAAAGAGAAAATTTTCTCACACAAAAGGCTCTTTATAAATATTCAGGCCACCAAAATGTCACACACCTAAGTAATCTGTGTCTGGCAGGTAAAGTATTAAAAATATTTTAAGAAGTTTAAAATGTAGCCGCATCAGGTTTTTTCTAAATAAAATACTCAGCTTTAAAGTGAACTAGACAAGTTGCAAATATTTTAAAGAAAGAAATTAAGGCAGCACAGGTTTAGTACACCCTATACTACTTGGAGCATTACCAAGGTATATTTTATGGCTACAGCTCTGGAGACTACTATCTGTACATACACATTTTCATTCTTTTTTTCAAATACTTTTTGTTTATTTCTGAGAGGAAAGGAGAAGGAGAGAGAGATAGAAACATCAATAATGAGAGAGAATCATTGATCTGCTGCCTTCTGCATGTCCCCCACTGGGGATCAAGCCCACAACTCAGGCAAGTGCCCTGATCAGGAATAGAACCGTGACCTCCAGGTTCATAGATTGATGCTCAACCCTGAGCGACACTGGCCAGGGTATACATTTTCTACATTGCTTAAAACTTAGACTGCCTTCTCAATCTCTTATTCCAACGGCATCACAAAACATTAGATGGTCACACCTAGATCATCTGCCTGATACTAATAATAATTAAAATTCAACACATTCAAGCAATTAATAAACTCAGAAGGAAAAGAAACACTTTAAAAATTCTCAGTAGTTCCACTGGGCACAAATGTTAGGCTCTCTTTGTCCATGTGTTAAAAACACTGACAAATGGGTCACCAGCATTCCAGGAGTTTGCCTAAGAGAGCATGCCAATAGTTCCTTCTGCTCTCTATGAGGGATAATGGACAGGACCATGTTCCTTCTCAATAGTTTACTGAACTCACCCCATGTGATGGGTTAGAGATCCAGCCCAGCTCCCCTTGAATTGTTTTGGAATCCAGCAGATTGACTAAAAGAAAACACAAATACACAAACACTGTTAAGAGGAACGAATTTATATTTGCCTTTTTTCAAGTTAATGTTGTCTGCTATTGGTGGCGATATGAAAATAATAACATATTCAAAACACACGACTCTTCATTTTCTTTAGACCTTTTATGTATAAAAATTATAAGAGAATTACAAAAGAAAAGCAACCACAGGGAAAGTTAAGGGATTGAATGTTTCCGTGGCTTTTGTTACTCTGTTTACAAGATAGGTTAATATTCAATACATTCATAATGATTTATTATAGAATAATTACAGTTTAAAGAGGAAACAATTAAAACACAAAGTTGGAAACAATATTAATGCTAACCTGAAATCAAAATAACTTCAAAGATCATAAAATGTGATAAGTTTACATATGATTTCACTATAAATTAATTTCTTAAATATGCTTCCACCCTAAATTAGTATTTCTGTTTGCATATTTAATGTGGCATGTTCATATTGTCCCTGGTCAATCGCAAACATATTCTATACTGTGTTTTTTTTAATCCTCAACCAAAGATATGTTTTTATTAACAGAGAGAGAAAGAAACATCAATGTGTTGTCTCCTGTACATGCCATGACTGGGGATGGAATCTACAACCTTGGTGTGTACCCTGACAGGGAATTGAAATGCAACCATAAATTGTGTATGGGATGACACTCCAACCAACTTAGCCACCAGAATGGTAATGTATATTATTTAATACCATGTAAATGGTCTCCTTATGTGTAACAAACAAAATGCTTAGCTACTAATATGAGGAGAAAACAAAGCAAAAATATGTTTTATAATATTGCCTGTGTAAAGTTTTACTTATTTAAAGAAGATATTATTCCCCAAAAGCTTTAATGATTTTAACTCAGAACTTTGCTACTTATTAAAAAGTCTGATGTTGATGAACAATAAAGTGTAATATGAATGTGGTTGCATTTTGGATATATTATTAAACAAGAAAGACAAATGCTTTGTTTTCAACACAGGGAATATTAATCTGTAATTGATTAGAAATTAATATATAAAAAGATGTTCCAGGTTTAATTAATAACAAAGGTCTCACTTTTATTGTTGATCTGTTAAATAATGGAAACTATGGTTTTACAGCATCCTTCTAAATTAGAAAGCAATCCCACTGTTGACTGATGGAAGATGTAAAGGAAGTTTACATAAAATATATATGTATTATTAACATGAACCAGAACAGGTGAATAAATAACTACAATAGGAGACAGTCATTTTCAAGGATTCCATATATTCACAAATCAAAATGTAATGTTAGTACATGCATGCACATGTCCATGTGTTGACAAATAGTGTTTCTCCATGTATGAAAAGCAGCACCCTTTCTTTAATCACCCCAATTCATTTTTACAAAGAAAACATTTATCTTATAAAATGTTAAGAAAAATAAATAATATATTTGATAAATATTAAAATTCTAAATTTTCAAGTGCTGCTTTTTAAAGGATGATATTTGGTTAGCTGGTTAAATAACAAATATACTAGTTGAATATAAGGAATGCTCATTATTAAGTTAAAAAGAGAAAATTCTCAAAGTTAGATTCTCTAAGTTTTAGTAGTGAAAGAAAAACACATAAAATCAATCTATTATACTTGAATTCCTTAATGATTAAAGTTTTTTCTCACTATAAATTAATCCCACTGGTAAGTAATTATATTTAGGTTTGAGAAGAATATAGTTGCTGCATGGATCACACAGTGTAATTTCCATAATGAAATTATTTCCCAGGATATCAATTTGAAAATTAATAGTATACTTAATTACATTAAAATTATCTCTCAAAATATTTTTAAAACCTCTGCCTATTAATAAATGTTACAGATATTTCAGATTAATCAATGTAAGAACATTTTTTGTAAATATGAGAATACACCTTCATGAGTCACCAACACATATTCTGACATATACCTAGTTTATTATTGGTACTATCAGCTATCAGTGGATTTCTGAGTTTTATGAGGATTAGTAGGTCATATTTGCAATGTCTTTAAGGCTTTAAATGGTTCAATGTCTTCTTGTGTATATATAATAATTGAATGTGTACTTAGTGATAAGTACGTGTTACTCCATATGCTAAGATGAAGGGGTGATTTAATTTCAACATTAGTAATCAGAGAAAATAATTTCCCAGGTAAAGTTAATATGAATATCTCCTCAATTTAGTAAATTACTCATTGGAATAAAGGTTGCTAACTAAAAAACTAAATACCCTTAAGTGTTTTTTGTTTTTGTTTTTTTGGTGATAATGATGAGGGGGGAAAAACTGGACTAATCACATCAGCATTTGGTTTCTATTCAAAGGAGAATAAAAAATTAAACCAAAAAGAACTGTATTAAATTATCAATTAAAAATAAATATAATAGATTAATTAAATATATTGCATTTACTCAGAAATTAAAATTTTAGTGCACTCCATTTGCATGAATGAGGAAAACTATTGGCACCATTACTCATGATTTTGATTCTGTGTCTATCAAACAATTATATCTGCCCTGGTTATCTCACAATGTTGCTGTGATAATCTAAATATATAAAAGCCAAGAGACCAGAATACCAGAATGATAGAATGACTGGAATGGACAGTCGCTATGATGTGCACTGTGGTGGCCAACAGGCCCAATTGGGGCCCTGACCTCCCGTGCCCCCTTCCAGCCAGCCTAGCCCCGATCGACCCCCCCCCCCTGATCAGGGGTGGGGCCAGCTGGCCAACCTCTTATGTCCCCTCCCCCCTGCTGGCCCGGCCAGATGGGCCCCATCGGGGCAGACCAGCCAGACCCCACCTGAGCATGAATTCGTGCACCAGGCCTCTAGTCAAATAATATAAATGTATTTAAAGCTACTGACTTTATAACATGCTATACAGATTCAGTGTTCTTGTAAAATTAATTCATTGGGCTTTTGAATTGTATTTATAATCAGTAATCTATATATGACCTAATAGAAAAGAATAGTAACATAAAAACACTTTTTTAAGAGCACCTATTTTGAGGTTACAAGGTACCTTTTGTTTGTAGCAAAATGAGAACAATACAATCTAAAATTCTAGTCACTTTAAAGTGGATTATTGCTAAACTGTGACTTTCAAGGATAAAAACCTCTCATCTCCTGTGATCTGTTGCATTACAGTATGTGTGTAGCATATTTGAGATAGAAAGAAGGGAATGTTAATGGAATTTGAAGGCCTCCTGTTGTGAGTGATTTCTCTGGATATATTGACTAAATCTAACCTTCCCATACAACTTAAACCCTACACTGATACAAGCAAGAACTTTGGTTACTCATGCTTTTCTTTTGTAAAAAAGATGTAGACCTGACCATAATCTTTAAAGTGCTATTATTATTCATTGCCAGGGCAGAGAGAAGAGGCATGTAGAATTGAGGTGTACAAATACTATATTTCAGTCTGAGTTTTAATGACAATTTACAATATGGGAGATTATTTTCAATTGATGAAAAATCTGAGTTTATAATTATGAATGTTAACAAAAAGAGAGGAAATTATTGGTAAAGGTAGGTGTGAATATATGGATAGCTTAATTCCTTAATGACTGCCTCATACCAGGTCATTTGTCAAAGATATAAACTGTTCCGTATCTGATACCATATTCTAATCATGTGATTTCCAATTACTGTTGGTTTATAACTGGAAACATAATTTCATTAATTTCAGAATTTGTTCTATTGAAAGAGTTATGTGGCATACATTACTTTTTAAAATTTATTTCAGAGAAAGGCGAGAGAGAGAGATTGACTTGTTGTTCCATTTATTTATGCACTCTTAGGCTAATTGTTGCATGTGCCCTGAGTGGGATAGAACCTGCAATCTTGGCATATTGGGTGGATGATATAACCAATTGAGATACTTGGCCAGGGCCTTCTTACAGTGATTTAAATTGGACACATTTTTAAATGTTAAATTATATTTCACTTGAGATATAAATAGATGCTTTTTGGAAAATTTATTTTTTGGAAATACCTGTCCAGATTCTGAATGTATATGAATCTGGGTTTATTTCACACACTGTACTTTATCTAGTCTTATTACTTTTAAATAAAAGAGATGTATGAATAGGTGAATGATGCATTAATGAAAATGATAAGGAAATATTTAGACTCCTTGAGTTGGTTTTCAGGTGAGTGCTAACATGAGATTTACTGGACAAAAGGAAGAGTAGTGTCTGATGGGAATGAGAAGGTGTAGAATGGAGTGGAGAAAGAAGAGAAAAATATAGAGAAAATTGGCTCAAAATGGTTGTAAGTACTTCTGGAAAGGAGGAAACCTTGCTGCACCAATCTTTACTGTCTTTTTTCATAATTAGATGGATTGTGAATTTAAGATGCCCAGGAGTCTTGTTTTCCCTTCCTTTTCTGTCCTCCTTTATAATGGAGAGGTACAATCAAATGTCCACTCCTTCACTCATTTGCATTGACAATGTCATACTAGTAATTATGTATACCAAGAACTTATTCCACCTTCCCTTCTTACTAATAAAGATGCAATAATATTTCTTAAAGAACACAGTCATTAAAATAATTGTTTGAAACAGATGTTCCCAGTTACTAATATGCCTTTTAGTAAGGACATATTAAAAACTTTAGGTATTAATTTCTAAAGTTCTCACTCTTAGAGCATCATTAACACACCTAGATTTTTTCAAGACTATTTCAAAGTTTTGATTCATAGTGACTATTTGTCCACTTAGAAAGACTGAGATTGAAATATCTTATCAATAGACAAAGTGGTGCAAATATGTAGACAGTGCTAAAATAATTTTTAAAATTAAATGCCCATGGACATGGCCAATAGGGTGGGTGAAGACCTAGGGAGGTGGGTAGAGGAGGGGAGGAGGGGGGCTGCTGTCATGCAAGAAGGAGGGGGATGATGGGAGACATCTGTAATACTATCAACAAGAAATACATATATATTAAAATAAAATAAAAAATGAAATGACACGGTATAAAAATAAAATTAAATTAAATGCCACAATTTCTTGAAGTTAAAGATCTTTTCAATTAACTAATAACACATCAATATGTTTTGTGGTAATGCTATGGTTAAGTTATTAAGTTATTAAGTTATTAAGTTTATTAAGTTATAAAAATGTATCAAACCATCATGTTAAGATGAACAGTAGGGTTTAATGGCTGAAGAAGTTGCTACTCTTACAATAATAAGTATTTCTTTTCTTATAAAACCTTCAGTTGTATAGTGTCTTAAAGCCAATTGCAAATGACCACAAAACCACTACCACAGGAAAAAAAATATGGTTTGATTGCGTCTTGCTTTTACTAAAGAATAATGACATGTCCTTTACTGTTCATACATCATTGTAATTGTCCAAACCACATTTCTTATACATTACTTATCTTTATCATTTTCATTATTTTCTGTTATGATAAAAAGAGTAGCTTTGCTCTTGGTTACAGATGGCAGGGGGGTTAATCTGCTTCTAGGTTATACTTAAATGTCACGAATAGAAGAAAATGATACAGGAGGCAATCAATTTTGTTCTCGTCATTGTAATTCTCTATGTACTACCTTTGTCAACTATAATATGGAATCAAGAAATCAAGATGTATTTTCTAACAGGACTGCACCAAAGTTCTGCTTTTCATTTTTACTTTATACAATATGGTATGCCAGTGAGCGGATACTAAGAGAAGTCAAAGCTTTATTAGTGTGCTTACATATTTCAACATAACTTTTATCTACTGTGATTACATATTCTTAGTTTAATTGCTCCTGACTTCCTGTTTGTACTTTTTTTTCTACCTAAACATAATCAAAACATTGTACTATTGTATTTAATAGACTAAAAATTACCAAAAAAAAAAGTTTTTAGTCTATAAATGAAATCAACTACAGGCATACCTCAGAGATATTGTGGGATGTGCTCCAGACCACCTCGATTAAGCAAGTATCACAATAAAGTGAGTGATAATATTTGTGCTGGTGGAGTCTTGCTTTCACTTTCTAAAAAAATGCAACATCTGTGAAGCACAATAAAAGGAGGTATGCCTGTATCGTTTGTATGCAGATAAAAATTCCTGTAAACCATGTTAAATTTAACTCAACAGGCATTTTGTTTCATGGATATTTAATTTATGATCATTTCTCTATCAAATGACCAACTAGAATTATATGTCAGAATTAAAGAAAAAATTCTGCTGTGCTCAACATTTCTGTGAAAAATCTGTTTTGTCACATGGTACCTTAATGACTCATTTATGATATATAAGCAGATTTCTGGACAAGGAGACATACTATCAACTTATTCTTTCTTATAAGCTTTACCTCCTGGGCTATAATTTTAGCTTTACTTTTATACAGGTTCTAAATATGGGACAAATTTTAATTAGCTGCCTCATCGCAATCTTTGCCAACAGCAGGGATAACACCTTAGAATCAAAACATGGTCACACAGTAAAATGTCTGGGTTTTCAAGACTAGAGTGGTTCCAGAAAATAAAAATACAGACTAAAATTTGAATAGAAACCTGGACCCTTTAGTAAATGTAAACCTGTGCTGTTTCCACAGTGTTAATTTCTTCTTTTTTTAAAAATCAGAGAAATCTGAAGTTTACTCTGATATTAATACTGTTGTGGAGAAAGCCATCAAAATATCACTAGGGAGTGTGTTCTTATAATGAAATAATCCTTTCACGTAAATTCGTAGGAATGGTCTACTTTCAGTGAACTTTTAGTCCATTAACAACTTCAGCTTTCATAACAGTCCCTAGAATAACAGGTCTCTTTGTTTCTGTGCATTGTCAAGTGGTATTGTGAATCACTTAGACAAGTGAAATGTGTTTCCCAAAATGTAAAAGTTACTAAAAGTAAGACATTAATGATTTTGTAAGCGTTGTACACTTTCAACACATTTTTGCTCTTTAAAATGTTCTAGAAATAACAGAATGGCTTGTATGTTTTTAATTTAAAGACTTTTGACATATTAAAAAAAGGGAAATTAAAATACATTATCCTATTAGGAAATGATATGAAAAATCATTCAGGCCAATAGGTGCTCAAAGTTTAACATATGCATTTGCCTTTACACCATAAATTCAAGATGTCTTGGTATATATGTACATTTTAATCAAATTACCTTAAAATCTGATTACCAGCCTTCAAGTACTAAATGATAGCTATATGTTCAGTCAATTTTTGACAAATGACTGTGAAAATGGAATAGAATAGGCAGACTGGCCTATAGGCCAACTCTAATATAGCATTATATATTTTTTCTTATTGATGTATATTTGGCATGCAGTATCCCATCAGTTTCAGGTGTACATCATAGGGATTTAACATTTATATACATTAAGAAATGATCCCTATGATATCTAGTTGCTACTTGTTACCATACAAAGTTATTATAATATTATTGACTGTATTCCCTGTACTATACATTATATCCCCATGACTTATTTGTTTTATAACTTGAAGTCCCTTAAATAGGAGGGTTCAAAATTTTAGCATAGAAAACAAAAAGGTAGTGATAAAAATGTTTCAATTTAAAAATCTTCTCTGGATATTTTTATATCAAAAAACAAGTACTTTTATTTCCAGAGAAGTTCATTGCAGAATATATAAATTGGTTTAAAATTCTAGAAAATTGAAGTCAGTATATAGTTTTGATTTTATCATATTCTGGAGGATAACTATGTCTGGATTTTACATCATACATCATGACTGTTGTCTACAGTTATAGATGTATACACATACAAACAAACTCTTCAAGGTATTACTATGGACCTTTATAAACACCCACAAAAGATCAAAAAGGTGCCACATGCTTATTACTTTAATTTAAAACTCTAGCCCTTGTCCTTCCATCCTAGGAGGAGGTTGTCAATGGAAAGTATCAAACTTTTAGTACTGGTGATACAAAAGATAGCTAGAGAAGACAGAGTTCAGACAACCTTCACTGTGTTTTCCCTTGGTAGTGCTGTCACATTATGAGTTGCACTTACAGAAGTTTTTATTTGGGGATAGGTTTTTTTTTTTTATATATGCAATAATCTGTTTCCAATACACTCACATGCACCATGTGCATGCATGTACTCACACATTATTTACATTAAGCTTAGATATATGCTTATTTAAGATAGCTGTTTCTGAAGTTTTTCAAAGTGTTTTTTTTTAATTTTATATATACTCATTATGCATTCATTAAAATTATTTTTAAAGTTTTCTAGATACCTTCAGTTAAAAAAATCTGGGTTATAATAATCCCCACCACATGAAATTATGCTTATTTAATCTCTTTTCCCTTGCTATTATTAATATATTATTTTTATTATTAATGGGTATCTTTTACACACTTTTCCCTATATTCCAGCACCTGATTTTGGGAGGCTAACTGCTCTCTTCTCTGATGATTCATATCTTATTTTTTAATAATTTTTCTATCTATCTTAAAACATGTTTTTATATAAGTATTCATTTTTTGGTCATCTATCCCTCTTAAGTTATCTTCAAGGGCATAAACTATAGCATTCCCTATAACCTTCTATTCCAAAATCCAGTATGTAAGCGACACGAAGGTATGCCAGAGTTGGTAAATAAACAAATACAAACAACCCGTTATTATAATATAAAAGTTGAGTGCATTTTTTTTTCTAAACGTTTTTCTTGGTTCATGCTAATGGTCTTTGCATTTCTCCCTTTGAAATTAAATTTTGGATTCTGAAGTTTTCACTACCAGGGTTAGAGAAGTAAATCTACCACATTTGGGGCCAAACATCAAATAAATTATTCTTAATTAGTTTTCCATAGGATCACCTTTGAAAAAGGAAATTTAAAAGTATAGCACTAATTTCATATACTTTTTCTTCTCTAACTCTATATAGATTTTTCAAAGATATTCAAATATTTAGAATTATTTTGGACATAACTTGTAAGCAAAGGTAAGAAAATATTTCTTTATTCAATGAACAAATGTTTAAAGAAAGCAGCTCTACCCCCAAAAACCATTAATTTCAGCATAGATTTATCTAACATGTCCAATCAGATGAAATATATGTAACTATGACAGAAAATCTTTTTTTCACAAAACAAGGACTATCAAAGTATTATAATTTCAGATCTGAAATATTAGGAACACCATATTAAAATGCGAGTTTATCGTTTTTTAGTTTTCTAATGTAAATGAGTATCAACTTATCTATGACAAGCCAAATAGTAACAGTAAACAAAAAGAGAAATACCATTCCCTTTATCTGCTTATTTGAAAACATTTTTAATATTTGGTAATTGCTATATTCGATGACACTTGCATAATAAAAAATAGCAAACCAATTAATTTCTATTTAAAGTTTATGTGATTATAACATTCAGTTTCTTTACATTCTGTTAATATGCAAAATCTACCATGAATAGCTTTGACATATTGAAAAGAAAACTCAATTTGGAGGTAACTCTAGCTTTATGCCATCTTTGAATATTTATAAGTTGATTGAGTGTCCAGTTGCAGAAAATTAACAAGATTAGACAGACAGACAGACACACACACACATAAGTAAATAAATAAATAAATAAATAAATAAATAAATAAATAAAAGTTTGTTTTTACTTTTTCTCACCACAGATTTGCAACTTAGAAAACAATTTTTATACAAATTTTATTCCAAACGGTATATATTACTCCATAAAATTTTGCCCACAATGTAGGAAAAGTTCAGTTTTGTAAGGGGGCAACTATTGTGACATACACACAGTTCTGCAAGTAGACTTTAAACGCTGAGTGGTGTTCTACTTACCCAAAGGATTATGTAAATAATCCACATGAAAGCAACTCAGCTTTTCAGCCTAACTTCTCAGAGTGAAGACTGCTATCATATGCAATAAAAGAAATCCTCCTAAAACCTACAAACTTTTACTAATTGCTAAATTAGTTTTAAAAATCAGGAAATAAATATAAGAAACTGTTTTTCCATTTCCCTTAGTCACCCTGAGGTAGATAGGAAATTTCTAAATTCAATATTGATTGGAAATGGGTGAATTTTTATCACTGGGAAACCTTTAATTTTAAAGCCTTATATTTTTATCCAGGGAGGAAGAGGGTAGGAGTTAGGGGGTGGGTGTTACTCTTCACAAGACCTGTGGAGTTTATTCATGTTTCTTTCTTAACTGTTATTTAAAAGAAGACAAACTAACCTTGCCATAATGATCATATAACAAATTTAAGATGAAACCATCTTATATTGATTAGACTTATCAGCAATAAAATTGACCTAGGTTTCTCCCTTTGTTCCATTTCCTTTGAGAGCCTACTGTGTAATCAATCAAGATTTTTGTTTTAAACAAGAGTCAAGGCAGGCCTGCATTTTCTTGATTTGAGAGAGTTCCACAAACTCAAATACGAATAAAAACTTAAAAACTAGGGAAATCAGTGATTGATTCTAACTCTGCAGAAGCAAGAGACAAAAAGTTTGTTGCTAAGCTAACACTTTTGCTCATAGACAATGTTCCAATAGCTTGAGTGGTTGGGTAACTTGTTGGGAACATAAGTGATAACACGTTAGAAAACATTTTATTTTATTTTATTTTTCCCTTCGCATGTTATAGTGAAGGAAGCAAGATACTAAAGCAGCCTTCTGATTGGGAAGTCTGATGTCATCAATATGCTATGTTTGCTCTTTGCCAGGTTAACAGAATTTACTGCGGCAATTAATACAAAACATATGTGCTGAAATACCCACGTGAAAAATATAATTGCCCCTAGCTCAATTTGCTACCTTTCAAAACCCTGTTTTAGCTACCTTTTCACAATGCTTCTACTTAGAGGACAAGTGTTTTTATGAAAGAGGAGATAAATCATTTATAATTTACTTCCTCATCTTAAGGAATTTGTAATTATCATTTAAGTGGAAAAAAAAAGTTTCAACAGAGACTAAAGTCTACTTTTAGACCATGTTCTACTGCCCCCCCCCCCATTATTGACTTCTATCACAATTCCAATAGTTAATGTACACTCTGTTTTAATATATAAAACCCTACATAATAACATTTGGGTTATACTGACAATTGCTTCACAATCTCTGTGTATGGAATTTCTGAGAAAATCTTCCCAGAGTGAGGAAAGGAATGTTTGAGTGTCAGGAAAGAAAGACAGAGGTAAAAATGGTGGAGAAAAGACATCACAGACATTTTTCTCCTCGTCCTCTGTCCACATCCAATTTTCTTCATTTTCTTAGTGTGTCTACCACCCATGCTGATAATCATTACATAAATGTAAATACTTTGCAGTGTCTAAGTAATCTCTGAAATACTTTTTTAAAGGTACTTTGGAGTACACTATGTCACTCCAAAACTCTGCGAATTTTTAATTCTTGTGAAGTAACAAGACAAATTCGTGTAAGTCACTAGGATTAAAGTGCTTTTCCTGAATGGACGAAATGTCTCCTACTTCACAGACATTCCTATGCAGGAAGGAACATAGGAAGTTAATATCAAAAGTCAAAGATAAGAGCGGTGGTTACAACTTCACTATGATTAGTGTCCTCAGCTCTAATAGTAGAAGATGCCACAATACCTTTTGGGGGGCTGCTCTAATGATTAAATGAAATCCAATAGTAAAGGTAAACATGAGGGTACACTCTTTCTAACCAGCAGACCTCTGTGCAATTATTATCTCAAGGTTGGGCGTGGCACTGAGGCCATATTTGCTTTGGGAGTTTTCGCTGGATTCAACAATTTTATCTTCTATGAAACACAAATTTCTGACCAACCACAGGAATATCAGCATCATCCAGTTACTAGCCTACCTCCGAGACACTGCTCCCAGAAACCCTTTGTGGCCCATTCCAGGTTTGCTGCCCACATTGGAAGACAGAAAGTCATGTTTTAATGAGACGATGCCAATGAAACATGGGGCTGAGGGAGGAACAGAGGGCATTCGCAACTGTGCATGGAGGGAAAGTTTATGGAACATGCCCCTTAGCTCTCAGGGGGGCTTAACAGGTGGCAGTAATAGGTGGTTGGAAAGAAAACTGAAAGATCAGGAAAATAGCAAAGCGGGCGGATCAGACGGCAGCAAGCAGGACAGCTGGAAGTCTCAGACGTCGCCCTGCGTCCCAGGGAGCAGGCCTAGTAAGAGGTGCTTTCCCAACTCTGCAGGGAGCTCCAGGGACCCCTCAAAACTCTCCTCCATCGGTCACACGGTGGGTCAGGGAACCAAGATTGGAAGGAGACCGGGCCACCTCCGGTTGTCCTGCCGAAAAGGCTGGCTGGTCCCGATGGGGTGTGTGCGTGGGCGGGGAGCAAGATCTGGGGTCAAAGCTTAGAGATCGGAGGTGCCGGGTCCCAGCAGCTCGCTCTCCGGGGGCGGACCCACAGGTGAGGAGCTCGGGGTGGCAGGGCTCCCCGCCTCTCCCAGCGCCAGCAGCTCTCGGGCTGCAGGCAGAGGGCGCGCGTTTGCCACTCGCCGGGCGCGCCTTCTCGTCGCGCTAGTTTCCAGGGACTTGGCGCCCTCGCGGCCCCCGGTTCCAGCCTCCGCCCGGCTGAGACCTCCGCTCACCCGCCGCCAGGCAGGAGCCGCAGCCACAGGGGCTCCACGTGCGCCCGCCGTCCCCCCGCTCCCCCGCGCCCCCGCGCCCCGGGGAGCCCGGACCTGCTCGCAGCCCTTAGGCGACGGGCGCGCGGGCCACCGGGCGCGGAGACACTGGCGCACAAAGACGCCACCGCCCCGGAGTTGTGGGGCTGGGGGCGCGGGCCCGGGGTGGGATTTGTATGATCCGATCTTTCCTGCGACTGGGAGAGAACGTGGTAAATTGTGAGGGGCCAACGGACCCCATCCGCAACGCGGAGCCTGGTCCCAGCGGCGGGGTAGTTGTGGGTAGGGCGCCCTGGTGGTGGGTGTGGTGGCGGCGAGGAGCGCCTGCTCTCCTCCCGGTCGCCACGGTCCTGTCACTGCTACCCTTAAAGCCCGGCTGTGGGCTAACGGATCTCGGGGCACGCTTCTGAACCCCACTCAAACGCGGGAGTTGTGAGGCCAAGGGAAAGAGCGCCGTCATCCCCGCCGGTGGCCAGCCCTGTCCAAGGCTGAGGTTATTCACAACACTTTGTTTGTACAGTGCTGCCTGCTTGTTTCCCCCCTCCTTCCTCGCCTATTATTCTGGCTTCACCATGTTGATTTGGATTATGTGGATTTTCGCCCTTTGCTTTGACTGGAACAGCAGGACGTGGTTTAGAAAGTGAAGGGAGGGAGGGAGTTGCACACTCAGGGCTCCCAGTTGAACAACATCACTCCAAGTTGGAGGCTTTCTTTGCTGAACTGGTTTTGATTCCGTCCAACCTCCACATGGATTCGCCCAGGCATCCAAAGGGGGGGGGGGGAGCATTCTTTTGGCTTATACTCTTTTAAAACTTTCCCAGATAAAATATTTTCTTCTGGGGAAAAATCAAAAGTGTATAAACTTGAAAGGGGAAACGAACGCAACCCTACCCCCTTTTTAAGTGTGCAGGTTTTTAGGGATTTAATAAAAAATTGATTAGCCAGATGTTTTAAGTGATAAATGTTTTTATTTTAAGGATTTATATAATACGTTGGTTTTAGAACCTTTGCACTTGTCTACTTCTCCATCTTTCTAATCAACTTTTTATTTTATTTTCACTTGCAGACTTTTTTACTTTGTAATCGACCACCTTTTTCTTATTTCAAAGAAAGCTGGTAGGAGCAAACCAAAACGTGCTGACCTGCAGACTTTTCCAAGAGAAAACCTCCTGCCAGATCCCAAGAACTACCTGATACTAGGCAGCTGGTCCTAGGCCCACAGAGTGACATCAAGGGGCACACATGTGCCCACTCCCAGATTCCCAACGGGAGTGTCTTCCTACACGGTTTTGTGGCTTGGAATCCTTTGCATTCTATAAATGTCACAACATTACTTTTATTTCTAAAGTCGTTACAGAAGAATTTTCTGAGCCTTTCAAGTCCTCGAGGAATAAATTTCAAATGCTGGTTTTTGCTATACCTGGATGAATAATGTAATGAACGGTTCACACCAGCAGTCAACCCTTTATTTGAAAAATCTGTGGAAAGTTACTTGTGCACTTGGTAAAAGCCCTGCATTGACCCTCCCTGGTGATAAAATCCAGATCTCTGAAAACAGAACCCAAAAGGGGACACCTGCATCTGTTTTTCTAAATCTTTTATCTAACAGAAATTAAAAGAACAAGGCTTATTAAATATTTTAAAGGAGAAATGTGTATATTAAAAATAAACCCAGTTGAGAATCCTGACAGAATATGATTTGTAAAATGTAGTGTTCTTCCAAGAAATACTTACTTCCCCTTACATCTAGTATTTATGCCAAACAAAATCATTGGAAAATGACTAAAATCAAAGGTAACCCACATCACAGATTTCTTAGTAAGTGAATGTCTGTAAAAACTTATCAAGTTCTGATGATTTGTGGAAAGTTTTATTAATATTTTCTGGAAGATTTTATGACTTGGAAAATGTACCTCTCAAGAACAGTTCTTGCTGTTTCCATTTGCGTTGAAGTTAGTAAATCAAATATACTGTGGAAATATGTTTTGCCTTTAAAGATCCTTTGCATATGTAACTGATTATTTGATATTTAAAAATTGCAAGTATTTTATTTCAGAAAAATTCAAAGTTTCAGAAACAATTTTGATATTTAGGAATCTTAATAAAGAAAGTTATTGTGAGAAAAGAAACTATTTAAATTGAAGAACCCTTAAAAACACACCCACATTTGAATATTAAAATGTGGATAATATATAAACATGATAAAAAAAATCTAACTAAACTCATCCTTTAAGGATAACTTTCTTAAGAGTCAAGGTGACTACTAAATTGTTTAAATGAACAAGAAGCCAACCCTAATTATATACAAATAATAAAAAACTACATATGAAACTTTCTAAATAAATTTAACAATGTTTAAAAAACACCTTTAAAGTTTTGATTATGTACATTTTGTTTAAAACTTTTATGTTAAATTGAAGTGCTTTTCATTGTAGCTCCTAATTTCCAGTGTTTCATGGAAAAGACAACATTATGTACTGGTAAATGAAATCATGACCTAACACGTGGCAATGGCGTTTTATTATACATATATGTATAAAAAGTTCCAGTTGCTTCTTAGTTATTAATATATCCATTTGACTCTATATCTTAAAATAGGCAGAAAAATGATATTAACTATGCCATCAATAATAAAAAATATGAAATTGGAAGTGTTGATAGTTACATTGAAGTAAGTTTGTACTAATAAATATATTGTTATTGTCAAAACATTCACTATTTAAACAAGTATTTAATTGCTCATTTATGACAAGGACTACAATTGTGTGATATGTGAAACATAAAAGTGAGGAGAATGAGGTACCAAAGTTGATATTTTCTTCACTTGAATCATTATTATCAATGTTAGTCTTTGGGAAGATATAGATACAGAATGAATTAATTTCATTATAGATTTTGAGAGGTTATAAGAAGTTTTTTTCCGGCACAATCAAAATATTATCATAGCAATTCAGGTTGTCAGTAAAAGCTTAAACAAATTTGCTGATAATCCTGTTAATGACCTGGGTCAAGTGTTAACTGTTGTGGGTTATAAAATAGTGAAATTAAGGTTTCTCCTACCTCCGGGCAAATAACACAGTTATAACTTGGGGAGGAGGTAAGGCAGAGCTTTTAGGAGAGCTATTAAATTACAAAAATGTGTAATGCATTCAATTATTTAGTGTAGCATGATGACATGCTATTAAAAGCAAATGTAAATCCTCTTCCAAAAAAACATACAAAAACAAAAAACACCTATAAAGATTATACGATAGCTTAGTTCTCTATTAATGTTTCAATCACAATATATTATTATTTGAGGATGTGTTTATATGTGAAAACTGATGCCAATTCATAGTAATTTTTAAAAAGGAAAAAGTTCATTATTTAAATGTTTATTTTCTCTAACATCTGCCTGATATCCAAAGGGAAGCTTGTAGTGTCTATCTGCAAGTCTTACTTTCAAGCTTTAACAATCACATGGTCTCCTCCAGTATTTAGAAGATTTATGTTCAGAGAAATACATTTCATAGAAAAGGTATCCCAGCCACTTCAATAAAAGTCTCCCCATATAAGTAGTATATAAATATGCAGATTTAATTTTATTCTCTTTCATTTTGAAAACTCTCATTTCCAATGTAAAGAGCTCTATGGGTAAATGTTTATCTAATTTATAAATATTGTTGGATAGAAAATTATTTACTATATGATGTGCTGATGAATAAGCCATGCATTCTGCCTCAGATTCCTTCAAATATAAAAGTATTTAAAGAGAGTACTATTGCTAAAAGAGATTGAATTAATAGTAGTAAACACTTCACTTTATATCAAGTTTTAACCTCTTTCCAAAGTTATTTTTGTTTACTATTATCATCATCTATCTGGGATGGGAACTGTGAGCAAATACATAAACTTTTCTAATAATACTTAGTTTTAACAATCCTATATTGTCATGAAAAGTAGCTGATTTCCCATTGGAAGTCTTTTCTTGGTTTGTCATGTAAACAGAGATGTAATAAGATTTTAATAAAATTCTATGCAGCTTTTATAAAGTTTCTGTTTAAATATATAGGTCAATTCTTGATTCAAGTGTTCACTAAAATTATGAATGATGTAGTATCACTGAGGAGGACAGCAATAGTATGTATCCCCGGAATCATTTTCTTAAAAACATATTAGAAAATTATTTGTAGCTAAATCCAGGAAAAGGGAAGTTCAGATTAAACTTTTTTCAAGTTGTTTTCCTTATCATGGACCCATGCATTTCAATATTGATATTTGATTATCAGAATCTCAATTTTTTTTTAAAGTCACACAATAGCAAGTTTCCTAGCAATTAACTCAATGGATTGGTTTTGTTCTCTTTTAGTTCTCTCATGCCTAACTTCATGATAGATTACCAAATAAATTCTAGTAAATTTTACTAGTGAGTTTCTAATCAAATTTCTATAATGTTGACATATAATTTTATCGTAGTATTTTTAATGCAAGCTAGTATTTTATGCTTTTTTCAAAATTTATATTACAAAGCTATATTAAGAAAATTCATTTTATCATTAGTCCTTCCACCCACTCACTATGTGACATTTCAGAAGGATGGCTTTCTGTTCAAATGATATTCTTAGAAGAATTGCATGGACCTCTTGGCACACACTTGAATTTTTTCCCTTTTTATGTTGTTCATCTCAATTCCTCAGACCCAAGCTATTGTATTCATATTTAAACTCTCGCTCAAATATTACCCAAGTTAAATCACTCCATTTAAATTTTCAAAGCTTTCCTTTATGACCTCAGAATGGAAAGAAGACACTACCCATAGGACACAATCTGCAAATAATAACCCCATGAACAATGAATAGATAAACTTTTACCCAAGCAAACTAAATGCAACTATGTCAGTTTTCTGAGTACAGTTACCATTCCACATACATATTGTTAATGTGTACCTGCCTATATAATAATGTACATTATATACCCAGACCTGCACAAGGTATGGCTTAAAAGCAGTTTGCATTTGCTTATTCTCCTTCTGTTAAATGAATATTCATTAATTTTATAGAAGGGTAAATAAGTTTAAAGGGTATTTGTTTCTCTTGCAAATCACTGAAAGGTACTGACTCTCAGCTATATCCCTGTGCATTATTAATTCAGTGAAATCCGTGATCTAAATAGTTTATAAATAGTTCATCTGGAGAAATACAGTTTATCATAGTAATATGGGAATAACCTTGCTATTTTTTCTAGTTATTGTGAATATTTAAATGTCTTCAAAGAAAGAAAGAGGTTAAACAAACACTAATTTTAACTTACTGATATGTTACTCATATAAATGACTGCTCTTGTCTTTCATTTATGAAGAATGATTGACAATTACTTTCATATAAATATTTACTTGATTTTAAAAGAAAAGTCATTTGTAGGTAAAATGGTTTTCTTTATCTTTAGAATTTTCAAGTTCCCAATTTAAAAAAGACACACAAAAATATAATGAAATCAGCCAAATTGATAAAGGCAGTCACTTAGGAAAGAACAAAATTAAACTACTCTATTAGCAATGAAAGTAGGTCACTAAGTATGTGGGATAATGTCTATATTTAATTTTAAATTTTCTAAATATTTTGAATTTATTAAAATAATGCATACAATATGCAAAGTATTGGCTTGACAATACAATTTTAGTGTGTGACATAATATATAATGTAGTATTTGCACATCAATTGTTCAATATTGCTAAACTGCAAAATAAATTACTAGATATCATTATAAGTTAAAATGATTAAGGGAAAATCAAAGTTGTAAGTGTTGCTTTAAAGCAATCAATTACTCAGAGAAGTTTGTCTTATGAGTAAGCGACTGTATTCGCAATTAGGAATATCAGGAAAGGTTTAAAGAGAGAAGGTAATGCATCTATTAAGTACACAATCTTATAGGAAACATTGGTGTCTTTAATATTAAGTTTGCACGTTAATTCATTGAAAACAGACATATTTATTTTCCACTAGGAGGAAAATAAATAACCCAACATAAAGGAAATGTCATTTGCTGCACATGAACATTCCTTCTTAATTTGCTGTTCAGTTATTTACTATACCTACCCAGGATCTTCTCACTATTCATTATATACGTGCTCCTATTCAAATATAAGCCCTTAAACAAAGAAAAGCCAACCTAAGCTTATTGTAATTCCTGCAAATATTACTTATGTTGATGTGGCATATGCTGCTCATTAGAACTGTACCATGGAGCAAAGCATTGTGTGGCAGGATACACATCATTGATACAGCAGTTGCAATATAAACACAACACACACACACACACACACACACACACACACACACACACACACCCCTGCTTCTACAAACTCCAATTTCCTTTTAGTTCATTCATAAATGCCATGATCCTAAGTAGGAACAACCTGTCATTAGGGTAAAAACCTACCAAAAAATCCAGAGAGGGTGGGTTAAATTTTCTTTAAACTTCTCAGAGTACTAACTACATGGTCATAATTAGAAAATAAAACACTGCCATGGCTATTTGACAACTAACCTCCTGGGTTGAAAAACTAGAGACTTTTTTTTCTTTCTTTCTGCTTAACATTGTCAAACGAGGTAATAATCGTTTGCATTGGTATCCGATTGAAAACACATTTTAGGTTGAGGCAATCCAAAACTATCTCTTAAAATGCGTTAGAAGACAGCCGAAAATAAAAAACGTGTCTTCAGTTTCCTCCCAGAGCAAACTGCTCCTTTTCGGAAGCACCTCCAGGACCTGAAAAGGTTTCGGTGAGAAAGTGCTCTGAGGAGCAGGAGCCCCGCGGGGCAGCGCCGGCGCCGCGGTACCTGGCTTACCTTCATTGGACGGAGGGGGGATCAGTTCCCCGCAGCAGCGGAGGACAGAGCTGCTGAGGAGGAGGAGGATGGAGAGGTGACAGTCCATGTTGCTGGTGCAGAGGGCAGTGAGAGGAGCATATCTCCATGAAGCATGCCACTGATGTGAGGGGGAGCGCTCTGATTGCTGGAGAAGTTACCATGCTCCGCTCGCAGGCTGATGTCAAGTTTGACACTGGAGATAAGGAGGAGTCTGGCTGCCTTTCCGCGAACCTCGCTCGGGGACCTCCCTGGGTCCTAGTGCCGACGGAAGCGAACGCTGAAGGACCGGACTGCACGCGGAGGCTGGAAAACCGCCCTGAAGCTCCGGGAGCTGGGGAGGGACAAGGTGGGGGTGGGGTTCGTCTTGCCAATAGGGCAGGAAATGCAAAAAGTCCTGATGGGGCAGTGATGGAGAGTAGTGTTGGGGAGCGAAAGACACCCCCTCTTCTTTATTGTCAATGAAAAGCAGCTATTTTATTGTTTGCTGTGCATGCTCTGTAGGCTAATTCCATGAAGAACCAGAAAACCCCATAGGAGTGTCATATAGCAGAATGAGTGGAAAAGAAACTGAAATGCCAGAGAAATGTTTATTTAAAGAACGGAGCCTTTTGCTTTCAAAAGGCAATGATGATTGTATAATTCAAAGGAAAGTTGGGATTATGTCTTTACTCTGCTCAATGGGATCATACTCTCCGCGAGTCCTTTGTGGGACATAAGGCCATTAATACACACCCCGGATCTGGAAGTCTTTTCAGTTTCACACCAAGCGCCACCAGGGCTTTTAAAGAGATTTGGCACAGCGATTCCGTGCTCAGAGGGTGCACTTTGCTTTTCCGAACTGAGAAGTAACCATTATCCCAAGGAAGTGAGCAAGCCCAGCCCTAGGAATAGCTGCAGGTCAGCACCCACCCTTTGTTCTGTGCTGTGGGTACCAATAAAAGTAATACAAACCAAACCTGAAGCTCTTGGCAGCATGTCACCACCGCCCTCCCTCACCCTCTACATTAGGATCGCTGGGACCTGTGAGATAAACATTGAATAATTCACAGCTCCTCATTCAGCTTTCTGCCACTTCCAATCTGATAACAGTTGGAGACTGTTCTTCCTTAACATTACCAATCCGATGGGTAAAATCATAGTGTCCTTGTACTTTCTCACTTACTTTGCGCTGTGGGATTATCAATGGTTTCTCTTATTTCCAGTTCCCTGTTGAACAGCATGATTGCAATCTATTTCAGCAAAATCGTTGTGTAATTCATATTTTGAAAACTATTCTCACTAATCTTTAAAGCATTCCCCCCCCAAAGGATGGTTGCTCAAATATCCTCCCATTTATCTATCATTTACTATTGTAAACAACAACAACAACAAAACAAGACTCACATTCCTTGCACAATTACAAAAAGTAAAGAAAGGTCAACAACTTGAAGATCAATTTCAATAAGGCTTTGAACAACCCTCCTTAATAAGGCATTCATTTCACAAACACTGTTTTTAATGAGAGAACACAAATTTGTACATGGATTTAAATTAGTGACTTCTCATAATCCTTTGTTGCCTGAGTGGGGGTCAGGAAAGGTAGCGGAAGGGGGCGGGGGGAGTGACCCTGCTCACTTCTCTCTGTGTTCCTCCTTACTCTGCATCTCCAACTCCTTCCCACATTATGTCACTGGATGTAGAGCCCACTTCACTGCCAAGTCTGTCAGAGCTGAAAACACTGACAGACACTGAACAGAGGACTCAGATAGTGGTGACTCTGGCATATTTTAAAGTTCCAACACAACTCTAGTCTTTCCAGAAGGCACAGTTCCATTGTTCTGGGGTTAGATAAAATTTTTCTGAAACTTGCAAAAAAAATAATATCTTATTTGGAAGTGACAATTTAAAAATATTTTGGCAAAACATGCCAATGTGCTGATATCCACATACACTGGCTTTCCCTCAAATTACTTCTCTTTTCACACTGAAGCTGCTTGTCACTGTGGAAAGAGGCATTCCCGTTTGAAGGAAGCTATAATAGTGTGAAATTTTAGTAAAAAGCAATTCCTGGCCTGGGAATGAAATATAAACAATATAGGTTCTCTCAATTATGGACGCTCTAGGTCAACTGACACCAGATAAGAAAGAGTTTGCATAATCTGAGCAATGTTCTGGATGGGTGAGAAAGAGTGATGCCAAGAAACAGGGGAGCAAGAATTTGGCCGGAAGAGGAAGAGGAAGGATGGCGGTGAGGCAGACGATTGAGAGAGAGCTTCGCCAGGAGAGTAATAAGGGAATTGTAGCTGGCAGGACTAGCCGCAGGCTCCTAGCTTGAGAATGGCTCAGAAGGCCCTGCAGATATGCAGATGTAACAGAAACAAAATCGTAATAATTTCCGAGTGAGGGCAAAGAAAGCATCTGGCATAAATAGAGCACAGAGTGTGTGTGATACAAAAAGGGACAGGATACAAGGAGGTGAGCCGTGGGGACAGAGATGTTCTTCAAAGGCCAGACATGGAAACTGCAGAAATGTCTAGGCCACATGATAATGATTTTACAATGTATTTTTAGATGAAAGGGAGACATCAAAAGCATTTCAGCAAGTAATAATTTGATCTAATATGAGTTTTAGGAAGAAATTTTACTGATAGCAGGATGTCTCCACCTGTGGTATATCCATCACCTGCCATTGAAGTACCTGGAATGCCTGTTAAAAGTGCATATGCCTTGCCCTAGCCAGTTTGGCTGAGTGGATAGAGTGCCGGCCTAGGGACAGAAGGGTCCTGGGTTCTTGCAGGCTCATTCCCCAGTTCAGTAGGGGGCATGCAGGAGGCAGTGCAAGAGGCAGCCGATCGAAGATTCTCTCTTATCATTGATGTTTTTCTCTCTCTCCCCCTACCTTCCTCTCTGAAGTCAATAACAGTATATTTAAAAAAAAAAGTGCATATGCCTCCTGCCCACCACAGATTCACTGTATCTGAATCTCTGAGGTTGGTCCCAGAAGCCTGAAACTTGGACAAGCTGCTCAGGTGATCCTGTGGCCCAGGACATTTGAGAGCTACTGCTGAGTGTGGAGGAGGGAAGAACACATGCAGGATGGTGAGATGGAAGGCTATTTTTGAAGTAAAACTAAAGTAATAAAGAATTGAATAAGAATCCATCTAACAGAAAAAAATGAAAATACAAGATGAAACTAAGACACGTGTTTAAGTGAAACAGATAATATTCTCCAAGAAATACTGGATTTGGAGGTGAATAAGAGGACGATAACTAAGACATTTGCAATATTTAGTTCGTGTAATAGTTCAGTTCAACTGAATGTGAGTGCCTAACATGTACCTGATAATGTGCTAGACACTGAGGGTAAAAACATGAATAAGACTTGCCTCTTCCTTTAAAATAATTTATAATCACAAGGAGAAATTATGGCAAGCGTTAAATAGAGGTCTGTGTAGAGTATTTCATAGTACAGGGAAGGGGGTAGGTAATTCAAGTTCGCGGTTAAAGGATACTTTCTTGGAGTAGATGGCAATTGATTGGAACCTAGAAAGATGAGTTTTAATGAAAAGAGCCCAAGAAAAGAAAATAAACATGAAAAGCATGCTTTCTGGAGGAAATGGCAAATACCTCTATTCATAGAGCATGGATTTTGACATAGTGTCAGGTGGTATGGGAAAGAGGTGACAGGATGAAGGCATGCAGTAATGAAGAGCTTTTCTAAGGAGCTTGGACTTGAGGGTAATATGGAACAGAAGAGAGACATTCAATTCATATTTTTAAAAAGATCATTTTGGCATACTTAAAGGGAGGGAGTAAAATTGAAGCAAAAATATAAATTAGGAACAAGAGATCAATTAGGATTCATTTACAACAGGATAGCCAATATCATGTTAAGTGGGGCTCTTGAATCAGAATGAGCTAGAGAGCTGCCCAGGATCTGTTACTCTTAGTAAAAGTCTAATAATAACAGATCCTATCTTATAGGGATCTTGTAAGGATTATCTGAGATTTGGTATGGTACAGATAAAGTGTAAGTGTATGTTAAAAGCATTCAGTACATTTTTATCTTGATCTAGAAGAGAGATGTAGGGGTTACCATATTGAACAGTGACCGTAGAACTACCAATCACACAAATATAAGTTGGGGGAATATACAAAACTTCATAATAGATTGATTATGAAAATAAAGTAGATGGATATGTTTAGGAGGCCTTTCAATCTCTGGCTTGAGTGAAGAAGCAGTCAGGAATTACAAGAGATGTTTGAGGAGAGAAAATGGGCATGAGATGCAAACATTTATTTCTATTGTGGGTTTATCTACTTGAAGTGACCTGAGTGAAAGACAAGGTAGATGGACAGTTAGTACACAAACATCTTGATTGAAATTGTTTCTTTGGAAAAAAAATGTATTTTCAAATAATTGGTATATAAAAAAATAAGTAGGTTCATTCACATAAGCAGAGTGTTGGCAGAAAGATCAGTTGACCAAAGTTGAAACCCTACCATCCTATCTAATAAAAGAGTAATATGCAAATTGACCGTCGCTCCAACACACAAGATGGCTGCCCCCATGTGGACACAAGTGGCCACCACAAGATGGCCAGCAGGGGAGGACAGTTGGGAGGGACCAGGTCTGCAAGGGAGGGCAGTTGTGGGCCATCAGGCCTAAAGGGGAGAGCAGTTGGGGGGGGACCAGGCCTGCAGTGGAGCAGTTAGGCATCTATCAGACTGTCAGGGGAGTGGTTAGGGGGTGATCAGGCTGGCAGGCAGAAACGGTTAGGGGCAATCAGGAAGGCAGGCAGGCAAGCAGTTGGGAGCCAGCAGTCCTGGATTGTGAGAGGGATGTCCAACTGCCCGTTTAGGCCAGATCCCGGGAGGATCGGGCCTAAATGGGCAGTCAGACATCCCTCGAGGGGTCCCAGATTGGAGAGGGTGCAGGCTGGGCTAAGGGACACACATCCCCATGCACAAATTTTGTGCACCAGGCCTCTAGTATATCAATATTTAAAAGACAAGCAGAAACAGAGAAGAGCAAAGAACTAGACTAAATTAGTGTAATAGCAGCTGGACATTTTAAAGGTTTCACAAACAGTTCATGGTCAACAGTACCTGCATGAAAAATATCCAATTAGACATTTACTAAAAGCAACAATTGGATTTGAGAACAGAAAGTTTTGATGACTTCTATGAGAACAGTTTTGGTGTAGTAATTGGGTTGCAAGTAGAATTAAGATAATAGAGTAAATGAAAAGTCAGGAATTAGAAACAGTAAGTGTACTATACTTTCAAGTAGGTAAGCTTAGAGGAGAAGGCAAGCCCAGAAAAGGGGAAAGCGAGGTGTAATGAGAGTATTAAAAAAAATTGGAAGGTGTATAAGATTTCTCTCTCATGTACTCTGCTGACTAGTAATACAATTAATTGACAAGAATTTAGTGAACCAAATTTGGAATGTGGAGAAAAGGTGGGAAAAATATCAACTTCCTTTAGGACATGTTGTGATATAAATGAATATATTCAAGTGAGTAAGATATAAAATAAGAACTCTAGAAGGGAAGGCAGGTTGAAAACAGCAAGTTAAGCAATCATTTGACAATTGATAGTAGCTTAATCCACTGGAGTAGATGAAATTAATTAGGAAGATCAAAAACAGTGAGGGGAATATCAATTCTGTTAAATAAAATGTTCAAAATTCAAACAGAGGATGTATAATTATCATAATTAATTGAGTAGACTTAAAAATTATAAAAGATAGGTAAAGAGAGAGAGTCAGAAATGACAAGAGAGATAAAATTTACAGGAGGGGGGCAATCAAGCAAAAGAGGTGGGGAAAAAAGGAAGAGTTTGATGAAAATTAAAAACAAATAGTTTCTCCAGCTAATGGAAAGACCACAGGGTTGGGAATCCCCTCCCAGAAAAACTTTAGAGCTGCAGAATTCTTTAGAGCCTATCATTTTACAGAAAAAGACTAAAACATCAGTGACTTTATTATGTTCACAGTCAAAAGCACCAATAGGGACAGGACAGTATCTGAAAGATCTTGCCATTATTCAAAGAAATTATTAGGAAACATATACTTATGAGTAACTTTACAGGGTACATTTTGTTTCTAAAGTGTTTCAGGGTGATTAGAAGAATAAAATAACCCAAGAACACTTCTTGAAGGGCTGATATTTTAAGGAACAATTGCTGAATTTTGGATTTGAAAATCGTCACAGTAGGTTGCACAAAATAATTTTCTGTATTTTAACTGATAACCACTGAATTAATATGCCTTTCATTTAAACATGAAAGTTTATGCATTTGATATAAAAATTAGCATGCCTGAATTAATTAAAAAATGGTAATTTTAAACTAGAAATATTTAATACAGTTTTTATAAAATCATCAAAAAAGCAAGAAATGAGTCATAATTGTAATTTGCTTGTTAGAATTAACTGATGCTATTTAAAACATACTTTCACACTCACTTTTATAATTACTTCTGGAACATTTCTCCATTTTTAAAAAACAAACTTTACTACTACCATTACTTCCTAGTCTTCTCTTTCTCTTGCCAAAAGACAGTCAAAACACACCAAAAGTTCATCTTAAAATCTAAGGAAAACATCCCAAAGCTTTGAGCCAACTCTGAGCAAGAACATATGGGATATGCAGTGGTGGGGGTGAGAAGGGAATGTTTTGGTTGAAATAAAACCTATACCACAGTCCTTATAAGTCCATTTTTGAGAAATAATCATATATAATTGCACATATATACATTAATATATGCATGTACATTACACACACACGCACACTCATGAAATATTGCATTAATATACGTATCCAATAGTGTTCCCCAGGGCAGGACACCTCAATGTTACTATGGGGAAGATTGGGAGCTTGTTAAAATTCAGACTTTAATTTAGTAAATCTAGGATGGGGCCTGAGACTCTGCAGTTCTGACAAGTTCCTAAGTGATGTCCTCTTCAGGTCTGACCACATTTTGTATTGCAAAGATCTAGAATACATAAAATTTTGCTTGGAATGTGAGTATAAATATGTAGATATATATTTAAATACAAACATTAAATATTTTAAAGTCAGAGGTAAAAATGCACAGCTCAATCAATTCAAACTTATTGACCAACAAACTTTAAGATAAACCTAATGCTCCCTCCCACAAATTAGTTAGATAATACTATATTTCTTTAAGTGCTTATTTTTTTGAAGGTATGAAGTCAAGACTAAATAATCTATTGTGAACTTTTATTTCACTTTTATCTAAATCACTCTTCTAAGTATTTTAAAATATTTATTATTATTATTATTATTATTATTATTATTATTATTATAATTTGAGAGAGAGAGAAAGAAGTAGATGGAGAGAAACATCATGTGAGAGCAACATCAATCGACTTCTTCCTGCCTGTTCCCTACTGGGGATCGAGCCTGAAACTAGGGCATGTGCCCATGACTAGGAATAGAAGAGGCAACCTTGCAGTGCAGGGTAGGATGCCCAACCAACCGAGCCACACCAGCCAGGGCTCTTGTAAGCATTTATATAATTTATTAATCTGCATTGCTACTTAAATTTTTCAGTGGTATGAACTGTCTGCCCAATATTTCAAGTTCCTTAATGGTGAAATAAATACAAAACATTATTTAGAAGAGAGAAGACACCAGGCATGTATTATAAGCTCCATTTTATTTTGAATATGTTGAATATGTGATAATTATAGTTTGATGAAAATTTTCCAAAATATGTATTAAAAGACCACTTTTCAACAATTCAAGGAGATTTGCAAAGCTTAACTAACATAAGAAAATCATTGTAAAAATAAACCCATGACTTAATATGACATGAATTTGTGTTTATAGGTATTACAAAGTTTATCTAAAGATTAAAAAGTAATGTCCCTCATTTATAATGAACTAATTTTAAATACAAAACAGCATTTTAGCCCTGGCCAGGTGGCAGCATCATCCTGTGCACCAAAGGGTCATGGTTCCATTTCCAGTCAGGGCACATGCCCAGGTTTTGGGTCAATCAAAGTGTAAGGGAGGCAACCAACTAAACAATCTCTCTCTTTCTCTCTCTCTCTCTCTCTCTCTCTCTCTCTCTCTCTCTCTCTCTCTTCTCTTTCAAATCAATTTTTTTTAAATTATAGAAAAAAAGAATTTTAATTTTCTTGATATATCGATTTGTTCAGTAAAACAAATAATTGTAATATGGCTTATTAATTGAAGGAAAATGTTTTTAAAGATGTCATAATTGAAGCTATATTTATGGCTCAGGGAAAAATGTAGGTATATCCTAAGTATTTTTTAAACAACAAAAAAAAGTGGTATAGGATTATTAAATGCTCTATAGAAGTATATTTTGAGAACACATGGCTTCAATTTTGTTTCTCAAGTATCTTGTAAGCCTGATCATAAAATAGCATTACTCATTACAGAAAAATTAACTGATTATGTGCTTGTCTAACTATAGTCGTCAGTTCAGCTGGGAACCAGAAAAATTATTCATATTAAGTCATAGGGATCTTATATTCAACAGTGTCAAACATTTGTGATTTTTCACGGATGCTCTGGTTTCCACAAGTGCCCAAATAACCTCACCTGCTTTTCCAATTTGTCTCCCAGAATGTGCTATGGGTCAGCGATCCCTATTATGTCATGTCAATACAGTGGTTAAATAATGATAAATAATTTAAAATGTGGCAGGTTATCCAGTTCTTAATGTCAATCATCTTAACCCATGCAGTATTTCCCAAGTTAAAATGTAAACTACTTCTATTTCAAACTCTAAATTTTTATACACCCAAATATATTTCATCAAATAAAGAAATACATACTCACAAGGTGATTGAAGCTCAAAAAGTTAATAAATTTGAAAATATAAATCCAGGAAAGAAAGATTGCACCTAAAACATTTGTATATGTATATATATATAAGCTTAATCGACCATTATGACCTGACCACCAGACCACCAGGGGATAAGACGCTCAATGCAGGAGCTGCCCCCTGGTGGTCATTGTGCTCCCACAGCTAACCTTCTGCAGCCTGCCAACCTCCCGTGGTTCCTCCCCCTGGTCTGCTGGTTTGGATAGGTCCTGATCAGGACTGGGCAAGAGGGCCCTGATTGGCCCCGATCACCGGCCAGGCCATGGGACCCCACCCGTGCACGAATTCATGCACTGGGCCTCTAGTTTTTAAATAATTAAAAATATAAGGATATACAATTTTTTAGAAAAATATGTCCTCCTCCAGTTCTTAATTATGGCCATGAAAAGGTTCAAATATACAGGTTATATTCTTTTTTTAAATTATTTTATTTTTTATTTTATTCTTTCATCACCATTTATCCCCTCTATGCCCTCTTATTATTATTTAAAATGTGTTCACTCTGCAATTTCTATTATTTAGTTAGTTTAGGCTCAGATATTTAATAATTATTTTTTGAAACAAGAGTTGGACCTTTTTCAATTATCTTTAAAGTACAAAAGCTGGAATAAATTTACAATTCAAGTTCACATATATGAAGTCTGTCTGTAGGAAATACTGCCATATCTAAACACATGAAGGAGTAATGTCATATGTCAATACTCCACTTGATTTCATGAAAAATGTTTTGTTGTTAAGGCCCTGGCTTTGAAAACTGTTATAGACCATACACTCCACTAGAGGGCTCTGTAGAGGCAGCAGCCACTGCTGCTGAAGAGTGCGGTGTTTAGAACAGCTCATTGACACAAAGCCCAGAGGTCATCACAGGAATTAGCACAACTTTATTTTTAGGTTTAGTTTAATTACTTCCCTGATTGGTAGTAATTAAAAATGGTTATGGATGCCTATGTGTGGGTTTATCTGATCACGTACATTCTTTTACTTATCTGGATGCTGTGATGAGTTCATCATAGCCCTGAGGAACCAAGAAAATAAAGTGTCATATTTAATTAACGGTCCAGATAAATTTATTTATTTCCACACTGAAAAATGTTGAGATAAGTGACATGATTTCTTCTTTATAATTCTCCTTCATACACAGCTTTCCCTAATTAAATTTCCCCAATAAAATATATGAAAATGACCTTAATGTAAGATTTGCAATGCATTAAAGGTATTTTCTGCAAAATATATGGTTAAGTACAATATACTGGATAAAGTGAGGAGATATAATAAAGCTGGCATTGAAGTAAACAGGATCTCCAAAATGGATAGACATCGCCTAGGAAGCCCCCTTAGTGTATGGCGAAGAGAAGACAGGACTCTCCTGTAGCATTTATGGTAAAGGCCTTTGCAGAGAGCAGCAACTACAGCAAAATGGAGTAATTTGGTCTTAGCACTTTAAATTTTAAGGTGTACAACTTCAAGAAAGGATCAAAAAAAGAAAAAAAAAAGAAAAAGAAGAAGAAGAATAGACCAAACGTCTTAATCCTTTTTGGACAGCAACATACCTGATATTCCTGTGGAATGTGTCATGCTTCTATCAGTAAAAGTGATTTACCCCACCATGAATATCAAGAGTGACATGATACACTCTTTGAATAAGTATAAAAAGATCTTGTAAGGATGAGCTTTTTCTTTTAGAGGGGAATATGCAGAACATGTAAAAATGAATGTTTTGAATCTTTTTTTGTAAAAACTTGAATTCCCTATTGTTTAATATCCTTCAGAGTTCAAGTTTGCATAATTCCCACAACAATGTTCTTGTTTAAGAATCTCCTAACTCTGAACTATATTTGGTGGGTTGCAAGAGTCCTCTCACTGATGAAATTATATATCGCACCTAAGACATGCCATACTCTATATTATTACAAGCCTGATGAAGTCCACAGTACTCTATTATTAGAAATACAAATATGCTTATGGTTGCTAAGTAGCCTACGAACCACCTGTGACCAATGCCTGAGCCAGTGAAAAGATGACTGCATCCAAAACACTATGCAATTAAGCAAATAAAATGTAAATTCCAGAAGAACAGAGATGTTGGTCTGTTTTGTTCACTGCTGTCTTCCCAGCATCTAGAGCAGTACTGAGCACATAATTGGTTTGCAATCATTATTTTTCAAATTATGAAATTTAAAAAATTATATGCATAATTCACATATGCAATAATACACTTAAAGTTTTGGGTTTTGCTGTTCTCTTGGGATTTATTTAAGATCAGACTCCAACACTCAACTTACTAAATTTCTCCTATAATCTTCTTTTACAAACAGTTTAACATCACCCCGAAATGTAGGCAGAAGAAGTTACATAACAGTTTGTTAATAAGACTTATTTCCTTGTATTTGAATAAATTAATACATTTATTAAATTTTGATAGAAAAAATTATGCTAGTAATGTTACACCCTTACCCCTTTAAAAAGAAAGCCAACTAGGGTGACAATATGAAGGGCTGTTGAAATGAAATATTGACCTTAGAGAGAGGAAGATCCAGAAATTATTCTTAAGGCAACCAATATAAAAATAGCAAATATATTTTGTATATCCATTGAATTTATCTAACAATCTTTACATTAGTTAATTTATTATTATTCATGATAAATTTATTTTATGCAGAAAAATTTAAAAGGTGATAGGAGCAAAACTAAATATAATTTTTTTAAAAAAGTGAAAATATGTTCAATCTTTAAAATTGTTCTCTTTACTTTTACTCTGTGAAATTTAACATCCTCAAAATGGAATATTTTATTTGGTGAGTTTTCCCCCTAAATGGGAAGAAGGGCATTCTTATACGTTTACACTCCCCGAAAATCAAATCTCACTATCAGAGAGCTCTAGACCTCATGCTTACAACAACAATCTATATATATATATATAAAGACTAATATTCAAAGTGTCCCCGCAGGAGTTTGACCGGGAGACGGGAAGCTCTATGGCTTGCTATAATGTGCACTGACCTCCAGGGGGCAGTGTGGAATGAAAGAAGGCCCCGGCCGGCAGCTGGCAACCAGGGAAGGAAGGTCCTGGCTGGCAGACAGAAGGCCCCGGTCAGCCCTGATCACCAGCCAGGCCTAAGGACCCTACTCATGCCGAATTTCATGCACCAGGCCTCTAGTAAGAAAATATGTATGAATATTTTAAATGACTGCAGAAGAAAGCAATTATTATGCTCAGTCAAATTTCAATCTTTGTACTTCCTCTAAAAAGGCTATTTAATGTCCACAAAGTTTAATTTATATTTTCATTAACTTTATACCACATGTAAGTGATCTTTATTTTAGTGGCATTGATATTTAGCAAACTAGCAATACTTTTTTTGAATGAAAAATAACTCAGTGTGGGATAGAATAAACATAGCATCTGATTTATACAGAGAGCCTGGTCAGCATCTGTGAGATTTAAAATCCTTATTTGTTCTCAGGGCAAGCATATGTAGAAAAAGATAATGCCACCCAGCTCCCTCTATTTTGATCTTCACCTCATGGGTTAATTCATACCTAGTATATAGTCTTTTATTTGTTTAAAATCATCAATGTACAATTACCTAAAAAGCCTTTTGTAGCCACTTTCAGTTTTTATCAATTTAAGACTATAAGGAAAGTACCTAGAGAAATTTTGAATCATGATTTTTGAGGTTAAAAGAAAAACCTAGCCCCTCCATATTTATTTATATCTATCTAGTTACCCAAGGATTTAAGAATAAATGGGGTTAGCTTTGGATGAAGAAAAACTTCCTTGTTGTACTGAAAATAGAAGTCAACCTATTTAACACAGTTTCTGAATATTATTGAAAAGTTTTGCAACTTTATTCCCTTGGATGCTTATTTTCTTTACAGATCATTGAAATCCAAGAATTAATTCAGTGAATGATGTTTCAGTAAGACCTACCTCACTGAGGAATTCTTCAAAGACATCTTAGGCCATGGAATTCTTGAAACATACTTCACCAGGTTATATTGCAGTATAAGTAGCATAATTAATAAGTAGCATAAATAAAATGAAAAGAAAATGCAGATGTAAATTATCAGTATAAAAAATTCATAACATCCCCAAATCATTCTAACAACCAAATAAGTTCTAGTAAGAGTTTTGCTCAATAACAAAGTATCTAGAAAGCTGTACGTTCTTTAAGAGATAAGGTAAATATAATATTAAATGATACAAACAATGATTCAAACTACTTGATCAAGACACCACTTTCCAACATTTAACTCTGTGAATGAATATTTGCTAAATATTTAGAAATTCCTGGATGATCTCATTATTAGTACCTTTTCAAGAGACCTTCCTAAGAACAAAATTTTCATCTGAACTTCCTTACTTAACAGCTGGAAAGTCAGAGCTTTGCATGTTTGGGGAAGAAACATCATCATGATGAAATATATCTCATTGCTTGGTAATGAATGACTTCCAGAGGAAGCTGGCTGGGTCATTGAGCAATGGCAGGCAGCAACTAGAACAAGAACTAAAGATGAGAGTAAATATTTAAGCTCCAGACACACAGAAGGCATGCATTCTTTAAAATTAATTTGATAGCCCCACTGGTGTTGCTCAATGGTTGAGTGTCAACCCAGGAACCAAGAGGTCACCGGTTTGGTTCCTGGTCAAGGCATGTTGGGGCAGGCAGGAGGCAGCCAATAGATTATGATTCTCTCCCCTCTTATGGATGCTTCTATTTCTCTATCCCTCTCCTGTCCTTTTTCTCTAAAAATAAATTAAAAATTATTTTTTTAAATTAATTTGATAACAGGACACAGGTAGAGATCAGTAGACACATTTTATTTGCTACTTATATGAAGGAATTTTTCCTAATTCTTAGTGATCCTGTATTTTTCTTCCACCCCCCCCCAAAAAATGGCAAGTGAAAGTAAAAAGCAATGGAATATTATGACACTTAAGGAGTGCAGACACACTCACACACATACACACAAACACACAAATACATTTCCACTTTAATAGTTATCACCCCTCTTAGTGGCTTTTAATGTAAGTTATTTTCCTGAAAAGAGTAACTTAATTATGAACAATTACATTTTATTTCATGGGTTTCAGAATTCCAGAAGCTCAGTGTTTTAAAATTTTAATTTAAAAAGTACCAACTGAAGGTACATATTAAGAAAATATTTTGATTAGTTGAATGTATTTATTTTCTATTTGAAATTATATTATTAGTTTATATTTCTTACTGGGCTTTTAAATTGGCTAAACTAGATCAAAATGATAAAATGCATTCTTTTGGAAATTTGAAAGAAGGTGTATCTGTGGTTTGGGAGAGAGAATAATTATGTCAATTATACTCTTCCAAAAATATTTCAACAGAAATTGGAGTGACAAAATTTTCTTAGGTGAAAAAGCCCCCCAGGAAAACTGCATAATTTAAATATCCCACTTACCGATTTTGGTGGAAGGATCTATCATAGTCACTTTAATATTTGAATTGTTTCAATGGTAGAAAAAACAAAACAAAACCTTAACAGCAAGAAAATGTTAGAACATGTATTATGGAATTAAATATCCAGGACCACCTACTGTGTATAAACCCTATAATCTCTAACTAAAATTATCTGTCTCTTACAATAGCAACACTTAATTTTAGACTTATGACCACAATCAAATGTTAACTGTAATGGCATGAAGAGAGTGCATCAGCTACAGCTTGTCTGTAGAGCTCCACTGTTTACAAAAGATATCAAAAATATTGTGAAAACATTGACATTTTATTTAGTCGGAGAAAGAGAAAATTCTTGTCCTTGATCAGAACGTGCAAGTTCACGCTAACCAGGGTAAACAGGGTAATTTCACACAGTGACATGAACTCCAAGGAGATTTAAGATCAACGTGTTTGGTTAAGAAAATGATGACAACCACTTGAAGGTAATGATTAGAATGTCGACACCAAACTGTTTTAGTTAAAGCACATGTGAAAATACACAAAGGCTCTTGAGATTATTTTTTCAATAGGGAATATCAAAGAGAAATAATTATTTTTTGTCATGTTATGACCTAATATTATACCACTAGAAAGAAAAGACTGAGAAATCCAGCGGTTAAAGTTAAAAAGGAATTTTTTTCTCTATCATATTTTACAAACCCAATTTATTGGAGTATTTTATCATGATTATGGGAGTCAGGTTATATACTTTACCTATGATTGTACAGTGATACAGTTCATTAGACTAGGAACTTTAAGAAGAGGATTTATTGTAATGTAAATATAAACCCTTAGTAATAACATGAAAATACAATAATTTGGTTTGTTTTCTGTAAAACAGGAATTAAAAGACATGTAAGTAATGAATAAAAAAAATGACACCTTCCCAGACTTTTTAAGTGAAGAAAACACAAAAGTTTACTTAAAATTAATAGTGTAATTTTCCATAGATGAATTAAATTCATGAATTAATAAAAACAGCCTAGTTCTAAAAAGCACTTGTCTCATTTCTGCCCCAAATTGGTGTATCATTCTACACAAGAGTCTGTGTTTTGTTTACCATTTTAATCTACAAATTCATTTTTTTGGCTCATCATTTATAAGGTCATGTGTAACTCTAACAATTATACATGTAGAGTAAATTGAAGTACAATTACCTTCTGTATAGTACATCATTGTCTTTTATATATTTCACCTGAAGAATTATACTATTGGTTATGCTAACTGGTATGACAAGCAAGTAATCTCAATAGCAATGTACTTGCCTACTTGATCAGTGTATATTGCCATTATTGTATATTTTGCCATTTCTTTTTTTTTTTCTTTTAAGCCACAGCTTCAAATATTATTAGATTAGAAGTGATGACTAAGTTACTGGTTGTCTTCTCATCTGACTTTGAGGAAGCTTGTTAGGCAAGTCACTTCAGAAGAAACATGACACAGTGAAGGGAAAAGGTTCACGGAAATTCCCTGGACCGTTGCCCGTCCTCCTGCCTCCGTCACATCAACATCACTTAAAAGAAGTTTTACAACAAAAAGGATATTTCTGTTATATGTAAAATGCTTGTAATTCACAAAAACTAGGGAAAAAACTGAAAGATAACTTAAATATACTTTTAGTTTCATACGTTAAATATACTTTTATTTTGCATGTATACATTTACATAGTTTTGATCTTTCTAAAAACAACAACAGTCTCTATCAGGTCATTCATTTTGTAGCATTTAAAAACATGTTATAGCCCTGGATGGTATGGCTGTTGGTTGTGCATCGTCCATGCACCAAAAGATTACTGGTTCCATTCCTTGTCAGGGAACATGCTGGAAATCTCTCTCTCTCTCTCTCTCTCTCTCTCTCTCTCTCTCTCTCTCTATATATATATATATATATATATATATACACACACACACACACACACACACACACATACTAGGGTACTAGGGGCCCGGTGCACAAAGATTCGTGCACGGGGGTGGGTCCCTCAGCACAACCTGCACCCTCTCCAATCTGGGAGCCCTCAGGGGAGCCCTCTCCAATCTGGGAGTTAATGTCTGTCTTTGCAATCATATGAGCGAATTGTCTGAGACCCCCAACCCAGTTTGGTTTGTTGCTCACAGAATAATAGAGGCATTTTTTTTCTTTGCTTCATTGGTGGAGATTTCCTGGAAGTTTTAGGATATCTTCCCTTTAATTTTTCCTAGACACTCTGATTTTACTTATGTCTCTCACCTTTGCTTTCCCTCCATCCCCCACCGCAACAGTAACTTGCTCCAGGCTCCCTTTGCTCTAGTGTCCGTCTGCCACCAGAACTACGATTCCCAGCATTCCTGGTGCTCCCCAGGCTCTTGGTTTTCCCTTCCTGCTCTCTCTCTGCCCCACCTCCTCCTGCTCTGCCAAGTCCTCCAAGCCGCCAGCTCTCCTGCTCTGCTCTCCGCCTGGCGCCTGTGTATGCAAATTAACCTTCCAGCTTTGTTGGGTTGATTTGCATACTCACTCCTGATTGGCTGGTGAGTGTAGTGGAGGTACAGTCAATTTACATGTTTCTCTTTTAGTATATAGGATATATTTAAAAATATGTTATTACTACATTTTAAAATAATTTTCATAGTTACATCAACATTTAGTCCTTTGGACATATCATACTTTATTTGACAATTTATTTGTTTCTATTTTTAGCATTGTCTTTATTTTATTTTAATTTTCATATAATTACTTCCATTTAAAATAAATTTATTTAAATATTGATAGATATATACACCTGTGAAACCCTCTACACATAATATGCAGAATATTTCTATCACCCCCAAAAACATTATCATGCCTTATTTGCAGTCCATCCTTCCTTTGCTGCTCAGCCTCAGGCAACCATTGATCTGTTTTTAGTTACAATCCATTAGTTTGCATTTTCTAAAATTGTATATAGTGGAGTCTTATAGTATGTACTAGAGGCCCAGTGCATGAAATTCATGCACAGAGGGGGGTTCCTCAGCCTGGCTTTCACACTCTCCAATCTGGGACCCCTCGGGGGATGTCTGACTGCCGGCAGTCAGACATCCCTCTCACAATCTGGGACGACTGGCTTCTAACCACTCACCTGTCTGCCTGCCTGATGGCCCCTAACTCCTCTGCCTGCCAGCCTGATCACCCCTACCTTGCCCCCCTGCCAGCCTAATTGCCCCTACCTTGCCCCCCTGCCAGCCTGATCTCCCCTACATTGCCCTCCTGCCAGCCTGATCACCCCTACATTGCCCTCCTGCCTGCCTGATTGCCCCTAACCTCTCTGCCTGCCTGCCTGATTGCCCCTGCCTCTGCCTGCCTGCCTGATGGCCCCTAACTGCCCTCCCCTGCTGGCCTGATCTCACCCCTCACTGCTCTCCCCTGCTGGCCTGATCTTGCCCCCAACTGCCCTCCCCTGCCGGCCAGATCGCCCCTAACTGCCTCTGCCTGTGCCCCCACCACCATGGCTTTGTCTGGAAGGAAGTCAGACAACTGGAAGATGGCTGGTCCACCTGGTCTAATTAGCATATTACCCTTTTATTAGTATAGATAGATTATATAGGATAGGATAGCTTAAATGGGGGAGAAAGCCTTTTTCAGCAGGAGGAGATGCTCTTGGCTGACAAAAACACATAATAACTATATCTGTACTGATAGCCAGCCATATGCACTATACTGCCAAACCAGTGATTAAAAAATTGAATCACTTTCTTACACCTTATACCCAATGGCTGTTTCCCTTAAATCCCCTTCTCAACCCCCACCTTAGGTTCTGCCTTCGCAGTTCACCCAGATTTGGTTATTGGTTAGTTTCTATGCCAGTCAGCATCAAAAGCCCTGCCTCCTAGGCAGTCATTGGCTCCTTGCAATTCACCCAGATTTGGTTCTGATTGGTCAGTTTCTATGCCAGTCAGCATCTCTGGGCCTATCTCTGGGCCTGATCAGCAGCTGCCCGAGGCTGCTGGTGAGCAGCTGAACTGCTGATCAGCCCCACCGCTCTCTCTCTCCAAGATGTGAGCAGTTCAGCCCGCTAGCCTACTGTGCACAGCCTGGCGTTCAGTGCAGGATGCTGGTGAGAGGGCTGAACTGCTGACCTCTGGGAGAGAGAGAGGCTTGGCTGCTGGTGAAGCCAGGAGAGAGAAGCAGGGTCTGATCACCCTGCTTCTCTATCTAGGCCTCACCAGTAGCCGCTGCCACTGCTGATCAGCCCGACCTCTCTCTCTGTCCCAGAGGTCAGCAGGTTAGCCTGCTCACCTGCTGGGCACGCAGCCTGGCAATCAGTCGAGCCTCCAGTCGTTGTGGGTGTTATGACCCTGGCTCTTTATATAGATTATTTTGCGTCTGACTTTTTTCACGCAGGGAAATGAGTTTCAGGTCATCCGTGTTGTTGCATGCATCAGTAATCTTCTTCTTTTTATTGCCAAGAATTATTCAATTAAAGAAATGGAATTTTTTTCAACCCATTTACCTCTGGATATACATTTGGTTTTGCCCAGTTTTTAGCTATTGTAAATAACATTGCTGTAGACATTCACATATAAGCATTTTGTGAATACTTGTTTTAATTTCTATTGCATAAAAACCTAGAAATTAAATGGCTAGATCATAAAGTAGCATTATTTTAAACAATAAAGTAACTTTCTGACTTGTACAAAACAGTGTATATAAGATCCAGCTGTTCTATATCTTTGATAATACTTAGCATTTTAATTTGAGCCTTTCTAATGATGAGTAATGGTTTCTCACTGTGATTTTAATTTGCATTTTTCCTGATGATTGATGGATCTTTTTTTTTTTTATGTGATTCATTGTTTCTTGTGCTTATTGACCATTTTATTTCTTCTTGGTGATATTGATTCAAATCTTTCACCTGTTTTTAAAATTCATCGCCTGTGCATTATTGAGTTATAAAGATTAATTATATGTTCTGAATATAAACTCTATATAACATAAATTGTATTGTGAATATTTTCTTTTCTTTTTTTTTTTTTGCTTTTTAAAAATATTTTATTTTTTAAGTAGATGATATTTTTAGGACAGTTTTAAATTTACAGAAAGCTTATGATGATAACAGAAAATTCCCCTAAATGCTGTACTCCGCTTCTTCCATTATTGAGATTGTACATTAATACAGCACATTTGATACAATTAAAGAACCCATACTGATGCATTGTTATTAATTCAAACCATGGCTTACTCCCCTGTCCTTAGCTTTTACCTGTTGCTTCTGTGTCAGGAGCCCACCCAGGAGACCACATCGCACTTAGTTGTCATGTCTTCTTAGGCTCCCTCGGCTGTGACAATTTGTCAGATTTCTTCTGTTTTAATGACCTTGACAGTTTTTAGGAGCACCAGTCAATTATTTTTTTTTAATTGTCTAAAATTTTACATATGTCTTATTTTTTCCCGCTTGACCCCTGCCCCAAGCCATTCTCACCCCAGGCAAGCCCCTACTGCCCCAGTGTCTGTGTCCATTGGTTATGCTAATATGCATGAATACTAGTCCTTTGGTTGCTCTCTAACCCCCCTCCACTGCCATTTGTCTCTGGATCTATTCTTGTTCATCAAATTATGTTCATTATATCCCACATATGAATGAGATCATGTGATATTTATCTTTCTCCAAATGGCTTATTTCACTTAGCATAATGCTCTCCAGTTCCATCCATGCTGTTGCAAATGGTAAAAGTTCCTTCTTTTTTATAGCAGCATAGTATTCCATTGCATAGATGTATCACAGTTTTTTAATCCACTCATCTGCTGATGGGCACTTAGGCTGTTTCCAAATCTTAGCTATTGTAAATTGAGCTGCTATGAACATAGGGGTGCAGATAACCTTTCTGATTGGTGTTTCTGGTTTCCTGGGATATTTCCTTAGAAGTGGGATCACTAGGTCAAATGGGAGTTCCATTTTTAACTTTTGGGGGAAACTCCATACTGTCTTCCAGTGGCTGCACCAGTCTGCATTCCCACCAGCAGTGCACGAGGGTTCCTTTTTCTTCACATCCTTGCCAGCACTTGTTTGTTGATTTGTTGATGATAGCCATTCTGATAGGTGTGAGATGGTATCTCATTGTTGTTTTGATTTGTATCTCTCAGATCATTAGTGACCTAGAGCATGTTTTCATATGTCTCTCGGCCTTCTGTATGTCCTCTTTCAAAAAGTGTCCATTTAGATCCTTTGCCCATTTTTTAATTTGATTGTTTATCTTCCTTTTGTTAAGTTGTATGAGTTCTCTGTAAATTTTGGAGATTAAACCCTTATCTAAAATATCATTGGCAAATATGTTCTCCCATGCAGTGGGCTTTCTTGTCGTTTTGTTGATGGTTTCTTTTGCTGGGCAGAAGCTATTTATTTTCATGTAGTACCTTTTGTTTATTTTCTCCTTAGTTTCCATTGACCTACGAGTTGTGTCTATAAAGATACAGCTATGACATAATGTTTGCCTTTTTGCTGCCTATGCAGTCTTGTAGGATTTTTATGGTTTCCGTCTTATATTTAAGTCCTTTAGCCATTTTGAGTTTGTTTTTGTGTACGGTGTAAGTTGATGATCTAGTTTCATTATTTTGCATGTATCTGACCAAATTTCCCAGCACCATTTATTGAAGAGACTGTCTTGACTCCATTGTATGCTCTTGCCTCCTTTGTCAAATATTAATTGAGCATAATGGCTTAGGTCTATTTCTGGGTTCTCTGTTCTGTTCCATTGGTCTGGATCTGATTTGCTATAATTTTGTTGAGAATTTTAGCATCTCCGTTCATCAAGGATATTGGCCTGTAGTTCTCTTTTTTTGTGGTGTCTTTATCTGGTTTTGGAATTAGGGTAATGCTGGCTTCATAGAAAGAGCTTGGAAGTGTGCCTTCCTTTTGAATTTTTTGGAATAATCTCAGGAGGATAGGTTTTAATTTTTCTTTGAATGCTTGGTAGAACTCCCCTGTAAAGCCGTCCGGACCAGGGCTTTTGTTTGCTGGAAGATTTTTGATCGCTGTTTCAATTTCTTTGGGAGTTGTTGGCCTATTCAGGTTTTTTTATTCTTCCTGATTGAGTTTTGGGAGCTTGTATTTTTCTAAGAATATGTCCTTTTATCTAGGTTGTCCATTTTGTTGGAATAGAGTGGTTCATAGTATTTTTTTATAATCTTTTGTATTTCTGTTGTTACTTCACCTCTTTCATTTCTGATTTGGTTTATTTGGGTCCTCTCACTTTGCTTCTTGATGAGCCTGGCTAGAGGTTCATCTATGTTGTTTATCCTTTCTAAGAACCAGCTCTTGGTTTTGTTGACTTTTCTTTCTTTTTTTTGTCTCTGACATTTATTTCCACTCTGATCTTTATTATTTCCTTCCCTTCTGCTTACACTGGGCTTTTCTTGTTGCTCTATTTCTAATTCTTTGAGTTGTATGGTTAGATAATTTATTGTCATTTTTTCTTGTTTTTTGAGGTAGGCCTGTAGAAATATGAGCTTCCTTCTCAAGACTGCTTTCACTGTGCCCCATAGATTTTGGATTGTTGTGTTTTCATTGTTGTTTGTTGCTATGATGCTTTTATTTCTTCTTTGTTCTCTTTGATAACCCAATGCTCATTGTTTAATTGCATGCTATTTAGCCTCCAGGTGTTTGATATTTTTTCATTGTTTTTATTGTAGTTGATTTTTAATTTTATGCATTTGTGATTTGAGAAGATGCTTGATATGAATTCTATCTTCTTGAAATTGCAGGACTTTGCCTGTGTCCCAATATGTGGTCTATCTTTGAAAATGACCCATGTGCACTTGGGAATAATGTATATTCTGTGGCTTTGGGGTGAAATGTTCTGAAGATGTCAATTAATTCCATCTGATCCAGCGAGTCAGTTAGGATTGCTGTTTCTTTGCTGATATTTTGTTTAGAAGGTTTGTCCAGTGGTGTTAGTGGGGTATTCAAGTCCCCTGCTATGACTGTATTGCTGTCAATCTCTTCTTTGATATCCTCCAGACTTTTTTTTATGTATTTGGGTGCTTCTCTATTGGGTGCTTGTATGTTTACCAGAGTTATATCTTCTTGTTGAGTTGCTCCCTTTAGTATTATGAAGTGGCCTTCCTTATCTCTTGTTATGGCCTTCACTTTGAGTTCTAATTTGTCAGATATAAGTATTGCTACCCCAGCTTTTTATTCCTTTCCATTCACCTGAAAAACCTTTTTCCATCCTTTCACCATCAGTCTATATGAGTCCTTTGTTCTGAGGTGGGTATCCTGTGGACAGAAGATATATGGGTCATGTTTTCTTATCCACTCAGTTACCCTATGTCTTTTGATTGGGGCATTTAAACCATTTACATTTAAAGTTATTATTGATAGGTATTTGTTAGTCACCATTTTTATTCTTTATGCCTGTGTTCCTTCTTCCCTTCTTATTTTTTTCTTTTACAGCAGTCCCTTTAGCATTTCTTGCATTTCTGGTTTGGTGGTAATAAACTTCCTTAGTCCTTTTTTGTCTGTGAAGCTCCTGATTTCACCCTCAACTTTGATTGGTAGACATGCTGGGATTCAGACTCTTCCTTTGCATGACTTTGTATATTTCATTCCATTCCCTTCTGGCCTGATGTGTTTCTTTTGAAAAATCAGTCAATAATCTGATGGGAGATCCCTTTAAGGTAACTTTCTGGCTCTCTCTGGCAGCCTTTAAGATTCTTACTTTGTCATTGGTGTTTGCCAATTTAATTATAATGTGTCTTGGTGTCGGTCTTTTTGGATTCATCTTGTTTGGGACTCTGAGCTTCTTGGAATTGTGTGAGTTTTTTCTTCTTCCCAATATCAGGGAAGTTTTCTGTCATTATTTCTTCAAACAGGTTTTCTATTCCTTGCTAAGGTTCCGCTCCTTCTGGGATCCCTATAATGCGGATGTTGTTTTGTTTTGTGTTGTCCCAAAGTTCCCTTAGGCTCTCCTCCTGTGTTTTTTTGTTTGTTTTGTTTTGTTTGTTTGTCTTTTAGTTTTTTTGCAGTTGCTGCTCTGCTTGGGTATTTTTTTCCTACCTTGTCTTCTAGCTCACTGATGCAGACCTCTGAAGCTTCTTATATTCTACTGTTGATGCTTTCTATTGTGAACTAGGGGTAGTTGGAGCCTTCCTAGGTTTCCCAACTGCAAACAGCCAGCAACAGAAATGACACTACTCACACTGCATTCTGTGAATACTTTCTCTTTTTTTTTTTGGTTAACCTTTTTTTTTTTTTGTCTTAATACTGAATTTTGAAATAACAAGTTTTCAATTTTGATAAATTTGAAATGTATACATCCTTCTTTAACATATTGTGCTTTTGTGTTTTATCTAAGCAGTCTTTGTGTACTTCAGTGTGGGTAAGTTTTAGTTTTGTGTGTTTTTTATAGACAAGTCTAGCTTTTCTATTTAAGTATTTGGTTTCTTTAGAGTGAATTTGATATATGAATGTCTAGTTGTTCTAACACTATTTGTTAAAAGGACTTACCTTACTAATTGAATTGTTTTGATTTTTTAACTAAAACAATATAGCATATATTTGTAGGCCTATTTCTGAATTATCTAGGGTTTCATTGATCTATAATGTCTATCCTTTCACCAATAACACACTATCTTGATTACTAGAGATTTAGATAGAATAATTCTTAAGATAACTTTGTCGTACAACATAGTTCTTCCGTCTAAACATGCTTTAGGCATTCTATGCCATTTACATTTCTATACACAATTTTCCATGAGGTTGAAAATTTCTGTGAAAATGATGCTTTAAGAATATGACTGATCTGCTGAAACCGGTTTGGCTCAGTGGATAGAGCATCATCCTGCAGACTGAAAAGTCCCAGGTTCGATTCCAGTCAAGGGCATGTACCTTGGTTGTGGGCATATCCCCAGTGGGGGGTGTGCAGGAGGCGGCTGATCGATGTTTCTCTCTCATCGATGTTTCTGACTCTCTATCCCTCTCCCTTCCTCTCTGTAAAAAATCAATAAAATATATTTTAAAAAAATAATATGACTGATCTAAGATAATGTTTGAGCCTTCTTGATTTATAAGCAGGACACATTTTTCTGGAGGTTGCAGGCTTCATGGAAACTTCTTAGGGTGCAAATATGTGAATAAATATTAAGAAAAGTCATTTGAAAGAAAAAAAAAATATGACAGATTGCACTCTAGAAATTTCTATTGTAACAATATTTAGTCATCTATTTATTGCTATATTCTGTAATTTATCTCAGGGAAATTTGAAATTTTCAGGGAATGCCTTGCAAATATTTTGTTAAATTTATTATTGTTTTTTTGTGTTTAATGCTACTGCAGATTTTAATTTTCTTTTTTGTTGCTAATGTCCAAATGTATATTTACCAGTTTTATTGACCTCTGTCTTGCAGCCTTGATATATTCACTTGTTTTAGTAGTCCTGTATAGTTCTTTTTTTTAAAAAAAAATATTTTATTGATTTTTTACAGAGAGGAAGAGAGAGGGATAGAGAGTTAGAAACATAGATGAGAGAGAAACATCGATCAGCTGCCTCTTGCACACCTCCTACTGGGGATGTGCCCGCAACCAAGGTACATGCCCTTGACCGGAATCAAACCTGGGACCCTTGAGTACGCAGGTCGACGCTCTATCCACTGAGCCAAACTGGTTTCGGCAGTCCTGTATAGTTCTTAGGATATTCTATGAAAACAATCATGCCATCTCTGAAAAGATGAAGTTTACTTGTATCTTTTGACTCTTCATGACTTTTCTTTTTTATTTTTTTTCCTTGTGTTATTACAATGACTGGGATCTTTAGTACAATGTTTAAAAAAAATAAAAAAAGTAATGAGAACATTCAATCTTGCCTTCCTGATATTATGGGGGAAGCATTTAATACATCACTAAATTAGAGTTCTCCATAGAAACAGAACCAATAAGGTATGTATGTGTTTATGTGTATAAATATATTTATTATAAGGAATTGGTTGACTTAACTATGAAGACTGCGGGCAAATACAAATTCTGCAGGGTAGGCTGGCAAACTGAGCACTCAGGAAACTTAATGCTGCATTAAGTCTGGAAGCCAGAAAACTGGAGACACAGGATGCCAATGTTCCAGTTTGAGTCTATAGGTTATCTGCTATAGAACCAGGAAAAGCCAATGTTACAGATGAAGTTTGAAGGCAGTCTACTGGATAATTCTCTCTTCCTCAGAATAGAGTAGGCTGCTCTTTTTGTTCAATTCAGGCTTTAAAGTATTGGAGGGTAATCCACTGTATGCAAATCAGCCAATTTGTGTTCCTCTCATCCAAAAACATTCTCATAAAACACCCAAAATAATATTTTACCACATGTCTGTGCACCCTGTGGCTCAGCCATGTTGACAGATAAAATTAACTATCACAATCAACATTAATTATGCAGTTAATTGAAATTTTTAGGAAAAGCTTTTCTTATGAATGAATGTTGAATGTTGTCAAATCCTTTTTCTGTTTCTTTTGAAAGAATCAGGTGGGGTTTCTTAAATTTCTTTTTTCTTTTTTCTTTATCGACTAAGGTATTATATATGTGTCCTTATCTCCCCTATTGTGTCCCCACACCCATCACCTGCTCATGCCCTCACCCCCTAAGTGTCTGTGTCCATTGGTTATGCTTACATGCATGCATACAAGCCCTTTGGTTGATCACTCCCCCTTCCCCCAACCCTTCTCTGCCTTCCCTCTCTGGTTTGATAGTCTGATCAATGATTCTCTGTCTCTGTATCTGTTTTTGTTTCTCAGTTTATATTGTTCATTATATTCCACAAATGAGTGAGATCATGTGATAGTTATCTTTCTCCAACTGACTTTTTTCACTTAGCATAATGCTCTCCAGGTCCACCCATGCTGTTGCAAGTGGTAGGAATTCCTTCCATTTTACAGCAGCGTATATTCCAGTGTGTAGATATACCACAGTTTTCTAATCCACTCATTTGCTGATGGGCACTTAGGCTGTTTCCAAATCTTAACTATTGTAAATTATGCTGCTATGAACCTAGTGGTGCATATTTCCTTTCTTATTGGTGTTTCCAATTTCTTGGGATATATTCCTAGAAGTAGAAGGACATATCGTGTTCATAGATTGGTAGAATCAACATCATTAAAATGTCCATACTACTCAAAGCAATCTATATATTCAATGCAATCTCCATTAAAATACCAATGGCATATTTAAAAGATCTAGAAGGAACTCTCCATAAATTTATCTGGAATAAAAACAAGACCCCGAAATTCTGCAGCAATCCTGAGAAAGAAGAACAAAGTAAGAGGGATCTCAATACCAAATATCAAGCTATATTACAAAGCCACTGTTCTCAAAACTGCCTGATACTGGCACAAGAACAGACATAGAGACCAATGGAATAGAATAGAGAACCCAGAAATCAACCCAAACCACTATGTTCAATTAATATTTGACAAAGGAGGCAAGAGCATACAATGGAGTCAAGACAGTTTCTTCAATAAATGGTGTTAGGAAAATTTGACAAATACATGCAAAAGAAAATGAAACTAGACCACCAACTTACACCATACACAAAAATAAACTCAAAATGGATAAAGGACTTAAATGTAAGACAGGAGACCATAAATATCTTAGAGGAATCCACAGGCAGCAAAATCTCAGACATCTGCTGAAACAATATCTTCACAGATACAGCTCCTAGAGTAATAGAAACTAAAGATAAAATAAACAAATGGGACTACATCAAAATAGAAAGCTTCTACACAGCAAAAGAAACCATCAACAAAACAACAAGAAAGCCCACTGCATGGGAGAACATATTTGCCAATGTTATCTCTGATTAGGGCTTAATCTCCAACATTTACAGGGAATTCACACAACTTAACAAAAGGAAGATAAACAACCCAATCAAAAAATGGTCAATACACCTAAAGAGATACTTTTTGAAAGAAAATATACAGACTAAGAGACATATGAAAACATGCTCAAAGTCACTTATCATTGGAGAGTTGCAAATCAAAAGGACAATGAGGTACCTTTTCACACCTGTCAGAATGGCTATCATCAACAAATCAACAAATGACAAGTGCTGGCGAGGATGCAGAGAAAAAGGAACCCTTATGCACAGCTGGTGGGAATGCAGACTGGTGCAGCCACTGTGGAGAACAGTATGGAGCTTCCACTGTGGAGAACAGTATGGAGCTTCCATCAGGTGGTTTTTATCCTTCATTTTTTATATGGTGAATTAAAACGATTGATTTTGACTGTTAAATTTGTATTCCTGAAATAACTCTATGTACTTACAATCTATTATCCTTCAATATATTTTTGTATTTAATTTGCTAATATTTTAATGATTTCTGAATATATGTTCATGAAAAATATTAATCCACAATTTTTAGTAATACATTTTTTAGGTTTTGTTATTAGGCCTCTAAAATGTGTTACAATCGGTTTCCTCCTTCTCACTTCTGACAGTGTTTATGTACAATTCCTTGCATGGTTAATAGTAATCACCAATCAGCTCTTCTGGGCCTGTAGATATCTTCATGGACAAGCTTAAGCAAGGAATTCAATTTCTATAATACATTTGGATATTATATAATTCGTCTCAGCAATGTTTTAAAATTTTCACTGTAATTCTCTCTATATCTTTTTAAAATTATTTTATTGTAAATTTAGATTTCTGTTTTATTTTTTGTCAATTTTTTGTTATATTTCTTCAAAGAATTTGTCCATTTCACTTAAGTTGTTGATTTTCTTGGTATATTTAAAAGACATATATTTTTATATAATATATAAATTATTCTATACATTATTACACTTTAAGACTATATTAACTTTTCCTAAATTCTCTTTGTAATAATTTCCCCAGAAAATATTATATATTTAATAATCATTATAAATTACATATACTTCCTAAGAGGAAAGTGATCCAAGAAATACCATATTTTTAAAAGGCTTTCTTTTATTTACACTACTCTGCTCTAAAGAAGAGCATTTTAAGTTCCAATAAGAAACATACACACACAAATGAAATTAAACACTGCCTGTGTGTTAGAACCATCCTATGATTTGCCATCAGAAGTGATAAAAATGATGGTCATTCTTCCATTTTTTTTTGCTGTTACATAAGAAACACGGTTCATTTTATTTTTAATAGATCTTAATCATAGAAATAGAGATGCCATGTTAGTTGAAATGGTCTGGTCCCTAAAAGCCTGCTGTTTATCACCTGAGGACTGTCAGAAGATTTACAGTAAAATCAGTAAAAAATGAAAGATGTGAGATATTTATTGTGGTGGGAACAGCAAAAAGTCTGCATTTTAAGGAACTTAGTCCATCTTGAACATCAGTAAGATGCCATTGATGAATTCCAAATAGAAGCAAGTGAGATTTATCCTCCTCTATGCTTGTCTCTCAACCAACATATTCATTCACTCAAGAGCACTTATGTTCCTGGAAAAAGAACAGCAAAAGAAATAGCTCTTGAAATGCAACAAGGCAGGATATTTCTGCCCAGGGAAAAAGAAATATTTCACATAAACGTATTTCATTTTAAGGTATATTGTAAAGGTTTTATAATGTCAGCTTTAATGCTATAAGGGAATATTTTGATACAAAAAAATTACTTAGGTTAAAATATTTTTTTCAAAGTAATTCCCAGTGTCAGACTATTGGGCATGATGACAATATTATCTACTATTGCAACAAAATTTATAACAATATAGTTCTGCATGATAATTATCAAATGTATGACCAAAATACAAAGTTTAGTGCTATTTCTAACAGTGTATCCAAGAACACATATGGCACATTTATTTATTTTAACTTCAATAAGTTTAACAAATCCTAAGGTATAAAAACCCTGGGTCTTAGCAACCGTAACAGTCAAGGCTCGACCAACCAGAAGTCAGTCCTGCAGGCTGATTGCTTCAGCTCCAGGCTCAGTGCCCCAGCACTGACTGCTGAGGGGGCTGCAAATCAGGACCAGAGAGAGACCTGAAGAGAAAAAGAGGGACTTATCCATTGCCTCTGTGGTAGCTTTTGATCAGCACTTGCCTCTCTCTTTCTCTCCCAGTCTGGCCAGCAGCCAGGCCTCCATTTCTCTCCAGGCCTCCACAGGGGCTGCTGATCAGCCCCGCCTTTCTGATCAGGCCCATTTGACAGGCCCAGAGACGCTGACTGGTATAGAAACCAACCAATCAGAACCAAATCTGGCTGAAGTGTGAGGAAACAATGGCTGCCAAGGAGGCTGAGCTTGTGAAGCTGACTGGCATAGAAACTGATCAATCAGAACCAAATCTGGGTCAACTGTGAGGAGCCAATGGTCACCTAGGAGGCGGAGCTTTTGACACTGACTGGCATAGAAACCGACCAATCAGAACAAAATCTGGATGAAGTGAAGTGTGAGGAACCAATGGCTGACTAGAAGGTGGAGCTTTTGACACTGACTGGCATAGAAACTGACCAATTAGAACCAAATTGGCCAGTAGAGGAGGGCATGGGGAGTGAGATCAGGCTGGCAGAGGAGGGCAGTTGGGGTGAGTTCAGGACAGAAGGGAAGGCAGTTGGGGGCGAGATCAGGCAGATAGGCAGAGGCAGTTAGGGGCAATCAGGCAGGCAGGCAGAGGGTTTAGGGGCAATCAGGCAGGCAGACAGGTGAGCAGTTAGGAGCCAGCGGTCCCAGATTGCAAGAGGGAAGTCCCCGATTGGAGAGGGTGCAGGCTGGGCTGAGGGAACTGCCCCCCCCCCCCCGTGCACAAATTTTGTACCCTGGGCCACTAGTGCATAATATAAAACAGTCAGGATATAAATTCATGAAAATTCACAAATATACACATTTGGGTGAGATAATGTAACAACTCAAAATTCAACTTTTCAGACTTTATCAGCATCAATATATAAACATATAATTACATATTAGCATTCCATGTTCTGTCTGATATATTGATTTAAAAACAAACTCTAACAGCAGTTATAATGATAATCTTTCACAGAAACAATAACCATGTTTCAAAAAATTTTTAAAACTTATAAGATGAAGAATTTATGTAGAATAAATTTTGTAATAATATTTATAACAAAAATAAAGAGCCAAAAACATCCCAAATAGAACAATGGTAAAGTAAATGCCATAAATGAAATATAATGCAGCTATAAAAACTACTTTTTCCAAAAGCATTTAATTACCTGAGATATGATAATGATAGAAAATGTCAAAAAAATCAAACACAAAAGAATATAGAACTATATACATTATTAGATAAAATACTTGAAAATTGGACATATTCATATACGTGTAGAAAAACACCAATTAAAAAGTTACCAAACAATTACACTGGGTAGTAAAATCATGGGTAACTTTTATGTTCTTTGTTGTATATAGATAGAAAAAATGTTGTCATTTGATTTCATGCCAGTTTGAATAAATAACATCTGATTAAGCAGCTGGATCATCAGAGGGGTATAAATATTCTGTGGTTTCTACCATTAAAACTTAAACAACAGCTGTCATTCTGAATAGATGACGATGGCTCCAGTGGAAAATGTAGTTTCCATGTAGAAAGGTACTAGATTCTTTTAAGTCCACTAGATAATTCTAAGGAAACTAAAACTCAGCTTATATTAGGTACTATATTGAAGCTACATACACTAAATGTATGTACATATATATAAATACTAGTAGCCCATTTGCAGGAAGAATCCTGCAAGTGGCTGCTGCGGCCGCATGTGCTGCTGCTGCCGCCGCCATTGCGGCCACGGCACCTGCACCCACGAGCCGCTGCTGCCCCCGCCCCGCCCAGACTTTCCCTCTGGCAGCCACCTTGTTTTCTGCTTTTCCTCCCTCTTCCTTCTAAGTTGTCTTCAGTCTTCTCTCCTCCCTCCCTCAGCATATGCAAATTAACCGCCATCTTTGTTGGGTAATTTGCATACTCGCCCTGATTGGCTGGTGGGCGTGGCTTGGGCGTAGTGAAGGTGCGGTCAATTTGCATATTACTATTTTATTAGGTAGGATGTACACACAAAAGGTCTTCAAATAATGTTGTTTCATTCCATGTCATTTGTTATAACATTGATGAGAAAAAAAAAAAATCAATTCCCAACCAGAGCACTGTCTACCTGGAGTTTTTATGTTCTTCCCATGTGTGTGTGGGTTTTCTCCAGGTGCTGTTTCCTCACACATCAGAACAATGTGCACATGCGGTGAATCATTAAGTGAAAATTGTCCCAGTCCGAGTGTGGGTGTGAGTGTGTGTGTGAGTGTGGGTGTGAGTGTGGGTGTGGGTGCGGGTGTGAGTGTGGGTGTGTGTGTGAGTGTGTGTGTGAGTGTGGGTGTGGGTGCGGGTGTGAGTGTGGGTGTGGGTGCGGGTGTGAGTGTGGGTGTGAGTGAGTGTGTGTGTGAGTGCGGGTGTGAGTGTGGGTGTGGGTGCGGGTGTGAGTGTGTGTGTGAGTGCGGGTGTGAGTGTGGGTGTGGGTGCGGGTGTGAGTGCTGCCTGTGAGGAAGGGCATCCTGTCCAGAGCTGGTTCCTGCCTTGTGCTCGGAGCAGGCAAGATCTACTCCTGCCACTCCCCCACCCCCATCCTAAAGTGGAATAAGCATGTTGGAAAATAATTATTTGTTTTTATTCATCACTCACACTTATTACAATGTTTATCATTAAATGCAGTTGGGGGCTTTATCTAGATATTTGGTAATGTTTTTGTGACCAGAAATATGCTGTATGAATTTAACTCTTGATTATATCAATATAACAAAAATAAAGATTGGTAAAAATTGGTTCTGTTACATGCCCTTTCGTTTAAAGTCACAGTTTCCAAAAACCTATTAATAGTATCAAGATAGGTCTTGATTCTTGCGTATATACATATAAATAGTAGAAGATAAATGATGATAGATAGATAGATAGATAGATAGATAGATAGATAGATAGATAGATAAAATACCCTGGTATTCCATATTAACCTATCTCAAAAAAATTATACTATACCTGAATAACTTAGTAGAGTAAAACATTATTTTAAATGGTTTAAATGGATCTCTTTTGGGAAGATTATTTCATTAAAACAATTTGCAAGACAAGTGTGAGGAGGAGGAAGGAATCCTGCTCTGAACTGACTTCTAGGAGAGCTCCAGGTTTTCTCCTTCGTCTAAGCAGCATGTCCAGGCCGCCCTCCTCTGGCTCTCCTTAAGGCACGGCACTGCCTTTCCCCTGGCCTTTTTCAAAATATTCAATTCTCCTTCAGCGTTTAGGAACCGAGTCTTCCAATTTCCTTCCACGGAATTTATTTCTATCCATCCCTTTGCTTTCCCTTCATTTCAGATGGGAATATTCTCCTGTTTCTGCCTGAGATTCATTCCTGACCTGTGGCCTTGATCCAACCCTTTTCTGCACACCCTTTCCAGAGTATTTCTTCATCGCCTCTTTACAAGGTCTCATCAACCTCTTCCTCCATGTTGACACATAGAGTCCCAGACACAGATATGCTCAAGACTGCCTCCTGCTGAAAAAATATTGTATTTACTTCATTTCCTTTTTCTAAGTAGATCCCCATGCTGTCATACTTCTATTCATGCATTTCACCAATATTTACTGAACTACTAGTATGTACTAGGAAACAGAGGACATCTCTGCTCTATGGTAGCTTATATACTGAAAGTGGAGAAGAAGGAAAAAGGATACACTTTTAATATGTCAGGTTGTAATAAGTGCTCAAAAGAAGGAGCTTTAATATGGCAGGATAGTAGTGATGAAAGAGTATGCTCTTTTAATCACGTGGTCATGAAAAGTCTATTTGTTATGGTGACATTTTCAGAAAGAATCGTTGCAGCGCTGTGTAAATAACTGGGGAAATTACAGGAATTGCGAAGACCTGAGACAGGGCAAAGACCTGTGTGTTTGTTGGAGAAATAACCAGGATACCCATGTGCTTACAGAGTTGGCTGTAGGAGCTCAAGGAGAGTGGAGGAGATGACTTCACAGAATTCGCAGAAGGTTGAGTGATGCAGAAGCTTCTGGGCTGTGATAAGCACTTCATATTTCATTTGGAGTGAGATTGGAAATGACTGGAGGGGTTAGAGCAGTGGAGAAATGTGATAACTTCTCATTCTGCCAAACTTCTTGCATTCATAATCCACTTCATCATCCCTAATTTGCTCCTTTCATATCTTTTACTACAAGCAGCTTCTGCCCTCATTATTCAACTAAGACAAAATTTTAAAAAATCACCAATAGTTTTATAATTGCTATGTTGCCAAGCCTCTCCATAAATGTATCTTGTATCTGACTTTGAAGCAAATTTCCCATCCACTTCTGGGCACACACAATCTTTCTCTCCGTGACTTGTCTGTTTTTGTTTGTTGGTTGGTTGGTTTGTTTGTTTGTAGTCTTTTTGTATTTGAATCCCTAGCTAATTTATAAACAGGTTTATATGTGAATTTCCTAAAAATACCTCTAACTCATATTATGTAAATCAAATCTACTTCTTCATTACTACTCCCCCCCCCTTTTTTTTTTTACCTTCAATTGGATGTTGCTTCATTACCTCTTCTAATGTACTAAGAACCCTATTGCCATACCCAATCCTTACCCAATTTGTTCCTTTGTTCTTAACAATTACATTCCACTGGTCACCATTCCTATGGGTTCGACAGCTACACTGTCATATATTTTTAAATATTCACCCAATGATGTATTTTTATTGATTTTAGAAAGAGAAGAGAGACAGAGACAGAGAGAGAGAAAGAAATGTGAGACAGAGACATTGATTGGCTGCCTCCTATATGTGCACCAACTGAGAATAGAACCCAAAACCTAGGTATATGACCTGAGGAGAATCAAATCCTCAAACTTTTGGCATATGGGACGATGCTCCAAGAGACTTAGCCACCCAGCCAGGACTACACTGCCATTTTAATGATTCTTTGATAGTTCTTTTCATTTCTAAAGTGTCTTCTGATATCTTTGGAGGGAATTCATCAATGTATCGAGAAACTTCTTCCCACTTCCCTCCAGGAGGAAAAAAAACTTACAATCACACATTCACCTCTCTAAAAATATAACTCTGATTATCTATGTCCCTGATCTACACTCAGTTGGGTACCAATTTCCCAAAGAACAAAGAATGCCCTCTTTAGCATAGTATCCATAGTGCTAATAAAGGCCCAGCTCTATTTTCCAAAATCTCCGTACCTTCACAAGGCCTAAAGGCTAGTCACAAGGCACTTTCACACTATGCTTTCTTTGTTCTTCTTGCCTCCTTTCCTGGGGGTGTGTTCCCCAACTTCTCCATCCTCCTCTAGTGGATGGTAATCATTTAGTATAATTTACTTGGGTTGTCATCAGTGTGGATCTTTAGTTCTTCAGTTAGAATATATTACTGCATTTTTGTGACCCAAGATTATTTATTTATAAAAGCATCCTTCCCATTTATATTGTACCTCCAATATCAATCATATACAAATCAGTCTGCATCATATCAATATAAAGCTTCTTGAGCATCAGAACTCTGGTTCTTCTTCAGGTAACCCTAGTGCCTGCACATGAGAATGATTAAAAAACAATTTTGTAAATTGAATTGAATAGGGTCTATTTTCCTAACAATCCAGTTATATGAGACCTTTAAAAATAATACTTATATAAAAATAAGAATAGTGAACATATGCTGAATACTGTGATAGACATTACCATAGCTAACTAATATTTCTTACTTTCCATTTCTGAGCCATAGTAAGATTGAAAGTTACCCAACCTATTGATGATAGATATAGCTAAGTGACCTAAGACATGTGAATAGAGTAATAGATGTCATTTCCAGGGAGCGAATAATTAAAAGGTAGTCCCTAATTCTTTATCTTCTCTTCTTTTTCTCTTAGAGACCTTTCACATTCCAGTTCATAGACCCTCCCTCAGCCTGGGTCCTACAAAGCACATGTAACATGAGTAAAAAAATAAAGTTATTTTAATCAACCTAGATATTGGTGTTTTTGTTTAATGTAGAATAACTAAATGTATATGAAGTAATTCAGATATTTATTAACTTCCTTTAACTGACAGTTACCTACTAAGTACCACTCACTCTGCTGTGATATTACTCTAAGTTATGTCATTTAATTCTAAAAACAGATGATGCACTATTTATCTACATGTTAGCAATGAAGGCAAAGAGACCCTGAAAGATGAGACAATTTATTTAAATTCATGCAGCTATTGAGTTGGAAAGCCTATCTGATTATAGTAAAGTTTTTAACCACTTTGTAACATTTGGTACTTAGAATTTATTAACTTATTCTACATTTAGTAAGCAGTGATTGAATGCAATATAGCATAGTCTAATGGGCCTGGAGTTAGTCTCTGAATTAAAATCTCAGCTCACTTTTATTGAATTCTGTGACATTATGAAATGACCTCTGGGTTTTTTTTCCTCATCTGTAATATGGGGTTATTACCTAAGTCATAATAGTACCTAAGTCATAAATTTGTTGTGAAGATTAAAAGTATGATGACATTAAACACTGAATAAATTTATATATTATTCTTACCTCTCATTTCATTCCAGATACTATGATAAAATGGCAACATGTAAACCAAAACATTGTCCCAGTTCCAATGTCTCAAGGAGAGGCAGACACTAAATCAATAACTGTGACTATAAGTATAGTTGACTCTTGAACACCCTGAGGGAGGGGTTGGTTTCAGGGTGCAGATCTCTGTGCTGTAGAAAATCTGAGTATAACCTATGATTCTCCCAAAACTTAGTTGTCCCTCAGTTCCCATAGGGGATTGGTTCCAAGATCCCCATGGATACCAAAAACTGTGGATGGCTAAAGTCCCCTGTATAAAATGGCATAGATCAATGCATGTATTCAACCCTCGGCATCCGAAGACTCCCAACCAAGGATTGAGAAGAGTACAGGTATTTATGAGGAAAAAAGCCACTTATAAATGGTCCCAGGCAGTTCAAATCATGTTGTTCAGGTATTTCTTATTAGGGTTATAGGCCTAGGATAGGATAAGAGTTTGTAATTTAGTCGGGGTGAACATAAAGTTAAAGAAGGGTTTGAATAAGGGATTGACATGATCTGATTAGAGATCTGATTAGAGTATTATTTAAGAGCTTTACTGAGATATAATTTACAAACTACATAGATTCCTCATTTAAAGTTTAAATTCAATACTTTTCAGTGTATTCACTGATTTATGAATCCATCACTCTAATTTAATTTTAGAATATTTTTATCATCCCCAAAAGAAATCTTATATTCAGTATGTTTACCCATTTTCACTCACCACCCACTCACCCTTTTCCACCAACACACACATCCCACCTTGTCTTATGCAGCCATTAATCTACATTCTTTCTCTATAGCTCTGCTTATTTTGGAAATTTCAAAGATATTAGGTCATACAATATGTGGTCTTTGATGACTGGCTTCTTTCACTTAATATTTTTTTTTCAAGGTTCATTTATATTGTAGCTTATATCAGTACTCCATTCCTTTTTATTACTGAAATAGAGGACCGATGCATGAAATTCGTGCACTTGTGTGTGTGTGTGGGAGGGGGTCCCTCAGCCTGGCCTGCGCCCTCTCACAGTCCGGGAGCCCTGGGGGGATGTCTGACTGATGGCTTAGTGGGCCTAAGCTGTCAGTCGGACATCCTTTGCATTGCCACCGAGGCAGGAGAGGCTCCCACCACTGCTCCTGTGCTCGCTAGCCGTGAGCCCTGTTTCTGGCTGAGTGGCGCTCCCCCTGTGGTCAGCACGCAGCATAGTGACCGGTCATTCCACCATTCGGTCATTTGCATGTTAGCCTTTTATTATGTAGGATACGCTGTAGATGAGGCCCCCTAGAACCATAAGAAATGAAAAAAATTCACTCTTAACTCATTCTCGAATTGCCCCCACTTAAAATCAAATTGCCTCAACCCCCTCTGTGGGGCATGTGCTGTACCTTGGGAACCACTGGGCTTGACACTTTAACTCTGTGAGCTTCATTTCTGAATACATACGCATACACCATGAGAATTATAATCTCTTCTCCGCCTACCTCACTGGGTTGTCATGAGGTGGTTCTGAGCTAATAAACCTAGAAATGTTTCATCAAGTAAGTGATATCTAAATGGGAAGGGATTATTATTTTTAAGTCCACAGGTACCCTCGCAGGTAGCAGGTGCTGATTAGGGGAGGAGGGCATGATTGTTTCCTGGGATTGTAGCTATGGAAGCTTTGCAGAGGGTTCCGCAGGCCTCGGAGGGACATGTAAGTCTAAAGTTCTGGCCAGCACCCCTGTAGTGGTGGTCATCCCTAGAGGCACTGGCGGGGGGCAGGGAGTTAGGGGGGCATTAGGAGAGCAACGAGGTCGAAGGGGGAGTAACTGTCAAATCAAACGGAGGGCGGGTTCAGCACGCTTCAGCTGCAGAGATGGCGCTGCTACTGTTGGGGGGAAGGGCCTGACCCTGGGGGGCTGCTCAGGCCTGCCTCCACCTGGGTCTGGAGTTGTAGGGAGGAGAGGTGTGCCCGGCCCCAGTGGAGGGGGCCCGTCAGTGGTGGGCTGCAGGCCCCAGGTGCCTCGGGGGCACTGACGGGTGGTCGACAGCGTGCTATTGTTGTGGGCACCCCTGGTGGGGGTGGTGGGGGAAGAGATCAGGAGTTGGAGGTGCGGGCTGCAGCTACCCCCTGAGGCTGGGTCTTCTCCCTGTCCAGTCAGCCTCCCCGTCCCCCCCTAGGGGTTTGGGGGCTGGGGTAAGGTGTCCATGTAGGGGGATTGGAAGAGCTCCCCGTGGCCACTTCTTCCTTCTTTGCAGTCCGGGCTCCTGTCAAGCACTCTCCTCAGCCCCCCCCCCCCCCCCCCCCCCCCGGGAACTTGGCTTTGGCTGGCTGCCCGCCCCCTGCTGCGCGAGCAGCTTCTGGCTGGTCTGTCAATATGCAAATTGGTCATTACTGGGACACCATACAGACAATTAGCATATTACCTCTTTATATCTATATATAATATTCCATGTATATGTATGGATATACCACAATTTATTTATCCACCAGAGGTCTGGTGCACGAATTCATGCACCAGTGGGGTCCCTGAGCCTGGCCTGTGGGATCAAGCCAAAACCAGTTTTCTGGCATCCCCCAAGGGGTCCTGGATTGTGAGAGGGTGGAGGCCAGGCTGAGGGACCCCACCCATGCACGATCAGGGCCAGGGAGGGATGCAGAGGTTGGCCAGCCAGAGAGGGACCCCAGGAGGGCTCCAGGGTGTGTCCGGCCCATCTCGCTCATTCCCAATCAGCTGGACCTCAGCAGCAAGCTAACCTACTGGTTGGAGTGTCTGCCCCTAGTGGTCGGTCAGTGTACATCATAGCAAGTGGTTGAGTGGCCTTAGCATATCATTAGCATAGTACACTTGGATTGGTTGAACGGCTGACTGGCTGACTGGACACTTAGCACATTAGGCTTTTATTATATAGGATTCCTCAGTTTATGAATGTTTAAATTGTTTCCACTTTTTACCAACTATGAATAATGCTACTATGAACATTCATGTACAAGTTTTTATGTGAACATATGTTTTAATTTCTATTGGGTAGATATCTAGAGGTGGAATTGCTGAGTTCTTGGGCAGTTTGAGGAAATCATTTGGGCAACTGGGGCTCCAAGATAGCTTCCTTGTTCATATATAAGTGCTTCTTGGCTGCTCTCTCTTCATAGAGGCCTCATCCTCCAGGAGATCTCCAGAAGGCTTGGCCATCTCACAGCATCAGTTTCTGGTAGGTACATTTATTTTTTCTTCATTATTTTTGTTGATTGATTGGAGAGAGAGAGAGAGAGAGAGAGAGAGAGAGAGAGAGAGAGAGAGAAGGGAGGGAAAGAAACACTGACTTGTTGTTTCACCCATTTATGTATTCATTGGTTACTTCTTTGTGTCCTGATTGGAGATTAAACCTGCAACCTTGTCATGTCAGGTCAATGTTCCAACTAAGCTAAGCTACCTGGACATGGTGGTGCATTTCTTAACATGACTCCTGGCTTCAGGAGGCAGGAAATGGAAGCCTTGATACTAGTTTGGTAATATATCTACTTCATCCTACTGGTCAAAACTATCACAGGTTCTATCACATTCATATAGGTAGAAAATGGACTTTTTACTCCTGATAGGGATATAGCAATGTCATGTGGCAGAACATTGTGTGAGATAAGATATTCTGATATGGCCACCTATGAAAAATACAGTGTTCCACAGAAGAACAGTTAGTAGATATTGTAAACCTTCAGGATAAATATAATGGCGGCTTAGACAACAGTGTTAGTTGTGGGAATGAAGAGAATGTAGATAGACCCAGAATGTTTTGGAGATAGGACTTATGTATGCAATGGATAGGGTCAGGAGAAAAGAGGTCAAGGTGAGAGAAAATTGAAAGATGCATCCCTAACTAATGCTTGAGCAACTGTGATAAATGATGCAGTTTTTAGTGTACCAGGGAAAAATAGGGGCTCATATTTCAGTTAGTTAAGGTTTGTTGGGGCATGTGTGCATGTTTGGCAGAAATCAAAGTTTGATTTTTTTTTTTAATATTCAGTATAATGTGCCTTTTACATATCCAAGGGAGATATCATAAAGGCATTTGAGCATGTAAGTCTAAAGTTCAGGAGGGCAATAATGACAGGAGATATAAGTTTGGTATTTGTGCCAACCTTGTCCTGTTTATTCTCAGATACACTCCCATCCCTCCCTGTTCTGCTTCGTATCACAAGTGGGCTGACCTCTGCTAGTCCAATGTCTCACACTGGGTTTGGCTGATGGCAGACACCGGTAAAAGATTGAAAGTTAAAAGAGTGGAGAATCATGGGTATTTCTCTTTCCCTCTGTTTGCCTTGAATAACATCGTTAGTAGTGACTGAATACCCTTTGTGGCTCCAACTACTTCACCATATACTGGCTGTCATTCTAGCTTCCATTTGCAGAGTCCCTGCATCTGATATCTGCTAAATCTATCTCCATTCTTTGATCCTCTTTTCTAAGAGTGTAGATATTGGTAACATGTTGGTTACATCATTGTTTTCTCTTTTTAGCTATTTTATAACCTATGTAACAATTGAATATATTGAAGTTCTTTTTTTAAAAAAATTCTTACATTAGTTTCTATTTTCCAGATTAGACTCTCAAGGATAGTAGTTATCAGAATATTGATGATACTGGAAGTCAGGGAAAGAATAAGATTGACAACTATGCTGTTCATAAGAAAATAGCTAAAATAAGGCAGGAATTTGTCTCTTTATCTGGTGTATTCTAGAGCTTATTTGATGTATTTCCACAGCACAGAATATTACTTAGAATATATGAAGACTCATTAAATGTTTGTTAGATGAACAAATCCATTAATTAAGTAATTAAGGGAACTATTATTAAGATTCAATTTTATTTTAATTATTTTATAACTCAAATATCTTCACTTTTGAAAATATATTAAATGTCCTGGCCAGTGTGGCTCAATTGGTTGAGTATTGTCACATGTACCAAAAGGTCACCAGTTCAATTCCTGGTCAGGGCACATACCCAGGTTGCAGATTAGAGGCAGCCAGTGAATATTTGATATTTGACACATCTCTCTCTCTCTCTCTCTCTCTCTCTCTTCCTCTCATCTCTTCTCTCTCTAAAAATCAATAAAAACATATTTAAATAAAAGAAAACACACACACACAACTAAAGCCCTAGTCGGTTTGGCTCAGTGGATAGAGTGTCAGCCTGCAGACTGAAAGGTCCTGGGTTCAATTCCGGTCAAAGGCACATGCCCAGGTTGCACGCTCCATATCCAGTAGGGGGTGTGCAGGAGTCAGCTGATTAATGATTCTCTCTCATCATTGATGTTTCTATCTCCCTCTCCCTTCCCCTCTGAAATCAATAAAAAAATATATTAAAAAAGCAAAATAAAAAAAGATATATTAAATATATTGTTTTGCTTCTGTGCTTTTTTCGTTGTCTCCTATTAATCAGAAGGTAGTAGATTTGTGAAGGGTTATTGCAAAAGGTATGAAAACAAAGAACACATTGTATTTAACAGATGGCATTCAAATTATAATTTTGCAAATTCAGAGTTTGAGAAAACAGGAATTTTTAACTTTTTGATATATTAAGAAACAAACCTGGAGAAAAAGGACTCAAGAGTTACTTGCACAATGAAGAGAAGAAGCCATTTTATCAATGACGGCTTGGCCATGAGTCTTGCCTAGGTTCAAGGAAAGACCAGGGGTCCCCAGGGTATTCTGCATCCAAGGGGCCCTGCTGCCTTGTTGCTAAACACACTGTCCCTCTCCACACACACTCCTAACCATCTTGGGGGTGAGAGAAGGGAAACAGGATAAAATGTGAAAGTACATTGGTCTAAAGAGAGTTAGTGAAATTAATTCTATAGAAAAGAAACCTTGAATAGCTAGTGTTTAAATCAAAAACGAGTCTGTTAAACTAAAAAATACTGGAATATCTGTCCAATTGTTAAGTTATCTCTCTTATTTAGCAGAGTTTGGCCTTATGAAAAATGAGATTTTAAAAAACTACTTTTCTTTTTGCACCCACATTTTAATATGAATAACTTTGCTACCTTGCTGTATTTTGGAGATAGAGTGTTTAATATTATATTAATTCTACTTGGTAGTTCCTATTACTTTTTAATTCTGTATCACACTTAACCTCCATTTTCTTTGTGACAAAGTGGATGACTATTATCTTACAAAAATTATTATATAGGGAAGTATATCAACATTTCTCTGGCAACTAACATCTTCCTCAAAGTATGTATGTTTAGGAAATGAAAATAAACTCTGTCAAAGATTATTAGGAAGACAACTTTGACATTTTGATGTTCAAAATGAATTTAAAATAATGCAATTTTACTTCACCTATAAAAAGGTATCTTTTGACAGTAATAATATAAACTTTCTTTTAAGTTTTTATTTTTATCCCAAATGAAAATAATTGTTATCAATATCACAGCTATGCATTTCATAAAAGTTCTACTTAATTAATAAGTCATTGTAAGGTAAAATTTGGTCCTGTTAAAATTTGGAGACATCCTAGCATGAGAGACCTTGTAACATTTAATTTATGTTATGTTCTATTGAGAGACATTATTGAAAACCTAGAAACAGTACTACCTCTTCAGGAGCTCGAAGGAGTGTTTATTTAGGGGTAAACTGTCCCACTTGTACTTGCCATGGAACTTACTTTGGTGATTATAATGCTATCCTTCTTCCTTACCCAGAGAAATACTATAATACTTACCTTTCTTCCATGATTAAAACCCACCTTTGTCTCATGCAATTAGAGTTACCATTGCAGGGAAAATCTAATCACACAAAGGCTTCAGGAGAACCTTTTGCTCAAGTCATAGTTTATGTGTAGGTCCCATTAAAGGTTATTCTCACCCTCATGGTTTATAGAGCCTATTTTAGCACTTGAAACTTCCTTTTTTATATAGCTAGAAGGATTATATGAATTGTAAGAGTTGGAATTCTGAGTCTTTGGAAGAGATAATATACAAGCTGATTTAAAATGTTACTAATTTCAGGGGAATTGCTACCTTAAAAATGCATAATGAAAGGAAAAGAGCTAAAATGGATTGTTTATTGCAGAAACTTTGAGGTTAGTACATTTCCCCTTGAGAAGTGGATATAATAGTTCCCTTAAGTATTTAGACTTTGAATTAAATAACAGTATTCATTAACAAGTTTCTTTTCTTAGCAAGTTTTCTTTTCAGGGGAGTTTTCATTGAATTGACATAAATTAGTGCATAGCAGATTGATTAATTTAAGAATTCCAAACCTATAGATAACCCTTTGCTTCACAGATTTTGTATTTTTCTTCACTTATTCTTTTCAAACATTAATTTAAATGGTATTCACTAAACTGAGGCATAGTAATTTTTTTCTTTTCTTATTATGCACAGCACCTTAGTAAAAGACAATCATAACAAGAACAAAAATGGTATAACAATAAATTTACCACATACTAAGTTCAAGTAACCACCACACATGCACAGAAAATCTTATCCTAAATATATCTGTATTGTCATATTGACACAATTTGAGTATGTAACAAGAGTAGTCCTAAAATCTTTCATATCATTGTGCTTTAGAGTCAAAACCAATTCTAAAAGAAGTGCTTACATAAAAAGTAGGCTTATCTAAAATATTAATTTGTACATAAGGTTCTGAGAGATAATAATTAATGTTGAAATGTTGTAAGTCATATGTATGTAATAGATTCTTTTTTCCTTTAGTGTTAATCAAAGTGAAAACAGGAAAGGAATATATATATATATTAGAGGACCAGTGCATGAATTTGTGCATGGGTGGGGTTCGGCCAGCCTGGCTAGGGGGAGGGGACTTGGGCAGTTGGCTGGCCTGCCTGCTGGTCAAACTCCTGGTTGAGGGGACAAATTTGCATAGTAGCCTTTTATTATATAGGATATACACTGAGTGGCCAGATTGTTATGCGTTCAGAGATCATAATAATCTGGCCACTCAGTTTATATTCTAAAAATACAAATGTTTCATAGATGAATTCAAACTTCTTAACTGTGAATGTGGCCTCAACACCTGAAAAGGTTTAATTTCCATCACTATTAGTTTATATAAGACAAAATATATATTATCAATGTTATGCATTTTTGTTAATCAGAGAGGGGCATTCCTCTCAGAAAGTGGACTTTATTAAAACAACATGTTACTATTGGCAGGAGTAAAAGTTAATATTGTAACATAAGCCTTTTCTAATTTTGAAATCATAGACTTTTTTGAAAGTCTTTATCAAATTTTACAGTCTATATTTTAAACATAATTTTATTACTATTCAAGTAGCACATGATCATTGTAGATCAAGTTTAAAATATTGAAAAGATGTATCTTTCCCCCAAAGAAAAGTTTGAGATGTAGAAAATTTGTGAGAATAATTGGTTTTGGATTAATTCCAAATGACAGAATACAGAACAGATTGACTCTTCATTCATTATGGATAATATGAAACATTTTTTAGGTCCAATCTCTAGATGGTATAGAACGTATGTACATATCATATGGTATACTTAGATTTTTGCAGTATGGTAGTTTATTGTTTTATGTGTGGAAATTAAAAAAAAAATAACTGGGGAAACAAACTGTTTCCTATATTTTTCACAAACTCCTGCAAAGTCCAAATCTTTGATTTCTCATTCACACATTGCTAGACCAGTTGACCCTGAGTTTGGTAGATCAATGGCACAGCCAAGCAGATATCAAACAAATGGGGCACTTCTAAAGCTCCTGCACCAAATTGCAAATTGGAAATACACCCCAGGTTGTACTATCAACAAAGCAGACCCTTGATGTGTGATTCCACTCATCATTCCTCTTAAGTCATTATCAGATCGCTGAGATCAGACAACAATGAGAGAACATGTGCTTGATTGTTAGCAGGTCAGACATACAATATTAAAACCAGTAGGGACAAGAAAAAGATGAGAGGAAAAGCATTGGTTTCTTTGTTCCATGTGTGAAAATTGGTTTGATAAGAAAAATTCTAAGAAATGCTGCCATGTAACTCCTTATCATGAAGGCCTAATGTTCCCCTCTGTTCATTTGATAATAAAGTTTATGGTCTCTCTCTTTTTAAAAATTATTCCATAGTGAAAATGATTAAGGACTTGTTTTCAGTGCATACTCATTCTTATCAATGTCAACTGAGACTTATTTTTATCTGATCAAATTTCTGATTGTTCTTGAAAGATTTGTATACAAATTACCTGGTTTGATTAAGTAAGTCCTTTTCTAATCCACCCCCTCCTAAGTAGTATAGTAGAGGGTAGAGAAAAGATAGGAACTATGTGTTTTGTTCAGATCTTGCAACTAAAAGTTAAAATTATTAATGGTCAAGTTTATTACATATTGTATTATACATGGTTTAATAAAATAAGTTCAGAAGAAATAAATGGAAGTCTATTAACAGCTTACAGTTCCACTTGAGACATTTCCCATAAAGAATTTAGAATTTTTCAACCTGAATCTGTAATAGGTACCATGATAGCCGAAACCGGTTTGGCTCAGTGGATAGAGCATTGGCCTGCGGACTCAAGGGTCCCAGGTTCGAGTCCGGTCAAGGGCATGTACCTTGGTTGCGGGTACATCCCCAGTAGGGGGTGTGCAAGAGGCAGCTGATTGATGTTTCACTCTCATCAATGTTTCTAACTCTTTATCCCTCTCCTTTCCTCTCTGTAAAAAATCAATAAAATATATTAAAAAAAAAATAGGTACCATGATAGTGTCAAAGATAATTGAGTTAGTGACCATGAAATAGAATCTACACTAATAAAAGAGAAACATGCAAATTAACCATCACTCTGCTACACCCACAAGCCACGCCCACTAGCCAATCAAGAGTGAGTATGCAAATTAACCCAACCAAGATGGCAGCCGGCCACGGAGCTGGAGCTGAGCAGGAGGCTTGGGTTGCTCCCTGCGATGGAGGAAGCCAAGTTTCCCACCCTGGCTGGCCCTGGCCTCCACTCAAGGCTACAAAGTTTCAATTTTAGAAGATAAATAAATCCTAGATACTTGCTTCCAGCTGGCCCTGGCCTCCACTCAAGGAGGCTCTGGGAAAAAAAAAAAGAAAAAGAAAAAAAGGAGGGGCTGGGACCTTGGGTTGCCAGGGGGTGATCAGGCCAGAATGGGATGGCAAGGGCCATTGGGGGTAAGCAGACCAGCAAGGGGGCCAGTTGGGAGTGATCAGGACAGCGGAGGGGGGGGCAGTTTGGAGTGAGCAGGCTAGTGGGGAGGGAAGGTGGGGGCGAACAGGCCAGCAGGATGGACAGTTGGGGGTGAGCAGGCTGGCAGCGGGGGGCAGTTGGGGGTGAGCAGGCTGGCAGGCAGAGTGGTTAGGGGCAATCAGGCAGGCAGGCAGGCAGGTGAGCAGCTGGAGCCAGCAGTCCCCGATTGTGAGAGGGATGTCTAACTGCCGGTTTAGGCCCAATCCCTGTAAACCGGCATTAGGACATCCTTTGAAGGGTCCCAGATTGGAGAGGGTGCAGGCTGGGCTGAGGAACACCCCCCACCCCGCCACCAACCCACCCCCGTGCACAAATTTGCAAGACATAATAAATTTAGAAAAACTTTTCTGACAGACTTTCTGTACCTACAAGAGAAAAATCAGAATTATATGCAGTAATTTACAAATTCACTTTATTTCCAAGTCTCCAAATTTATTATTTCATCAATACTTTTCTTAAGCATTCTTAATCTCTTTTGAAGTAATTTATTCTTCACAAAGAAAATGTATATTTTCTCAATAATGGATACAATAGTTATTTTTAAAAATTATATAACTACCTTTCTCATCTGATGAAAAGACATAGATTTATTTTCATTTTCAATGATGAGGGAGAATCATTGATAGGCTGCCTCCTGCATGCCCGACACTGGACATTACCATGACCTCCTGGTTTATAGGTCAATACTCAACCAATGAGCCATGCTGGCTGAGCTATTTTCACTTTTATTAATTTACCACACTACTCAACAACTATTTAAAAAAAAGTTTGTGAAAACCAAACAGGTTGTTATCTTTATTTATTTTGTTCGATAACCCCATATAATACATAATAGAGGCTTAATTATAATAATATTTGTATCAACATGTGTTAAATTGTGGCATTCCACAGTTTTTATAAATTTATTGGAATCCAATTTATTTACATTATAAAAGTTTAAATGTTCTGTGTCACATTCAGATAGATTCACAAAATAACAAAAATAAAAACCATAAATTCTTATTCTGATTTCACTTAATTAAAGGGGGAAGATAACTTCTTTAAAACTTTTTCTGGTAAATTGTAAAACAATGGAAAACTTTTTAACTCTTTTTATTAAGTATAATACAAAGTATTTCTTTAAATAGCCTAAATTCAGAATACATTGAATTAAAATTTTGATAATTCCTAAATGTTTATTTTCATATCTTCAAAGTCACTATGGGAATAAAGAATCTCCTTTACAAGATCTCAAAATTCAGCAAGTATACTGTATCTAAAATTATGTAAATATACTAATATCAAATATATTCCAGTGTGTATTGGAATATAAATATGTGCAAACATTAATATGTAAACATAGAGCTACTTGCATTTGTTATATATACAGCCGGAGTGCTGGGGAACAAATGCAAATATTTCTGCATTTTTTCAGTATTTATTATAAAGACATACTGAAACACTTTGAATATAGTATTTATTCTGAGCAGAAATTACGTTTATATTCTTTTGATAAGCAAATATTTGTCTTCAATGTGAATAAAATGTATAGTTGTTAAAAACAAGTTTAATTATACTATATAATAATGAGGTAATATGCAAATTGACCATCACTCCAACACACAAGATGGCCGCCCCCATGTGGTCAAAGATGGCCACCACAAGATGGCCAGCAGGGGAGGGCAGTTGTGGGCCATCAGGCCTGCAGGGGAGCGCAGTTAGTGGTGACAGGGCTTGCAGGAGAGGACAGTTAGGGGTGACCAGGCCTGCAGGGGAGGGCAGTTGGGATTGACCAGGCCTGCAGGGGAGGGCAGTTAGGGGCAACCAAGACAGCAAAGAAGGGCAGTTAGAGGTGACCAGGCCAGCAGGGGAGGGAAGTTAGGGGCAACCAGGCCTGCAGGGGAGGGCAGTTAGGAGCAATCGGGCTGGTAGGGGAGCAGTTACGCATTGATCAGGCTGGCAGGGGAGTGGTTAAGGGGTGATCAGGCTGGCAGGCAGAAGCGGTTAGGGGCAATCAGGCAGGCAGGCAGGGGAGCGGTTTGGAGCCAGCAGTCCTGGACTGTGAGAGGGGTCCAAGATTGAAAAGGGTTCAGGCTGGGCTGAGGGACACACACCCCCATCTCCGTGCATGAATTTCATGCACCGGGCCTCTAGTTTTAAATAACTCAGTAATACTTCAGCAATCACAATAATTACAAATATTAATTTTCATCCAAAAGTGTTCTGTTAAGGATATATTTTTATGTGTTTTACCTGTTAGTCCTTTGATAAAGTTTTATGTAGTGATTTCCACATATAAGTACTGGACATTTAGACTTATGAAAATGAATATCTTAGAAATATAAAATGTGCTTGGTATAAGCTAACAGGAATAGAATGTGATCTCATGTAAAAATAAATACTTTTCTATAACCAAGAAATTGTGAGATAACTTTTGAAAGGTAAAAAAATAAATGGCATTCGATTTTCCAATTGAAGATTATTGATAGGTTGACATTTGGGTCACACATCCTCTCCTTATCACCAACGTGAAATCTGAAAACTCACTTGGGAATACACCACTGAGCAATGTGTTCAGCTGCAAGTAACTGAACTTTCTGTTAAAGTGGCTTAAATCATAAAAACATTTATTATTTTACTAACGAGAAACTTGCATATAAACATTCTAGAGTTAGTTTACAGACTTTCATCATCATGAAACTCTTTCTTTATTTGCTGCTTTGCAAAGCTTTAAAATTTTTTTTTTCCTTATGGTCAAAAAATGGCTGCTTCAATTCTAGGTCCACATGCAGGTTTAAGGCACAAAGAAAGAGAAAGAGGCAATACTAATTTTGGAAAACTCTCAGAATATTTCTCCTGTGTCTTACTGGCCAGAAGCTTGTCACATGGCCACTTCTGGCTGCAAGAAAGCCAGGAAAACAATCATTTGGCAAAGAAAGAAACGTGAATTTGGGAACATTCTACCCCCGCCCCCAAATCATGACTCTTTTTATAACATAATAAAGGATAGAGTGAAACAGTTACCAAGCATTATTTTTATTTAATTTTAAATAATTTTTATTTATTAAGCTGGAGAAGTAGGATGTAAGATATACATATATTTATTTGTTATATACATTTTTATTGACAGAAAAAAATGAACTATTGAAAAGTATTTTGGGATAAAATTAAATTTAAAAAATGTAAGTTGTAAAATATTATATGAATGGAAAGTTAATTATTATCTTTAGAATACAATATAGGGTTTGTTTTAGAAAGCAAAATAGCTACCTCATATCCAATATGATATATTACATGTTTTTTTCTTTTTTTTTAATTTATGTTTATTGTTAAAAGTATTATAGATGTCCCTTTGTTTTCCCCATTGAGTCTCTTCACCACCACTGCCACACCTGCCCCAGGCCTTAGATTCTAAGAACCTGAAACATCAATCAGAAAGAATATATGCAGGCATACATTAATATCAGTACTATTTACAATAGCTACGATATGGACACAGCCCAAGTGCCCATCAGTAGATAAGTGCATAAAAAAGCTGTGGTACATTTATACAATGGAATACTATGCAGCTGTAAAAAAGATGGATCTCTTTCCCTTTGAGACAGCATGGAGGGACCTGGAGAGTATTATACTAAGCGAAATAAACTAGTCAGAGAAAAACAGGTATCACATGATCTCACCTATATGTTGAAACTAATGAACAAAATAGACCCAGAGACATGAAAGCATGGAACAGACTAAGGAATCTCGGAAGGAAGGAGGGGGATTAACCAAGAACTTATATGCATATATGCATAACCTCTGGGCACAGACAGTACATTATATGTTTTTGATATCATCTTTTCTTTGTACCTTACATTGCATTGTACCTCTACAGAATATAGCAACTGAAAGATACAGTTGGCATTTCTTAAATTAATCAAGTGAGCAATCAAAATTCCCCATTATGATTAAAGTGGCATTTTACATTTATAAACTATTTTTGTTGTTTTATTTTGCTTAATTCTTTCACCTTTTCTTCTTTATTAATTAAGCTATTTCATGTGTCCTTATCCCCCCATTGCCCACCCCCCCCCCAAATTTTAGAATTTCTACTACTCTTATGGATTTTTTTCCATGAAAGTAATTCTAATAGTTTTTAATTTATGATATCAGAACATTTTCAAACACTGCTTTTTTTTACTTATGTAGAAAGGATTATATCGAAAACATTCTTTCTTTGTCACACCATTTTTACCATTATCATGAGAAAAATAATTGGTAATGAATGAGATGAAGAGTAAAAGGAGAAGAGGGGCATGAGAGATAAATCTATCTTTAATTCAGGGAAACCTCCCAAATGTCTCATGAGATAGTGTAAGACTAAAGAAAATATTCACTTGAATTTTTAATATTCAGAATGATAAGTATAGAATGTATTCTAAGAATTTTCTTACTCTACTTTTTCCCTCATTGGGAACTTCTCTTAACCAGCTGAGATCAAGGAGTTCCAATTTGAAAATCTTATTGTAATAAATTACAAGGTTCCTTAAATCATTAAAAAAATACAAAACAAAAACACAACAACAAAAACTGCAATGCATTTGATTTTCAGTCTTAGGAATTTATTTCTTATTTCAAAGTAAATAATCCAATTTGATCCATTACCTCTCGTTCTGCCCTCAACAAAGATGAACACCTGGACAAGTGCTCAATGTAATTGCCCTTGATATCGCTGAAAGAGTTGTAGTACCTTTTATTCATGTATTCCAAAGCAAAAATAATTCTTGTTTCTATTACCATTCTGCATACATACTATTTCCTAAGCCTTTGCTATTTATTTTCAACTTTGGAGTTGCCCCAACTTCATTTAATTGAGTAATGACTCTCAGAACCCAAGAGAATAGCCAAGAAAATACCAAGAGGAAAATCAAATCCCATCAAAAGTTTCTAAACCTTTTAAAATTTAGGAAGAGAAAGGGAAGTTCTTGACATATATAAGACAATTGAAAACCTTAATCAAAACCATTCTTCCCCTCTCCTCCCTTTTATTTTATATTTCAAAAGAAAAATATATTTTCACATGCTGTCTTTGAAGTATGCATTCCTAAAAGTATCAGCATCATGTTTAACACAAAAACAAAACCATAGACAGATTAGTTTATTATTTTGTGGTATTACATCCATGTATGTGTTCTGCATGCTGCTTTGTGTGCTCACACACACACACACACACACAATCAGTTACGTCTTCTCTCTCTCTCTCTCTCTCTCTCTCTCTCTCTCTGTTTCTCTTCCCACCTCTATCAAACACAAGTTCTCAAATACAAAGGGTTTTTATTGGGAGTTCCTAAGTTGAATATGAAATCTTCTGGGATCCTGAGCTTGCTTTATTAATACATTTTTCCTTCTCTTATCAATGTTATTTTACTTGTTATTTTCTAACAAACATCCATTAAGGTTATTGTAGGAAATATATTCTATTTTGGGGTAAAAGCCAAAAAGATGACTATTTCTCATCATTTTCCTGATTTTTTTTTAGGTAGTTGGAAAAACCTTCTCAAGGAAAGCAAAAAGAACAAATTGGAATAAAAACAGTAAAAAACAAAACAAACAAAAACACAGTATGGCATTCCCTCAAAAAATTAAAAATAGAACTTCCATTTGAGCCAGTAATCTCACTTCTAGAAATATATCCCAAGAAAACAGGAACAACAATCAGAAAGGATATACGCACCCCTATATTCATAGCAGCACAATTTACAATAGCTAAAATTTAGAAACAGCCTAAGTGCCCATCAGCAGATGAGTGGATTAGAAAACTGTGGTACATCTACACAATGGAATACTATGCTGCTATAAAAAAGAAGGAATTCTTACTATTTGCAACAGCATGGATGGAACTGGAGAGCATTATGCTAAGTGAAATAGCCAGTCAGAGAAAGATAAATATCACATGACCTCACTCATTTGTGGAATATAATGAACAACATAAACTGATAAACAAAAATAGATACAGAGACAAAGAAGCATCGAACAGACTGTCAAACTTCAGAGGGAAGGTAGGGGAGGTAAAAGATCAAAGAACTTGTTTGCATACATATAAGCATAACCAATGGACAGAGACCCTACAGGGGTGAGGGCATGTGCCTGGGGAAAGCTGGGGGAGGTAAATGGGGGGAAAAAGGAGACATAGGTACTACTATTTGTAATACTTTAAACAATTGAAAACAACACCTATTTAAAATGGCAGCTGAGCAGGATTTAAACAGGTCTATGTGAGTTCATTTTACTTCCTACCACAGCTAGCTTTTTTGTAATAAATTTTACAAAAATATCTAAATCAAGATTTTATGTAAAATTATTTGCAAACTTTAAAAATTGGATTATTTTTAGGGTTTTCTATTATCTATAGAGAAAAATTTTTTTTCAAAATGTACTCTTAAGGTCAACTGAATTAGAATGGGGAGATGGGTAGGTATTATGTAATATTCAGATTCCCGAACTCATGCCAAATTTACTGAATCAGAATATTTGTGCCAGGGCCCAGGGATGCCAATATTTTCCAAAATAAACAGTTGATTTTAAACCTACATTAGTATGAAAACCACTGATATAAAAACCATAGAATCTAAGATAAAATACTTGCTGTAGTTCTCATTCTAACTTCAGACCCAATGCCAACATTTTAAAAGCAGATGCAGTCTGTTTTAAATGAACATTGAGAGCAAATTTAAATAAAAAATAAGAGTGTGAATTCTGAAACAGTAGTCATCACTCACCTTTAGCCTGTTGTAATGTTAGCCTTAGTGATTGTTAGCACAGGTTGGGAGAGTGCTTTCTTTTCATCCCACCTGAATGGCTATTCCATTTCAGTTTTCTTTGCATTACTTCCACTCACCACCCAGCAAAATAGTCCCCTTAGGTCATTGGACTGACTGAGGGGAACTCCCTAGAGTATTTCAGGCCAGGGGTGTATCTTATAGGGCAAAACCAAGCATGTACATGTCCTAAATTCTTGCTGTATTCATTCATGAGACTCATATAAATTATGTCAATTTGCTGGCCAGTGTCCAGCACTTGCTAAGATCCAGGAATGCTCTCTGGGTTTTGTTTACTATGTTGCAGTTCACTTCTGTCCCCACACCAAAGTTCCCAAATAATGCCTTAATTTGTGTAGAGCTTGATACAATTTTACAAAAAAACTATAATTCCCTTGGAGCACCTTTTAGATTTAGAGAAATATTGTGAGGAGGACAGGTGCATATCGGGATTCAGAGTTGACCTCAGGTGAACCTAGAGCTATAAAATGTCAATAACCTATGAAGTGTCTTGCTTGTTTCAGACTCCAGACTAATATTCGGGGCTTTTGATTCTGTGATAATTTCTCTGTCACTCTATGTAAGTAACCATACTACTGAGTAACAATATTTGCTTACAGTTTATATCTTTATAAACACAATGTGCATAATTTTATTCCTTTACCTCACCTCCACCAAAATATGAATTCCAAATAAGGCAGAGTTTTTTTGTTTTGTTTTGTTTTTTGGTCCTGCTTTGTTTTCCTTTATATTTAATGCCTAGATTAGTGAATGGTAAATAGTAGGTATTCAATCAATAAAGTTTGAAAATAAGTGCTCCTCTCAAATAATTGTCTTTACCTTTCATTTCCCTGACTCAAAGAAACTTTGATTTTTTTTTTCTAATGACATAACAAAATTAATTTGAGAGTTCTGGAATATCTTCTTTAATGGGAGCTTATAAAATACCATTTATTTATAGGTTCTTTTCAATTGTTTTATTGTTTTTCTCCTCAGGTTCAACATTAGTCAGCTATGTAAATGCACTGGATAATCTAGGCAGTTCCTAAACTCTAAGGGTCTTGCATTTTATACTATGTTTGCAACCAATTACTTCAGCCCGGGGGAAAATAGTTTATAAACTAGGGATCTTCTATGAGCCAAAAACATTTGTGCCCAGAACAAGTAAACACCAATCAAATTTATATCAACATGTAGGAATATAGCGTACATGGCAGATAAATCTACAACTACTAATGCAAACTGCCACTTAGTCAATATACATCAAACATATATATCAAACACACTATCTATCATATAAATGTATTGCTTTTACAGTTTTTATTTCCCCTTCTATTGTCACTCAGTACTACTATTTAGGGAATATAATGGTTTCTAGTTCAATAAAAATGTAAATTTGAGTTACTGACCTACCAATTAAAGGTGGAACAGTTTAACCCTGGTTTGACCTTTATCACTTCTTAGATGAATTGGATATATTTTAAATATATATCTGGTGGAAAAAGAGTAATTAAAAATTATATCTGTGTATCACTGTGGTCTATTAAAATCATTTTTAATAAATTAATTTGAAATAGCATGTAAGTATGTATGTACACTGTGTCTTTGTGTATTTGTATGTGTTTTAATACATTCACTGCTCTATGAATCAATTGATCTTTCAAGAAATGGCTTGCTTTTTCTACCAACATGTTAGTCTCCATTTACATAACATAAGCAAATAAACTTCAATTTTAAATAAAGTTGAATAAACGGCCATTAAAGCTGGAAGGAAGGTTTCTTAAGAGTAACTTAGAGATTCTCCTCTGTGACTTGTAATAGGACACCTTTCTTAATAAGATTTTCAGAAGATTGCATAGGCTCAATCCTTTGCCAAGTATTTGCTATGCTTTGTTGACTCCAGGCTTCAATAAGAGCTGTATGAGCACATCTGACAAGTGGCTTTGACTTACCCCAAGTATGGAAAGACCTTTGGCTGTGAAGCAAAATCTTACGGCTGCTACACATTTCTTAAGATAAAGGATGGGAACTCACAGATCTACAGGAACCAGGCAGTTTTCATAAATTTAGGAGTAAAACAGTACAGCACAGCATAGTGAAAGAGGCTTTATGCTAGTCTATCTAAATCTATATACCCATACATCACTTTATTTCTTTGTTTGTTTATTTTTTGTTGTTAATCCTCACCCCAGGATATTTTGATCTTTTAGAAACAGTGGATTAGAGAAGGAAAGATGTGGGAGAAACACACCGATTGGTTGGCTCCTGCAGGAGTCCGGACCAGGGCCTAGGATAGGAGAAGCCTGCAACCAAGGTAGGTGTCCTTGACCAGGATTGAACTCGGGACCCTTTGGTCTGCAGGCCGACACTCTATCCACTGAACCAAACCAGCTAGGGCATAGATCACTATATTTAGGTTGATATCTACATCTATGTCTACATATACATATATATAGCTATACAAATGTCTCTGCCTTTACATTTATCTACCTATCATCTATCTATCTATCATCTATCGATCATCATTCAGACTCTTCAGCTTGTAGATCAAAAGTGAGCCACCCGGGCCTAGAGTCACAAAGATATTTTTCTGCAGAGTTAGCTAAAGAATTGAACTATCTTGCTTCCTCCGGAGCCCTGGAAAAAGTACCAGTGTATTACAGCCAACCAGGAAGATATAAGTCAGGCTTTTAAAACACTTGAAGTAGACTCAGTTCCTATGTGTATAAGAACACCAAAGCTAAAATGCTGCTGATTTATGTTGCTGCTAGTTCTATTATTGGATTAATAAATAATTGCCACATAATTTATTTTATATAATTAGTAACAGTGTGACCATCTGCATTACACATTACTCTGAACAAAATAATTTTTGTTGACAATGCAAAGAGCAAAGGTTAGTATAAAGCAATAGTTGATTAAAAAACATCAAGATAATCAACCATTTTATCTAATTTTTATGTTAAGTGTTTTGCTTTTTCAACAGAAAAGGTCTGTTAAATAAGGACTTGGAGGCCACGTGCTACAGGGTAGAGGTGGTGTTGGAAAAATATAGCATCTTTCCTAAGAAGAAGCCAACTCATACTCAATCACTAGACCCGGCGGGTGGTTTATGGAGGTATAGTAGCAGTAGCATATATATTTTAAGTAGTAAAACTTGACATTTTAAATAGTAAAAAAAAAAATGCTTTTACAGAAGTCTTTGAAATGACATGAAAGAAGCAGTCTTAGAAGGACAGAGAGAGAGAGAGTTGATAGAGTATTTTGAGTGAAGTTCTTTCAAAGTAGTAGAGGAAGTTGTCATATTCTAGACAAAGAAGGGAGGATTAGTGTGCCAGACTCGGACAGAACAGTAAGTGGGTGGAAAGGTCTTCATGTTTAAGATGGATGCATGCCACTGAAATCATGAATGGCTTCACTTTTGATTTTCCTCAACATGATCTTATGCCAAGGTTTCCAAATGAACACCAGGAAATTGGTTTGAGGGGGAAAAAAATGACATGGCATTAGTCTTCTTTTTTCAAATGTTCCCTGCCCAGGGTGAACATTAAATGATATTTTTCTCCTAGACTTTGAAATACCTTGACAGTTGTTTTTTTAAAATCAATTATTCATCCTATGCTTTATTGATATAGTTATTTAGACAACAAAATAGTTAAAATTCCAAGTAAGTTTGTTCTCAGCATCTATCCAAACAAATTCAAAAGACACTTATAGACACTGGAACCTTGCAGCCAATGTGAGACAGGCAGAGAATTCACTGTGAAATGCACTCCATTAGAGGATTTAGTTTCTAAAGTGCCTAAAGACTTGATTTTGGCTCACTCATAGAATGACATATTATGGGACAGTACCTTGGATATTTTTACCATGTGTGAGTATTTTAAAATACGTGCCCTTTGGGGAGATAAAACTATGGAATTTGGGGATCTCAGGTATATAAACATTCCATTTTTCACCAGTGACCTTGGTATTTTCACAATTTATTTTTCTTCTTTCAATGGTCTAATCTACAAAACTAGAAATGATCCATGGTTTATTCATTTATAAAATAGAGTAGTATATTTTCTCCCCCAACAATATCCATTGTTATTAGTAGAATATGGGGTAATATACTTTAAACCCCTTAAAGTACTATATAAATAAAAATGTAAATTTAGGGGAAACTAAGTAAAGAGGAAATAAATTTGAGAGTGAATTAATAAAGATGATTTATGACTTGAGGTAAAACCTGTATAAAGAATTTATTTTTTATTTTTTATTGTTTAAAGTATTACAAATAGTAGGACATATATCTCCTTTTCTTCCCCCATTGACCTTCTCCCAGCCTCCCCTACCCCCTGTCGCATGCCCTCATCTCCCCCCACCCCCGCCAGTGTCTTGTATCCATTGGTTGTGCTTATATGCATGCATATAAGTCCTTTGGTTGATCTCTTTCCCCCACTCTCCACCACTCCCCAGCCTTCCCGCTGTAATTTGACAGTCTCTTGGATGCTTTACTGCCTCTGTATCTATCTTTTTGATCATCAGGTTATAATGTTTTTATTTTCCATAAATGAGTGAGTATTTTTATTTCATTGACTGATTATTTCACTTAGTATAATGCTCTCCAGTTCCATCCATGCTGCTGCAAATGGTAAGAATTCCTTCTTTTTTACTGCAGCGTATTATTCCATTGTGTAGATGTACCATGGTTTTCTAATCCACTCATCTGCTGATGGGCAGTTAGGCTGTTTTCAAATATTAGCTATGGTGAATTGTGCTACTATGAACATAGGGGTGCATATATCTTTTCTGATTGGTGTTTCTAGTTTCTTGGGATATATTCTGGGGATTACTGGGTCAAATGGGAGTTCCACTTTTAGTTTTTTGAGGAAAAAAAATTGTTCTCCACAGTGGCTGCACCAGTCAGCATTCCCACCAGCAGTGCACGAGGGGTCCTTTTTCTCCACATCCTCGCCAGCACTTGGTTTGTTGATTTGTTGATGATAGCCATTCTGACAAGTGTGAGATGGTATCTCATTGTTGTTTTGATTTGCATCTCTCGGATGATTAGTGACTTTGAGCATGTTTTCATATGTCTCTTCTGTATGTCCTCTTTCAAAAATTGTCCATTTAGATCCTTTGCCCATTTTTTTTATTGGATCGTTTATCTTCCTTTTGTTAAGTTGTATGAGTTCCCTGTAAATTTTGGAGATTAAACCTTTATCGCTGATAACATTGGCAAATATGTTCTCCCATACAGTGGGCTTTCTTGTTTTGTTGATGGTTTCTTTTGCTGTGCAAAGCTTTTTATTTTTTAAAGTGTGCTTTTTTTTTTAATTTAACAAATCTTTATTGTTCAGATTATTACAATTGTTCCTCTTTTTTCTCCCCATAGCTCCCCTCCACCCGGTTCCCCCCCCCCCCCACTCTCTGTCCTTACCCCCTCCCCAACTGTCCTCATCCATAGGTGTATGATTTTTGTCCAGTCTCTTCCCGCACCCCCCACACCCCTTTCCCCCTAGACTTGTCAGTCCACTCCCTTTCTATGCCCCTGATTCTATTATATTCACCAGTTTATTGTGTTCATCAGATTTTATTATTCACTTGATTTTTAGATTCACTTGTTGATAGATATGTATTTGTTGTTCATAATTTTTATCTTTACCTTTTTCTTCTTCTTCCTCTTCTTAAAGAACACCTTTCAGCATTTCATATAATACTGGTTTGGTGGTGATGAACTCCTTTAGCTTTTTCTTACCTGTGAAGCTCTTTATCTGACTTTCAATTCTGAATGATAGCTTTGTTGGGTAGAGTAATCTTGGTTGTAGATTCTTGCTATTCATCACTTTGAATATTTCTTGCCACTCCCGTCTGGCCTGAATAGTTTCTGTTGAGTAATCAGCTGACAGTCGTATGGGTGTTCCCTTGTAGGTAACTAACTGTTTTTCTATTGCTGCTTTTAATATTCTCTCTTTGTCTTTTGCTCTTGGCATTTTAATTATGATGTGTCTTGGTGTGGTCCTCTTTGGATTCCTTTTGTTTGGGGTTCTCTGCACTTCCTGGACTTGTAAGTCTATTTCTTTCACCAGGTGGGGGAAGTTTTCAGTCATTATTTCTTCTAATAGGTTTTCAGTATCTTGCTCTCTCTCTTCTTCTGGCATCCCCATAATTCTTATGTTGGTACGCTTGAAGTTGTCCCAGAGGCTCCTTACACTATCTTCATATTTTTGGATTCTTTTTTCTTTTTTCTTTGCCGGTTGAGTGTTTTTTGCTTCTTTGTATTTCAAATCTTTGACTTGACTCTTGCGATCACCTAGTCTGCTGTTAGATCTCTGTATAATATTTTGTATTTCAGTCAGTGTATGCTTAATTTCTAGTTGGTCCTTTTTCATATCCTCAAGGGTCTTGCTAAATTTATCGGTCTTTTCTAGAAAATTCTTGAAAAACCTTATAACCGTGGTTTTGAACTCTATATCCAGTCGTTTGCTTTTCTCCATTTCTTTCATTTGTGATCTGTTTCTTTGTCTCCGCATTTTGGCTGCTTCCCTGAGTTGATAGAGTGGATTTGTGTGCTAGGTGTCCTATAGTTCTCAGTGTCTCAGCCTCCCCAGTTACCTGAGGTGGACACTCTTGTTGCACCCCTTTGCAGGCTGTGTGCACAGTCTTGTTGTAGTTAAGCCTTTATTGTTGTTGGTATCACTGGGAGGAATTGACCTCCAGGCCAATTGGCTGTGAGGATCAGATGTGTCTACGCTGGGAGAACTTCTGTGCTGGAGACACCCTTATGAGACAAGACTTGCAAAAGCCTCTGTGCTCAGCTTGGATGGGGCGGAGTCTCAGGGCAAAGCAGACAGCATTGGTTTCCTGTCAGCCCTGCCCTAATAGGACCCTGTGTCTCAGTGTCCCATGGTAATCACTGCAAGCACCTCTGAGAGAAAGCCGCCCTCGAGTTCAGCCCGCTGCCAGACAGTCCAGTTTCTCCCCAAATGAGTCTGGGTCCCCAAAGTCTCACCTGGAAGTGGAGTTCAGTGCAGTCGGGAGCTTTTGTCTCCCTCCAGCTTGAGAAAGCCAGCCATGCACTCAGTTGCCATTCCTCTCCATATGTACGTCTCAGTACCTCTGCCTCCTGCAGCTCCTATGAGTCTCAGTGTGCTTTTCTCTTTCCTTCCAGTTGTAGAATTTCCCCTTAGCCAGCCTTCCTGTGGTTCTGGATGATGTCCGTTTTGTCTTTTAGTTGTAGTTTTGAAATTGTTGTGCGAGGCAGCAGTTTAGGTGTTTACCTATGCTGCCATCTTGGTTTCTCCCAAAAGCTTTTTATTTTGATGTAGTCTGATTTGTTTATTTTCCCTTTAGTTTCCATTGCTCCAGGAGCGGTATTGGTGAAGATATTGCTTCGGCATATGTCTGAGATTTCACTGCCTGTGGATTCCTCTAGTATTTCTATGGTTTCCTGTCTTATGTTTAAGTCCTTTATCCATTTTGAGTTTATTTTTGTGTATGGTGTAAGGTGGTGGTCTAGTTTCATTTTTTTGCATGTCTCTGTCCAATTTTCCCAACACCATTTATTGAAGAGACTGTCTTGACTCCATTGTATGTTTATAAATAAAATTTAAATTATGCTTTATATCTACTTTCAGACAATAGATTCTCTCTTCTTAGCCACTAATTTATCAATATAAAGCCAGGGAACAATATAGAAATCTTATCCTCTGAATAAAGCTATTAAGAATCAGTATAACACAGAAGGGTAGACCAGTCACTGTGGGGACCTTCTAGAATTTACTTTAATATTTGAACATATTGATAAATATTTCTGCAAAAAGCCTATGTGAAATATTCTAATCTAAAAGTAACTAAAGTGAGATCATTTCATCATCTGTAAAGTGAGAGAGTTGGATGAGAGGGTCATCCCAAATAATTATATTACATCTATGCCAAATGCAAAGAAAGGTAGATGCAGCAGAAGGGTTCAGAAATGAACTTGGAGGAGGCAGGGTCACATTAGAGGTGACAGCTAGAGGAAAATCCCTGGCCATGCGCTCAGTTTTAATGCCAACCTGCATGGAGTGAGCTGAGCGGTGAAGAGTGTGGGTCCCAGGGCTTAAAGGAAGGGGATAAAGTGAACAGGCCAGCATGAAACAAAATAAAAGAGCAATGAGTGAGTAGGCCCCAGAGAGGAAGGAGCAAGATTACTATAGCTACCAAGCAAGTTATGTCATTGTTGGCACAAGCATTGTTTGTGACTTGTGTCAGCGGCCATGCCAGTGGGAAAGACCCAGATTTATCTAACAGGGTATATTTTGTGGCTTCTGGGTTAGGACTTGGCCAAGAGGAGTGTTATAGGCACTTGTGGTACAGTGTTACGTATACTTATCTTTTTCATTTCTAATTATAACAAACACTGGAATAACATCAGGTATTGAACCATGTGTTCTATGTTTCATGTTTGTACTATTAAATTCTGTAAATACTTTCCTCGAATTTAAACTACTGTGAGTTGCTTAAAAGTGTTTTGCAACTACATTAATTCTTTCAACCCACTATGATATTTGAAAATAATTTATATAAAGATAATGCATTGGGCCTTGCTTATAAATGTGTGGGGATTTTCTAAAAAATAAACCACAGTTCCATCTCTCAGAAAGTATTTGAAAATGTGTAGCCAGTCTTTAGAAACCACAATCAGGTTTTGATGTAGTTGCAGATTTCAGTTTTAGTAAGGATGTTAAACTTGTAAACATTATGATTAGTTTCTATTTGGAAAATTCTTTGTAAATTCTTTAACAGGAGACAAATCTAGTAGATTAATTTTAGATGTGCTGTTTTATTAAATGCTGTCACCTTCCAACCATCTTTGATAATAATATAAACCTGATGATTATAACAATTTGCATCAGAAACAATGATGAAAATAATGTGCCAGGCTTCCACCACGCACTGTACATGATTTACCTTATTCAATCACGAGAACATTTTGTATGAAGCATGTAACACCACCATATCTATTTTACAGAGATGGAAACTGAGTCCTTATGTTATGTTGTTTGTCCAAGATCACATGGCTATGAAGTCTCATCTGTGACACTGAATAACTTAATTCGAATTCATAAACTAATATAATAGCTTCTGCAAATGCCATTGCCATAGATTCCCGTACGTATTGCACTGTACTGCTAAAATGTTTGATGGAGGTGGCAATCTCAACAGAGGCCTTTGCCTTACACCTACAATAGGATCCTCATGATAGCAGGAGAGAAGGGATTGTAGATTTCATTTTACCTGATCTGAGGCTCTGACCCTGTTACCTTAATTAGATAGTTGGGGAGGGGAATGGTGAGGGAAGAATAGCAAATGGAGACCCTGGGAGAGTAGCTTATATTTTTGGATCAGCTTATAGTAGAAGTGCAATTACATTTATTAATTACACTTTAAATGTGTTCAATACCCCTCATAATCTGCTGTTTGCCAAACTTACTTTAGTCACTTCTTTCCTTCCTTTAAGCTTCCTACTGACCTACTGACCGTCCCTGGGTACACCATGATGCTTCCACATCTTAATGCCTTTAACTAGGATCCCCCTCTACTTGTGACCCATCTTCTCTTTCATTGTAAAACTAATCATTTGGCTTGAGCTCTCAAATGGCACTTGTGAAAATTGAGGTGCTGGTCTACGCGATACCATTATTCTTTATTTACGCTTCTTTTCTTGGGCTTCCTACATTGCATTCTCTCTAGTTGAGTACTAGTGCCTACAAGTTAAGGAAAGTTTTAAAGCATTTAGCTCTTGTTGTCTTATAGGAGTTAGGCCAGAACACAAAGTCATGCTCTATGTTAGAGTGAAAATGATGACTAACTGCTTATTCCAATTAGTGGTTAAAAGGGCATATAACTAAAACGAATATAAACCAGGCGCCATTGAGAGAAATTATTTGGCTTGGGCCCTGAATGACCTGGGAATTCTTACTGGGTATATAAAAAAATGTGAGACTAACTTCTCTATACGTGGACCATTTCGTAGGCTTGCATTTGCAATGATGGATGCAATCTAAAAGCAGAATCGCTTGTGACTCATGATAAAAACAGTGAAGCCCCCAAATTTAGTATTTCTAAGTCATAACATAATTCTGTTATGTATCCAGCAGTCATATGGGTCCCTCAGTATCTCCCTCCTAGGGTCTGGCAAAGAGAACTGACATAAACAGGAAGCTGATGCTGCCTGCTATGCTGTAAGTGATGAGGTGCTTTACCTCTGATGCAGGAGTGGCATGCCTTGTGTCTTATTCCAATAACCATGAAATAGAACCATGTCAACTTATTAACTCAGAATTAAGTGAAATCCAATAATTTTCACAGTTCTTGAAAGATGCAAATGACTATAACATCTTGATTATTTCCTAATCCCACAACAAAATAAACCTAAATTATCTTAATTTGACTTTTCCCCGAAGCAGACCCTGAATCAAGGATGTGAGTATAAGTAGCTTATTTACAAATAGCAGAAAACACTGTTAGTTGAATAGAGAAATGCGACAAAGAAGAGAACAATCAGAAAAGCATAATTATATAAAGTCACTTGTTAGTGTGGGTAATGGATTTTATCCCACTATTAAAAACTCTAGAAGTCAAGGTAAAACTTCAGAGTTAGTCCATCTAAGAGATAGTATGATGGGATATTTATATGGGAATTCCCAACATCCATTGATTAAGAGCTAATCTTGAGGGGTATTAAATACTTGGCTTTCCAAGATGCCTGGCATGGGCAAAGTTGTATCTGGATTAAGCCATTAGGATAAAAAAATGTATCTATAGGAGTTGGAATCAACTTGTGTCCACTGAAATTGTAAGATTAAAGCTATGTGATTGGGGTAACAAAGTGTCAACTACAGTGCTAAAAATAGCCCACATGGCATGAAGAAACCACATGTTAGAGGGGCTCATAGTCATGCTTTCTTAGCCTTTGATGTCAATGCCATCAGGTAAAGTAACTTAGTCTACCTACTAATGAATAGCATATTTTGCTTTGCTATTTTCAATTACTTTTCTTTTTCTTACTGTCATCTTATCTTTACATCATATCCTATCATGAAGCTTAGTGGGTGACTAGGCTTTCAAAACATGTTTATTGAAAGAAAGAATAGAGTGATAAATATACACAAAATAAGCATCCCACAATGCATAGCTGAAAATAATTGAATCACAGGGTTTGAATAGAAATGTTCAAATATATTTTCTATGGTGTAAGGGCACATATTTGAGAAAGCAACCTTGAATAATCCAATTTTAACATGTGATTACATTAGTTAGTTTGACTCATGCCTTACCCTAAGATGAACAATGCTGGCCAGCTAAAATGAGAGCTGGGAAAATCCTGGGGCATCACTTTATCCCCAAGGAGGAGAAGTCACTTGTGAATAATCAGAAATTGGCTGCACAGGAAAACCTTACTAGTGCCAGAGTTTCCATTCAGAAATGAATAGAAGTCACAGGATGACTGAAGGAAAAGAAACAAAACTAGCATGAATAATACCTACCATATGCCAAGAACCATGCCACACTGTTCACATGAATTCACACTTTGGCCTCTTCTCCCCAACAGTTCTATGAGGTTTCTATTTTACATAGTGGAGGAAACTGGAAAGTTTAAGTGTATTTTCCCAAGGGCAAAGAATAAATAATAGCAGATTAGGGATGTGAATTCTGGTCTGTCTGACTCTAAAATCTATGCTATTTCTACAATCATAAACAATGAAACAAAAATAAATAAATAAATAAATAAATAAATAAATAAATAAATAAATGAAAAAAACCTGAAGTACAAGAGAAAGAGATAAAATCTAAAACACAGGTCTACAATTCAACACAATTGCAAATCCAAAATTTACTGAAAACATTGTACAATAAAAACTGAAAGAGTGATGATTGGCTTTTGTGCCTCTATAATATTGATCCAGAATTAACCTTAACATCTGCTGAAATACATCAACTGGCAAACCTTCACACCCATAATCAATACTGGAGCTCAATTACAGTTCAACCTGGGATCTCACTGCATTTAAATACAATTTTCCCTATAACCTTACAGGAATTCCTAAATATAAAATAGTGGACAAAAAGATATGCCTCACCTTAACCATAAGGCTATTGCCTTGGCAAAATTCCCCACGGCCATAGTGCCCATTGGCCTAAAATAGCCCATAGAGGCTTTTACAATGTGAATAATAAATTACAATGAATTACATTTCTGATATTTATAAATGGCTTGAGAAAATGAGACTCCATGGTCATTTTCCTCCCCGGTTAAAATAGTTAACACATACCAATGTAAATTAAAACAGAACCACCAAGGATTGAAAACCATTATGCAACATCTATTGAGAGAAGGGGTAATTATTTGCATTGCTTCTCTATTTAACAGCCCAATCTGCCTGTTTTTCAATTTGATGACACCTAATGTTGCATTACCCCAACCTTAATGTCCTGTCTCACGCATTAAGGCCACATACTCAGTATTGATAAAATTACTGACTCCATCCATTCAGCAATTGGTAAATACCTTGGAGTCATAAATTTAGCTAATATACTCCAGTCAGTTCCTATTTCAACAGCCTCTCAGCTACAATTTGCCTTCACCTCTAAAGGGAGAAATAATCTTTATCCGACTGCACAGGAGTACTGCAACAGCCCTGCCATCACGCACAGTCTTTGCAGGCAAGTTCTTAACCACATTTAACTCTATAAAGGAACACAGGTATGACATTGTATTGATGATATCCCCTTCCAAAGAGGTTCATTTGATATACTCATTTAAGACATACTAATACTTGCAAAAAAGCTCACAAAAGAAGACTGGGTCATTTCCCCACAGCCTACTTAAATTCCTAAAAATTATTAGGTAAACTGAGACCACTCTGACAGTGTCAAGAAACAACCATTGACCCTCTCAGCATCCATAAATTTAAAACAAGCCAAACATCTTTTAGGCCTTTGAGGGTTCTTTGAGGCAATATACTCCTCAGTTGTAACATTTTAAGCAACTCATACTGTTACCTGAAAATCAACCTACCTTGAATGGGGACATTCTACAACAAATTGCTCAAGAATCTGCCCAAATGGAAAGACACCAAGCATTTTAATCAGTGTCCCCTAGAGACTTCACTGTAGAGACTTTGTCAATCTTCTCCCTTGCCTTCTGAAGTCTTTGCACCAGCCAAGATGGCCATAAGTTGCCCATAGACTTCTGGTGTAAGAAATTGCCTTCCTAGATTCTACAGTACTTACCACTGGAGTGGCCATTCTGGATGCATGCTGGGCTCTTAAAGAAACAGAGGTTCTAATAGGCCCTAAGTCCAAGATGATCCATATATAACCTCCCTTATGTCTTGGGTCATAGAAGCAGCACCCCACAAGTTTAGCACAACCAAAGAGCCTTTCTTCTAAAGGATAGTGTCAAATGCGGGTCCTCCAGCATATCTTGCCAGGTACCAGGATTCTACTGGAAGACTCCTCTGTCCTGAACCCCCTTGGCCAATTGGGTAATCCCTTGGGTTCCTTAGTGAACAGCAAAGTGAGTTCTCATACTTTATGAACAGCAGCACCAGCATCATATGTGAGGGACACACTGAAGGGCTTCTACTTTTTATTCTTTTAACAGGATGTTCCTAATTAAAAATGGGATCTAAAGGTCAGCATAATTGACTATACTTTAAGCAGCCATCTCAACAGTGAGTATCCTGGCCAATAATTGGCCCTATCTGAACATTTTTACAGACTCTTGGTCATTGCTAATGATTTGGCCATCTGGTATGGCAATGACAACAGTTGTTTAACCAAAGTTGACTCTTTTGGTGTAGAAAAACTCTGATAATTTCTTGTTTCATAAAAATGCATAAAATAAAGATCACACAAGTTCTTGCACTTACTATAGTCACAATACAAGGCACTACCAAAATACACCCTCCTCCTTTCAAAGTTTCATACCCTATTATTGATAGTAACCAAGGCACTCATTTCACTCTCAAAACTATACAATCCTGTATCCTTGAACAACACATTAATGGAACATTTGGCTTTCTTACCAGCCTCAGACTATAGGCCTTCTAAAGCATGATTTTGGCTTATTTAAACAAGTTCAAATTCAGTTAATTGAAGTGATGCACACTTTAGCCAACAGTCAACTATTAGAGGTGGGCTATAATGAAGAGTCAGATTCAATTTTCAGTGTTTGACTGCTGACAAGCCCCATAACTCCCTTTTCTCTTTCTGCTCTATGTTTAGAAGTAGATAAGAAGCTTGATGTCCCTCCTTTGGTACTGGTGGGAATTCCAAACCACATAAGCCACATCCCATAGGAAAGAACTCTCACCCTACCCCCATCCCTTCTATCTACCATCAATACCATAAACACAATCTCAGTTCTCTGCTTTTTCAAGCCTTTCTTAGATCTGCTTGTGAGCATATTCTGGTTTGCCCCAGAAAGTCTCATTTGTTAGTAACAAACCTTTTCATATTCTCTTTATGAGACTGTGGCATCATCAATTGGGATATCTAATGAAATCTTAAGTTTTAGAGGATCCATGTTACCTCTATGGGGTGACCACAACAAAATGCATTTTGGTTATTTTGACATAGATACCTCTAATGTAACAACCCTTGGCATTATAATGTAGTTCAATTGCATTATCATTATCAAAAAGCCTTAATTCCTTCCTGAAAGCCTATCTTTTTTTATTTGGAGAAATCAAAATGCAAAATTCTAATTAAAACCCCTTAGAGCAAACTTTTCTTGCAACTAACATATGGTCTTTCTGATATGGCTGGCTAAGCCTTGTAAAAAGAGAAAAAAGTATATACTAGTATTTTCCTTTTTCCCCCAGTCTTTTCTGTGTGCATTTTATAAAATTTAAGTCCCCAGACATTTAAATTGTTGTTCCCTGTCAAATTAGCAACGTTATAATTGGTTCTGCTCTTAGTTGTAGTTTTTTTTTTTTTTTTTTTATCTTCAGTGGTTTATTTTCTCAAGGTTAAACTGTGAGTCCATACTATATTTAGTACATATTTCATGGAAAGTTTGTTCTTCCAGAACTTATACTTTCAGAGTATTTACATTTCACTAACTCAAATATACGTTAGAAAAGCCATCTGGCATTCAAAAACAATTAAATTTGCTCTCCATTTTTTTTTCCTTGTAAACCTTAATAATCTCTGTTGAGCAATCAATCCTATTTTATTGACATTTGTGAACAGTGGCATTTTTGAAGAATGTCTAAACATCACCCTTTTGCCCAGGGCATGTTTGATGATAGTGTAATGTTCGGGTTGTTAGTGTTAAAAAGCTTAATAAATGTGGGAGCTATATTTACACACATGACCTTAAGAGTAACCTTTGTAAAAAAAAAACCACACACACAAACTTATTGAGAGAGTAAATGGTTTTCCAGAAAGAGTTTTAAATATTAAAAAGGGACTTGAAGTTTAGAGAAATAAAATGGGAGGAAGAGCAGCAGGGTTAGTAGTAGAGGTCATTAATGCAGAAAAGAATTGGATTCTATGTCCAGTAAAACTGCCACAGAGAACCAGCATCATGTCAGCAGAGTGTGTGCTGAAGGGAAGTTTCCTTTCATGTGGTGCCAAGGGGCTGTGTCCTGCTGCTGCTGGTGACACTTGGGGTACCTATTGTTTGGCCACTGAGGACAGTTAGAGTGAGCAGCAAATAACCCTTCAAACTAAATCAATCTCCTTGGCTTCTTGAAACCCACTTTTGGATTTAGACTCTCTTTGGTTTGGGTAAGAAAAGCTTATACTGAAATAGAGCCTGCTCTTTCTAAAATCATTATTGATTTTCTCTTTCCCCATCTCCTGGCTTTTCTCAACAGGGTTGAGCACTTTGTGTGGACCTCAATTTTCAAAACACACACACCTATTTCATTAGAATAATTTCCACAAATGTTCATTGCTTCCATTGAGTTCAAACCTGATTTGAGGCCAGGGAAGAGATTATATTCATCTTTCAGATCTTTCCTTCTTGCATAGAATTTGACATAAGAATGTCTAGTATATTTCTGTATCATGTTATCTTATTGGAAAAGTAAACAGATTTATACAAGATTATTAAAGAGTTGTTAGCAAGACCCCACTTATAACCCAGGAAATCCAGGAAATTTGCCTCTGATCCAGGGCACTACCTCACTATAGTTGAACACTCATAGCTTTTCATGTATCACATTTTACTACACATGATATTATATCACACTCACTGAACAGTAAGCTCCTCTTTTTTTCTGGGAAAGATTGTACCAGGTTTACCTTTGCATTCCACACAGAGTATTGTGCAGAGATGCATTTAATTGATGTTTTATTTGCTGTTTCTTTAGAACATATATTTAATACTATTAATTTACTGACGACTATCCTAGATAAAATCTGTTTATGTAAGACTGTTCCCACAGTCTTTTGAGCACAATAGATAGTCAACAAGCATTTATTAAATTAAAGAATAAATAAATATGTTGGTCTGGCAGAGTACCGGAAAATGTATCATTTAAAGTAGAGCAAGTATAACCACGCAAACAGAAATTAACTACACAGCTCGCCCCATAGAGTCTTTCTCCTTGTACAGTCAGAGGAATCCATTTGGGGCACAGTTCCCTGACTTTAAACTTTACTTGTCAAGACTTACACACTTTACACACTGGCTTCCCAAGCTCTAGAGGGAATGCCTAAAGCTTCCTGAGGAAGCAGAGGGGAAGTGCGTCCGGCTCTGTGAGTCCTGTGTCCTCAACTGTTCAACTCCATGCTGGAGAGGAAGCAGCTCAGATGCAGCCTGCTTCATGCTCTGCTGAGGCGGCCTGGCACCTCACTGGGAACTGCCTCTCTATTTTTGGCATTAGGGAATGTCTACGAACCTGGAAATGTAAGTTGACATGAACCATAATGAACGCTTTGTAACCCACACATAGGAGGCTCCACAGCACGAGCGTCCTTCTCTTAGCCCAGTTCCTGCCGGCTCATGGCCGGCTAACCTTTTTCTGTCTCCTCATCAGCTCTGATGTGAACCTTGCCATTAGCCACAGAAGGCCTGTCTTGGAGAGGTGGCAAGTTACTGTAGGGTGGGCAATACCTTGTATACACAGCACTTACATAGTTCTCAAGTCCATCTGGCAGAGTTTTTCCTTTCCTTTCAGACCAGAGTATTTGCTGATGGAGATTAAAAAGCTGTCTCCTTGTAGATTGGAAAATAGAGAGTTAATAGGTGCAATCTAGGAACCAATGGGCAGGCAGATTGGATAGAAATGTATGTCAATAACATAGTTCATCCAAGCTTAGGGAGAAGGAATTCAGGACACATGGACTAGCAAAGAAGATAGAAAAGGTCATAGAGAGTAAACTGAGATGGCTTCCAGAAATGTGTAAGCAGCCAAGAAAGGACAGAAAGAAGCACAGAAGCAAAGCAAAACACAATAACAAAACCCCAATGTCATAGTTAAAAGTCAGTGCAGACCACAGTAAGTACCGTGGTATCCAGATTTCAGCTAAGCAACACTGGCCTTTGATACTGAGATAAAATTAGCTCAAGTTTTTATCCCAAGTTCTGTGGGGAGTCCCACCCCAATACATGCAAGCATTAAAATTCTCATGGTCATTTCTGGAAGATGTTTTTACGTCTGTGATACCCAGATGGTTTCTCCCACAATTCTTTGTTTTTGAAGCAGTGTTCATTGACAGCTTAATAATACCAAGCTATTTTTATTTTAAATCTCAGCAAGGGTCACTTCTTAAAATTAAGCGCAGATCTTCCTAGTCCAGCCTGTGGCTGTTCTAGTGACCACTCTCTGTCCTAGTGTCAGCCTCCTGATATAGGTTCTCACTTTCCTCTTTTTCTGCCTGTGTAAACTTAAAAATGACCCCCTCAAAGGTATCCTCATTTTAATTCTGAAACCTGTGAATGTCACCTTATATATGGTCCACACAAGACCAAGATGATCAAGTTAATGATCTTGAAACAGAGTATTCTGTCTGGTTCACCCCTAAATGCAATCACATGTGCATTTATAAGAAGGAGACAGTGGGAGAATTTACAAGAAGATATAAAGAGGAGAAGATAATATGCAGATGGAGCAGAAAGACATTTGAAGATGCTGACCTCAAAGATGATAGTGATGTGGCCACAAGCCAAGGAATGCCAGAAGCCATCAGAAGCTCAAAGAGGTGAGGAATGGATTCTCCCCTAGAGTCTCCGGAGGGACCACAGCTTTGCCCATATCTTATTGAAACACAGTGACACTGACTTTGGACTTTTGGATCCCAGAATTGTGAGATAATCAATTTCGGTTGCTTTCTGCCATCAAGTCTGTGCTAACTTTTGCAGCAGCTACTGGAAACATACATTTTCACTTCTCTCTTTTCTCTGCCACATTTTTATTCTTCTCTGTTCTCTTTCACCCTAATTTTTGTGGTTGTTGTTGTTCCTCTACAGAGCAGTTAACTGTCTCTTTGTGTGTACCCTGGTTTTCAGGATGCTCACGTTGGACGACCCACATAAGTAGCAGTGTGCAGCGCACTGACAGCTGTGTAAAAATGCGCCAACACTTCCTATAAGCACTGTCAGAAAGTTAGGCGACATTGCATTTCTGAAGTAGAGATTTCCTGCATAAGCAATCCCTCCCTCACCTTGAGTTCTGGGTAAAGTGGTAATGAAGAAGCCTGAGAAAAATAGTTTTCCTTTTTAATTTTCAGCACATCTAAGGATTGGTAATCAGTATAAAAACTTATGGCAGCCGAAACCGGTTTGGCTCAGTGGATAGAGTGTCGGCCTTTGGACTGAAAGGTCCCAGGTTCGATTTCGGTCAAGGGCATGTACCTTGGTTGTGGGCACATCCCCAGTAGGGGGTGTGCAAGAGGCAGCTCGTCGATGTTTCTCTCTCATCGACGTTTCCAACTCTCTATCCCTCTCTCTTCCTCACTGTAATAAATCAATAAAATATATTTAAAAATAAAAATAAAAAAAAAACTTATGGCAAACAGACATGTAGACTTTGAAAACTATTTTGAAGAAATGGGCAAAACCACCTCACATAAGATATTGAAAGCAAAAAAATGTCCAAAGCAGAAGAAACAAGCAGTCAGGCCATTTCATGGAGAAACATAGCTGATTCTGTAAATGTTTCCAGTCCTTCTATCAGAGCAGAGATGGAATAAAAACTATTCTCACACCACATCATAGCTTGAGATTAGTTGTAAAGTTCAGTAATTGGTTAAAATATCCGTACATTTGATAATAATGAACTTATTGTGAGCTCTATCAGAGGGTGTTTCTCAGAGGCTCTGGAGGCACCTGTTCAACATTCAGCAGAGTCCCAGGCATTAACCAGGAGCTGAGTGAGGCTCTCTGATAGAACTGAATTTTAGAAGCAATAATCTTCAGAGTCAAGCTAAAATATTCCCTTTTTGTTCCATACCTCAGTTTAAGACTCATAACATCTTCCCCAGTGAACACCCTAATGGGAATGGGTTGTGGTTTTTCTCTACATGGTATGGGCACTCCGTTTGAAATGGTATCTGGGTTGATCTACCTGGACTCCCAGCCATGTGGTCGAGAAAAAGAAGTGGTTGAAACTATTTTTAAAGGCATCATAAGATACATCTAAAAACCACTCATATAGAGCTGAACTGCCTAAACCACTGAGCATTCCAAAAGAGTCAAATCTTAAAAGAACCGAGAAAGGAATATATCCCAAACTGCCACTGCTTTTGATTTTTTCCCCTTTCCTCTCTAAAGGCTTAGACTGAAGACCACTGCTTTCAGCTCTCTGGATGATTCGGAAACTCCTGAGGTGTAGAGTAAGACAGGCAGTAATTCTCAAGGTAACTAAGTCTGGAATCTCACAGGAGGAAATGAAACATGGCTTTTTATTTAGGACCAAAATTTCATAATGTAACGTGATATTTCCAACTCAGGGGAAAAACTGGTATTTTGTTTTATTTATTATAAAACTTCTTTTTCTCTGCTTCAGGTACGTTAAGAGAGACAAATTGTTCATTTCATTTTCCTGACTAGAACATTTGATTTAAAGATAATCTGTTAAAGGCTAGTAAAGCAAAAGTACCCAGGCTTTATTTTCAAGCTCATCCTACTAAAACAGATCTGTTTTTATTTTCAAAGTAAAAACTTAAATATATGGTATATTGATTTGGAATTTTACTGTGTTTCCTAATTTTCACAGTTATCTGGAACCAATGCACCAGTAAACAATATTTATTAGCTGGTAAATGCTACTTCTATAACTGGTTATTTTGCAAACTACTCTCTCTGAAGAAGAATGGACTTTCATATCACTAGGAATTACCATAAAATTATCTTTTTCATCACTGTTTACATAAAATAAAAAGTACTGTAAATTGAGGGAAATAATTAACTTTCAAAATGTAAACAATTTTCCCCCCACCCCCTTGGCAGGAGGACATCGATTGTTTATAAAAGCTCCAGAGTTTCTTTACCTAAGAGAGCTCACCCTCTATGTCACTGGGGTTTTATTACACTGGGGATAAATCACGCACCCATGGCATGTTTTCATGGCACCTCCTTGTCAGAGAAGCTTGTTTTGCTTATCATGAGATGCTCAGGAAATTAACACTCCTCCGCTCTGAAAGGGTCCCAGACAGCCCAGATTGAAGAACAGATTGCCTCTACAATTCCTTCATCCTTTTGTCACACCTTAATAATTATGCACCATAAGTACCAAAATGCCTCCTCTTGTGAACTGCTTATGATCACAGTACCACAGAGGCAGCCGATATGAGCACAATGGATCTGGAGCATTAACTGGATCCCATCTTTTATCAGGTCCTGTGTACAAGGCGATGAATCGAAATGAAAGCGCAGCACTCCAAAGAAGCCCATGAAAAAATGTTCCCAACTTGATTATTGGGAAGGAGAAAACGGTGATGTATCATGACTGGAGACATTGTTTCCATTGTATAAACATAAACAAATGACTTATAATAACCTCTTAGTTGAAAGAGACGCCCAACATTATTTTTCTTTACCTCAATAAATCATAATGAAGCATTTAAAAAAAAATAACTTGCCTGAACCAAAATAGAAAGATAAAAAAAGTAAAAATCAAAGGTAGAAAGTTAATACTTCAATAAATTTTTCTATGAATAAATTAGTGTGAATCTGTCAAAAAGTAATGAAATAATTATTTGTTTCAAAATACCTGAATTATAAACGATTTATGTTTAATGTTGGACAATGAAAGCAGACCATCTTAAATGATATTAACATTTATTCTAATAATGTTTATTTATTGAAACAGCAGTTTTACTTTTCCACTCTCTATGGTATTTATGTGCAAATTTAGTAGCCATTTCTTGCTGGTTATACTTTGGAGACCAATGTTAACTACTGATTGAAATAGTGTGCATAACATAGTATTTCTCTCTATCACAGCAGTTGGTAACCCAAAACTACACATTGCTGAGATAATTATTCAGAATAATTGGTATGCCAAGTTTCCTTTTAAAAAATTAAAATCATTTTTAGTTTGACAATGTATTCGTTTAGCACTTTTTTTTTCTTTAAATGAATTCAGTGCCTCACAAAAGTGCTGGATTGACAGACTTTTGGAGAGGGCTTTTGTTTATCCCTCAAATGAGGACAGCATGGGCAGCAGCAGGAGGAGCTCCCACTTTTAGGCAGGTGGGACGCTCAAAAAAGAAAATTCACACTCCTGTCAATACCATTTAAAGTTCCCACTTACACCCGTTTCACATGAAATAAAGCATTTTGTGGTTGTGACTCACATCTCACGCTCCTTCCCATGCTTAACTGAAGTTTTTCAAGCCAATTCCAGAATTAATATAAATCTGCCCATGTCACTGGCTCAGGGTGAAAGCCTGCAAAACTAATACCACCATTTCTAAACTCCAATAATGCATCACTTTTTATCTGTGAAATTCTTCTTGTCTGACTGGAAATGAAAGGCTATAAACTGGAGATAGTCAACAGGAATCTGGTTTGTTTTATGTGTATGGACATAACAGATATTTGTTCAATCCAAAGACAGTAGTTATCGCTTTAAAGTTAAAGACTCTTTTTTAGTTGAATTACCCATGTTCGAGGATGGTAAAGCTCTAACATGAGCCTTAGCATCCATAAGGCAAAACTAAAGTGCTACATTCAGGTTCTCCATGACATCATCATGTTAAAATTAAAAAATATATCTTACCTAATAATAGACAAACATGTAAATTGACCGTACCTCCGCTATGCCCACAGCCAGAGTGAGTATGCAAATTAGAAGGCCAAAGATGGCGGCCGCCCAGCTGCTCCAGGCGGGGAGTGGCCAGGCGGGGAAGGATGCCTGCTATGAGAGGGAGGGTAGGCGGGGGGGGAGGAAGGGATCTACAGGAGCGGCACTCCAGTGCAGCAAAGGCGAAGACTGCAGACTCTGGAGTCTGCAGTGAAGATGAAGACGGCAGACTCCGGCCGGAGCGAAGGCCTGGGTCCCGGGTGCTGGAGGAAAACCGGTGCTGGAAGCCAAGGGAAGGAAGGCCTATTGCACGAATCTCTTCATGCAACGGGCCTCTAGTAGTAATAATAAAATACTAGCTAAGATTTGGAAACAGCCCAAGTGCCCATCAGCAGATGAGTAGATAAAAAAGTTGTGGTACATTTACACAATGGACTACTATGCTGCTGTAAAAAAGAAAGAACTCTTACCATTTGTAATAGCATAGATGGACCTGGAAAGCATTATGCTTAGCGAAATAAGCCAGTCAGAGAAAGATAAGTATCACATGATCTCACTCATATGTAGAATTTAATGAACAAAATAAACTGATGAAATAAGATAGAACCAGAAACAGAGAAGCATGGAACAGACTGTGAAATTTTAGAGGGGAAGGGAGAAGTAGGGAGAGGAATGATTAACCAGAGAACTTATATGCATACTAGAGGCCCAGTGCACAAATTCGTGCATGGCTGGGGTCCCTCTGGGTGGCCTGCAGGGATCAGGCCAAAACCCGCAGTCCAAAGCTGCCTGCAGCTCCTACCTGCTGCTTCCGCTGATCCTGGCCCCAGTGTGCCTGCCACAGGCTAGCGCCCAATCAGTCCTGATTGGGAGAGACTCGCACTGACTCAGCAGCGCTCACCAGCCATGAGCCCTGCATCTGGCGCCCTCCAAAGTGGAGTGGTCTGTAGGACCAGGCTGAAACCGGATCTCCAACATCCCCTGAGGGGTCCTGAATTATGAGAGGGTGAAAGCCAGGCTGAGGGACCCCACTGGTGCACAATTGGGCCAGGGAAGGACCATGGAGGGCTCCAGGGCGTGTCTGGCCCTTCTCGCTCAGTCCCGATCGATTGGCCAGACCTCAGCAGCAAGCAAACATACCAGTTGAAGCATCTGCACCCTGGTGGTCAGTGCATGTCACAGTGAGTGGTTGAGCAGCCTTAGCATATCATTAGCATATTATGCTTTGATTGGTTGTTTGGTTATTCTGCTGTTCGGTCTATTTGCATATTACCCTTTTATTATATAAGATATGTGTAACCCATGGACACAGACAATGGAATGGTGAAGGCCTGGGAAGGGCAGGTATGCCTTAGAGGGAGGTCAATGGGAAAAACACACAAACACACAAACACACACACACACACACACAGACACACACACACACAAAGGGGACATCTGTAATACTTTCAACAATAAAGATAAATTGTAAAAAAGAAAAAAGAAACCTTATACTTATCAGTAGTCATTGCTGACCCTTGTTCCAGCTCTTGGCAACCATCAACCTACTTTCTGTCTCTATAGATTTGCCTATTTTGGACAGTTCATGTAAATGGGATCATATAATATGTAGTTTTTTATGACAGGCTTTTTTCACTGACCAAAATGTTTTTAAGGTTTATCGATGTTGTAGAATGTATCAATACTTCATTTCTTCTTACTGCCAAATAAAATTCTTTTGTATGGATACATCACATTTTATTTATACACTAGAGGCCCTATGCACAACATTCATTCACTGGTGGCGGGGGGTCCCTCAGCCCAGCCAGCACATTTTCACAGTCTGGGAGTGCTCGGGGGATGTCCGACTGATGGCTTAGGCCTGCTCCCTGTGGGAAGCAGGCCTAAGCTGCAGTCTGACATCCTTAGTGTTGGCGCAGAGGCAGGCTACTGCGCTTACCAGCCGTCAGCCCGGCTTGTGACTGAGCAGTGTTCCCCCTGTGAGAGCACACTGACCACCAGGGGGTAGCTCCTGCATTGAGCATCTGGCCCCTGGTGGTCAGTGTGCGTCATAGCGACTGGTCGTTCTTCTGTTTGGTCGATTTGCATATTACCCTTTTATTATATAGAATTTACTAGGTAATGAGGATTTAAGTTTTTTCCCCATTTTTTTAAATAATAAATAATGATGCCATGAACCCTCATGCACAAGTTTTGTTTGGAAGTATTTTTTCCATTTTTCTTGGGTATATACCTAAAAGCGGAATTGCTGAGTAACATTATAACACAATCCTATATAATAAAAGCCTAATATGCTAAATATCCAGTTGTCTGGGTGTCTGTTCAATCAATCAAAGAGTAATATGCTAATGACATGCTAAGGCCACTCAACAGCTCATTATGACATGCACTGACCACCAGGGGGCAGAAGCTCCGACCGGTAGGTTAGCTTGCTGCTGGGGTCCATCCAATCAGGACTGAGTGAGATGGCTGGACATGCTATGGAGCCCTCCTGTGGTCACTTCTCGGCTGGCCAACCTCCTTCATCCTTCCCCGGCCTCAATTGTGCACCAGTGGGGTCCCTTGGCCTGGCCTGCACCCTCTCACAATCTGGGACCCCTCAGGGGATGTCAGAAAGCTGGTGTTTCGGCCCGATCCTGCAGGCCAGGCTGAGGGACCTCACTGGTGCACAAATTCGTGCACCAGGCCTCTAGTCCTATCTAAAATATATATATGCAAATTAACTGTCACTCCATCACAAAGATGGCGGTGCCCATAACCACAAGATGGTGGTGCCCAGTCCCCTCAGCCCCACCGCTGGAGTGTTTGGGCCTGTTGGCCCACCCAGGGGTCACAGGGACCAACCTGAGAGGCGGGATCTGCCGATTCCGGTAGCAGATCAAGCCTAGCTGCTCTGCCACCTCTGGAGTGTCTGGGGCTGAGCAGTGAGGCTGGAGTGCTTGGGCCTGTCGGCCCAGCCAGGGGTCACAAGGACCAAGCGGGGAGGGCAGTTGGGGGGGACCAGGACAGCAGGGGAGGACAGTTGGGGGGGAACCAGGCTTTCAGGGGAGGGCAGTTTGGGGGGAACCAGGCTTGCAGGGGAGGGCAGTTGGGAGTGACCAGGCCAGCAGGGAGGGCAGTTAGGGGTTACCGGTCCAGCCGGGGAGGGCAGTTAGAGATAATCGGGCCAGCAGAGGAGCAATTAGGCGTCGATCACGCTGGCAGGGGAGTGGTTAGGGGGTGATCAGGCTAGCAGGCAGAAGTGGTTAGGGGCAATCAGGCAGGCAGGCAGGCGAGTGGTTGGGAGCCAGCAGTCCTGGATTGTGAGAGGGATGTCCAACTGCCTGTTTAGGCCCGATCCCACCAGGATCAGGTCTAAACAGGCAGTTGGACATCCCTTGAGGGGTCCCAGATTGGAAAGGGTGCAGGCTGGGCTGAGGGACACGCCCCCCATGCACAAATTTCGTGCACCAGGCCTCTAGTGTTTAATATTTCAGGAACTTTCATATTGTTTTCCAACACTTTACATTGTCAGTAGCAATATAAAAGTATTAAAATTTCTCCAAGTCCTCACCAAATTTTTTTGTTATCTACTTTTTTTATTATGGTCATTCTAGTGGATGGAAATGGTATCTTATTGTAGTTTTGATTTACATTTTCTTAACAGATAATGTTAATCATCTTATTACATATCTACTAGAGGCCTGGTGCACAAATTCGTGCACTGGTGGGATCCAGCCAGCCTGCCTCAATGGGGGCTGATAGAGGGTGGGACTTGTCAGAGTGAGGGCCCGCTGGTGGTTTGCCAGCCAGACCCGCCCCCAATCAGGGTGAGGGATCCTGGTAGGGGACAGGTCTGGCTGGGGTGGGGTGAGGGGCCGCGGTTGTTCTGGTTGTTCTGCCGTTCGGTCGCTGAGCTTTTATTATATAGGATTGGCTATTTGTATATCTTCTTTGGAGAAATATCTATTCAGATCCTTTGCCTAATTTATAAGTCATTTGTCTTTTTGTGTTGCAATAGTCCTTTATATATTACAGACACAATCCATTATCAGATGTATGATTTGGAAATATTTTCTCATTCTGTGAATTTATGCAAATAATATTCAATTTTGATGAACTGAAAATTATTTTTTTGTTGCTGCTTGTGCTTCTGTTATCATTAGGCTTTACCTAATCTAAGGTAATAGAGACTTACCCTTTGTTCTAAGATTTATATAGTTTTAGATCTTATATTTTCATCTTGAATTAATTCTTGGATACGGTATAAGGAAGGAGTCCAACTTTCTTCTTTTGGATATAGATATCTAGTTTTCCTGCACCATTACATGAAAAGATTATTCTTTCTCCATTAATTTTTGACATGCCAGTTAAAAATCATTTAACCATTAATGTAAAGAATTATTTTGGAATTCCAGGTCTTATTCCATTTATCTTCGTGTCTATCTTTATGCCAATAACAACCTGTCTTGATCATAGCAACTTTATAATTTGTTTGAAAATCTGAAAATATGAATCCTCTGTTATTTTTCAAGATTGCTTTGATTCTTTTGAATTACTACATAAATTTCTACCATGAACTTTTTAATTTCCTTCAAAACAAGCAATTGGAATTTTGATAGGTTTGTATTGCATCAAGATTAATTTGGGTTTATTGGTATTTTACTTATATTAAGTCTTCCAACCTATGAAAGTGGGATGTCTTTCTATTAGGTCTTCTTTAGTTTCTGTTGAAATGTATTGTAGTCCTTAGAAGACAGGTATTGTACTTCTTTTGTTAAATTGATTCATTTTTATTTTATTCTCTATTGATATTATTGTAATTAAAATTGATTTCTTAATTTAATTTGATGATTAGTTATTACTAGCATATATTAATGCAATTGACTGAATTTTTTATATTGAATCCTGCAAATTTTTCAAACAAGTTCATTAGTTTTATTAGTTGTAATCACATTTTAGTTGATTCATTCAGATTTTCTGCCTACATAACCATATCAGCTTTAAAAATATATTTTAATTCCTTCTTTAAAATTTGTGTGTGTCTATGTATATGTAAGTCTGTATATATATATATATATATATATATATATATATACACACACACACACACACACACACACACACACACACACACACAAACACACATATGAATTGCCTGAGTAGAATCAAGTAAAATATTGAATAGAAATGGAGAGAGTGGACTTACTTGTCTTTGTCCTGGTCTTCGAGGGAAAGCTTTTAGTCTTTCACTATTAAGTATGATGACATCTCTGTTTTTATTCATATATTCTATCAGGTTGAGTAATTTCCCTTTATTGTTAGCTTTTAAAAGAAATTTATCATAAAAGGGTGTTAGAATTTTCAAATATCTTTTGTGCTCATTGAGATAATTATGTGTTTTTATCATTTTTCTATTAATATGGTTAATCAATTTACTTTTATATGTTTAACCAATCTTGGATTTCTGGGATAAATCCAATTTGGTCATCATATTTCTTTTATATGTTGTAGACGTTGTTTTGCTGGCATTTTGTTGAGGAATTTTGCATTTTTTATTAAGTAGAGATATTGATCTATTGTCTTCCATTTTCTTTTTTGTGATATTTCAGCCTGACATTGGTCTCAAGCTAATACTGACCTCTTAGAATGAATTATGAGAGAGGGAAAAGTAGTATGCAATTATAATGTCTTTTATGATTACCTACATAGTCATATTTACTAGCTTTTTTTTTTTTTATTTGAGTGTGTGTGGTTTTTACTGCCGGATGCTTCTTGTATTCATCCTGATATACTCCATTAGTATTTCTTGTTTAATGAATCTGCTAGCAAAAAATGCTCATTAAAAAAAAAAATTAGGTAGAGTAATCTTGGTTATAGGTTCTTGCTATTCATCACTTTGAATATTTCTTGCCACTCCTGTCTGGCCTTGCATAGTTTCTGTTGAGTAATCAGCTGACAGTCGTATGGGTACTTCCTTGCAGGTAACTAACTGTTTTTCTCTTGCTGCTTTTAATATTCTCTCTTTGTCTTTTGCCCTTGGCATTTTAATTATGATCTGTCTTGGTGTGGTCCTCTTTGGATTCCTCTTGTTTGGGGTTCTCTGTACTTCCTGGACTTGTAAGTCTATTTCTTTCACCAAGTAGGGGAAGTTTTCTGTCATTATTTCTTCAAATAGGTTTTCAGTATCTTGCTCTCTCTCTTCTTCTGGCACCCCCATAATTCTGATGTTTGTATGCTTGAAGTTGTCCCAGAGGCTCCTTACACTATCTTTATATTTTTGGATTCTTTTTTCTTTTTGCTCTTCTGGTTGGGTATTTTTTGCTTCCTCATATTTCAAATCTTTGACTTGATTCTTGGGATCCTCTAGTCTGCTGTTGAATCTCTGTATATTATTCTTTATTTCAGTCAGTGTATGCTTGATTTCTGACTGATCCTTTTCCAATTTTTTTGGCATTCTCACTAAGATCCTTGAAGGTCTCACTAAGTTCCTCAGAGGTTTCTAGAAGATTATTGGGTAACTGTAGAACCTACAAACAAGATTACTCTACCCAGCAAAGTTATCATGTAGAATTGAAGGTCAGATAAAGAGCTTCATAGACAAGATAAAGCTAAAGGAGTTCATCACAACCAAACCAGTATTATTTGAAAGGGTATTCTTTAAGAAGAGGAAGAAGAAGAAAAAGGTAAAGATAAAAAATTAAGAACAACAAAGTGACAACAAATACATATCTATCAACAAGTGGATCTAAAAATCAAATAAATAAAAAATCTGAGGAACAGGATAAACTGGTGAAGGTAATAGAATCAGGGGCATGGGAATGGAGCAGACTGACAGTTCTTGCGGGGAAGGTGTGTAGGGGGGTGCGGGAAGAGATTCAACAAAGATCTTATATTCATGTATGCAGTTCCTATGGAGGTGGACAGTGGGGTGGCAAGGGCCTGGGGTGGGGTTGGAACCAGATGGAGGGAAGCTATGGGGGAAAAAATAGAGACATCTGTAATAATATTACTTAATAATAGAGAAACATGTAAATTGACCATACCTCCACTATGCCCACAGCCCATCAGAGTGAGTATGCAAATTAACCCAACAAAGATGGAGGTTAATTTGCATACATACCTGGGTCCCGGGAACCTCCTCGGCACCCAGGTCACTCCCAGTCGGCCATCAGGTGGAGGCTTTAGGCTTGGGAAGGGGCTGAGCCTGCGATCGGAGAGGTGGGGGTTCCCCCTTCCCAAGCCTAAAGCCTGGGGTGGAGGCTTTAGGCTTGGGAAGGGTTGAGCCTGTGATCAGAGGGGCGGAGGGGACCCCCTTCCCAAGCCTAAAACCTTGGGTGGAGGCTTTAGGCTTGGTCAGGGGCCGAGCCTGGGATCGGAGGGAAGGGGAAAATCAATGGAAACATATCCTCGGGTAAGGATAAAAAAAAATAAAGAAATGTCATATCCTATGAAAGACACATCTTGAAAATGCTTAAAGAAAATTGTCATTTTTTCTTGGTGAAGGGACTGGAGTCGTGTTGATGAAAATACCTTGGTGGCTGCAGTGACTGGCAGTGGCTGCAGCGGGGTGATGGGGCTGGTGCCTTCCCCTGATCAGCCCGGTCGCCTCCCGCAAAGGGAGGCCAGACTGCGGCTTAGGTCCGTTCCCAATGGGGAGCGGGCCTAAGCCATCAATAGGATATCCCCTGAGGGCTCCCAGTATGTGAGAGTGGGCAGGCTGGGCTGAGGGACCCCTCCCCAGTGCATGAATTTCATGCACCAGTCCCCTAGTCTGAACAGTAAACATTAAAAAATAAAGTAAAAAAAATCTGGGATGTTTTTTCAAAAACTTTTTTGAAAGTATCCTATATAATAAAAGCCTAATATGTAAATTGTCCCCTTGGCCAGGAGTTGAACATGGAATTCAACCAGTAGGGGCCAGCACAAAACATTGTGGGCATCGGCAGCATGGCGCTGGCAGTGGGCAGCAGTGGAGTTGCTGCTGGTTCTGATGGGCCCCCACAACAGCAGGACCGTGGCAGAATGGTGGAGCAGGTGAGCAGATGTCGCCAGGCCAAGATGGCTGTGAGTGCGGGCCTGATTGCACCTCTGATTGCCCTGCAGACAGCGACCAGTGGCAAAAGTGGTGGGTGAGGCTGCCCTCCAGCTCCCAGGCACTGAGGGAGCTGGGCAGGGGCCCCATGACTCAAGCAGAGGGGGATGTGCTGGGGCCCAGGTGCCAAGGTGCTGCCCAGGGCCCAGAGGTCAGCTGGGACCTTCCCTTCCATGCCAGAGGTTCACGCTTTGATTGCCGGCCAGGCCTAGGGACTGCACCTGTGCACTAATTTTGTGCACCGGGCCTCTAGTTACTAATTATAAGATTTTATATTGAAGGGTTTTTCTTTCAGCACTTTGACTATGTCATACCACTGTCTTCTGACTTCCATTGTTTCCTAAGAGAAGTAGATCTTCTTATTGGAATTCCCTTATATGTGACAAATCAGTTTTGCTTGCTGCTTTCAAAATATTTCTCTTTGACCTTGACTTTCAAAATTCTATTATGCATGTTCTGTTTCATTTAATAATGTTCTACACTTCTCTGAGGGTATATTTGTTTTTCCTTATATTTTTTCTCTATATTTTTCCATTGCATAATTTTTATTGACTTATCTTCAAATTCACAGATTTTTGAGTTCTGCCAGATAAAAGAATTTACCTCTCTAGTAAGTTTTCATTTTGGTTCTAATAACTTCAGTTCCAGAGTTTTCATTTTTTTTTATTTTTTAAAGAACATTTTTCTATCTTTTTATCAGTATTCACTACTTAACAAGACACTGTTATCATGCCTTTCTTTAATTGTTTAAGCATGGTTATCTTTATTTCTTTGAAAATACTAATAAAAGCTGAATAGAAGTATTTGTCTTCTAAATACATCATTTAGTACTCACAAAGGCAATTTATATCGCTTGTTTATTATATTTTTTCTTGTGTACAGATCACATATTTCTGGGTGTGTTTTTTTTCACTACTGATTAATTTATTTGTTAAAGCTAGACATTTTTGAAAATATATTGTAATAACACTTGATCCTGACTTTATTCACTCAGTCTTATTGTTTGTTTTTTAATTTATTTAGTGACTTGGCTCGACTATCTTAGTTAATTCTATTTCTCTCACAGTGTACAGCTTCTGAAATTGGTCTGCAGAGGATGCAGCCTCGGGCTTGTGCACAGCGCACCCTGAACCTACACAGAGGCAACCGCAGTTTTAGCTGAGCTCTTTGACTGTCTCTTTTCCTTATCTCCCTGTTAAACTTTGAATGGTTTAGCTATAGTGGCATCATCTTCAGTTACCTTCCACCAATTATGAGCTGATTGATAAACTATTTTCAACAAATCACTGGAGTACAAATTCTTCAACATTTTTATCAAAATAAAGTATGGCCCCATTTGCAGTGGTAGACTCAGGAACTTCTTTCAGGTCAGTCTTTGAAACTTGCTTTAACTCCAGGAGGGATCTGTTGTCTAATTATTTCCTTACTCCTCATGGTAAACTTCTAACTGGTCTACTCTAGTAATGGAGATTGTTGTTGTCTCTGCACCAAGAACTCCACTGATCTTAATCCTGATGTTGGCATGAATGTTTCTCCTATGTTTCAAATAAAGTAAATTCTTCTAGAGAGAGAGCTAGAGCAATTTATGTTCTCATGGACTGAATCTGTCCCTGTGCAGAAACTCTATGCTGCTGCTTCAGAGCTGGAGCCAGGGACAGTGACCCTCTACGCTTTCAGCGACAACTTCACCTTAAGACTGGGCACTGTATTCTTAGCCAGGCACTCCTGTGTCAGAATTTACTAGTACATCTTACAAAGTGAATGGAAGAAGGAGCTCAAGACTTCTTGGCTGTGTTTCCTGAAATAGAATTTCTGCAACATGGATCTCAAGGGAGAGTATGAGTAATGGCCACAGCCTGTTTTTCTCAAGGAGAAACCATCACCTAAACAAGAAGCTGGGAGAAGAGTGAATCTTACCTTCTTGGTTGCACCTTGCTGGAGTAGAGCTTTTACCACACTGAGCTGAGGGAGAAAAGGGAGCAAAGACTAAAATTACATACATTACCTACAACTTGTATAATCATGTTCAGGAATGGTGACCTGAATTTCCAAATTATAAGTCTAAACCACATTATTGTACAAAGACATGAATATATTTACAATACGCCTCCAATAATATTTACAATGATGAATATAGTTATCTTTTATTGAGCACCTACAATGTGTTAAGCACTCTGCTAAACTTTCATATATAAGCATTTTTTTTACTTAACAACAACAACAAAAAACACAAAACTCTTCCAGTCAGATCCTGGAAGCAGTTTTACAAAGAAGAAATGTAAGAAGGAAAAGAGAAGACAAATAACTTGTTCAGTGATACACAGCTGAATTACATGTTCCTGTGAAATACTTTGTCTTATTTCAAAGCCCATAAGGTCATGCTTCATATTTAGTTGACAGTTAGTATCAACAGCATATTAGAATATTTTTAGGGACTACATAACAACAAATCTGATGCAATATTAAGGTAGGCAACTGAAGCCATTGCAAATGTTCTGATCAAGTGATTTAGCCCAAATACATAATTTTTCATTTGCTGACAATGATGCATTTAAAATTATTACTTAGACAAAATCAAAATTAGCAGGCAATATCCTTTATTCATGATATTCTGCATTTAATATGGTAGAAAAGTAAAGTTACAGTTTTAGTTTATTTTTCCCCCATATCTGCCATATTCTTGGTTTCAATTAATATCTTCTCTTTCATTCTGTACACAAGGACTATGCTACACAGTTTACAGGAAGGAATCATTGTGGTCTAAGATGCCAGACCCAACCTCATATTTCTTGGCTCTAATATCATTAGACAATCATATTTCATAGCTGTGACAGCAAGGCTATGACAGATGACACTTTGAAAGTGTTGGGGGAGAAAACTCATATAGCACTTAATCAAGTGGTTGCAATGTCTAAAAGGATTAAAGTCAAGCAGGCTATAACTCATAAAATTATGTTTCCTATTATTATCTGAAAACTGACAATGAAATATGTCTATCTAAAATGTGTGTATGTGTGTAATTGTATGCATTTTCAAAAAATTTTTTACAGGACAAAACCAACATTATTTCTCAGAGAACTTTGCATATTTAATTTTTTTAAAGTGCATCTATGTATTTAGGTACTTTTTATGTTCTTTGAACACTTGAAATAGTGACCTAGCTATCAGCACTATTTCTTCAGTGGTGAGTGTTAGACTGTTGCATGGCTTCACAAACAGCGCGCGCGCGCACACACACACGCGCACACACACACACACACACACACACACACACACACACACCAAAAGCAATGGCGATAGTCTGTAAGTACAGGGACATTTATTGATATATTTTGTAGTGTTGTAATTCTGCAAAGTAGATGCAAGCAGTTACAATACTAATTGATTGCCTATGGTGAGAATAGTATTTCCCTTTACTGTCATTAAAAAAATTTATGTTCACTTACCATGGCTTAAAAAGCAAAGTTGGTGAGAGGATTATTTGACAATTGAGAACTCCTCTAGTAAAGAAGCTTAAAATATGCTTTTCTCCAAAGCAAAATTTTAAAAATCTGACGACTATGTTCAGCAAGAAAATATATTGTCAGATTATTGTTTCTTGTAATAAGCCTGACATTTTCAATAGAAAACTATAGGCATGATTGACTATGATGTCTCCAAACCTCTCTCTTAGTATTTCGTCCTCCTTTATAATCTTCATCGTCTATTGTAATGAAGATCTATTTTGGTTATATAGTAATATCACCTCTGATTAATTTAATTATCCATAAATTGTATCTCTTAAAAACAAGTTATTTAATAAAACATATTTATAAAGAGTGAAAATAGATATCACAGACTTGCATAAAGATTCATACAATAACTAATACACCTTGAGTCTACAAGGTGTATTATGATTTCTTATCTATAATAATAAAAGCATAATATGCTAATTAGACCGGACATCTTTCCAGACAATCTTCCAGATGAAGCCGGTGCTGCAGCCACGGGATTGAGGCAGCCACCACAGCTGCGAGGGAGGGAGGGAGGCAGCCGCTGTGGCTGTGAAGGCCTACTCTTGCACGAATTTTTTGCATCGGGCCTTTAGTATTTCTAATAACATGAAACAGGCTTCAAATTAGTAATTTCATGAAGGAAGTCTGATTTTTAGGAATAGCATCTGACATTGAACAAGAAATTAAAGTATTTGTACAAACATTAAAATTAAAGTCTATCTTGCCAGCTTTTGACCCTGTATATAATCAATGATGTCATATATTTTCTTTCCATAATATTAGTGGGAATTTGCTGCTTTTGTGCAATGTGTCAAACAAAAAAACCCTCTTAAAGTTGGTATAAAACTGTGTTTCAAACTCAAATGTTTATAGGTCTCAAATGAATGTGAACAAGTGCAAAACAGAAAACTTTATTCAGTTCCATATAATTCCTGCTTTTCATAAAAGAGTAATACTTGGATTGTTATATGGAAATTTCTGATTTTTAATGTTGTCTCAAAAAAATTTTAAAACTCTGTGATCAGTAAGCATAGACACACACCATCTAGATCCTTCTAGATCCTACTAAGGACAGCCCACAAGACTATGAAACTTCAGTTATTTGATCAACCCTAAGATATATCAATCTTTATATGTGGAAATTTAATTTTCAATAGTGAACATCTGGATTTTGAGATCTATATTTCATTGCACCCCCCCACTGCCCATACTTTGATTTGGCTGTACTTGAGACATTCTTCCTCAACTCAAAAAAGTACAATTATAATGCTTGGTTGAAGATATGGTGGAAACATTTATTTTGCTAACATAGAGAAACCATGTTGAGTAAAGTTGCAATTTTTAAAAATGGTATAAAATATCAAAATGTTCATATTTTATGTAGTAACATATGACATTTTCCAAGATGCATTTATATTTTTGAAGTGAATATTAACCCTTGGCACTAAGGATCACATACACACAAACGTTTAATTTATTTTAGCCATGATCCCAGCAGTCAGCCTCTCCAAACCTTTGTCTAGTGTTACCAAAACATACAAATTGCTCTGCAACTGGGAGCATCCTTATGTACTGGACAGAATATATGCAAACATATAGCTTGTAAGTAACATGGGAAAAATAGTAGATGTCTAAAAGAAATGTTCATATAAAACTCTCATGTTTTCCAAGCTTGTGGCTATTAGCAAGTCATCAGAGATTATGGTCTCCTGAGAAAAAGTTTTGGGTGTCAAAGCATAATTTTCAAATTTCTGCAATATAGTTTTTTTCTTAAACACTACAGTGTAGCACTGGTGGAGAACATTTAAGTCATACTTAAGGCAGATTCTATCTCATTGGTTTGAGAATAACCATAACCTTGAAAGGTTTATAGTAAATTAGGATGCTGTAGTGCCTTAGGTATTAGACCTCTCATGTACGAATAAAATTCTGTTTAAAAATTGAGAATAAATGATGATGGAAAGACACTTGACCCTAGGGTGGTGAACACACAATACAATATACAGATAATGTATTATAGCATTATACACCTAAAACCTATATAATTTTATTAAACCAAAGTCCCCCCAAGTAAATTCAACAAAAAAATTAAAAAATGGTAAGATAAATAAATATCAACATATAGTATCTGTCATAGTTAAATATATTTAACAATTGTGTTATATAACATTTATAAATAGGATGCCTTGAGGCTAATTTTGAACTTTGTATATATAATTTTTTTAAAAGTGTATCTATGTATTTAGGTACTTTTTGTGTTTTTTGAACACTTGACATAGTGACCTAGCTATCAGCACTATTTCTTAAGTGGTGAGTGTTAGACTATTGCATGGCTTCACAATCAGCACACACACACACACACACACACACACACACACATACACACACAAAACAAACAAACAAACAAACAAACAATGGCAATAGTCTGTAAGTACAGAAGAAACTAAAATTCAAACCTATATATTTTGATTATAAGCCCAGGCATTTTATACATTAATATGGCCCAACTATAATAAAAAAATAGAATTATTGATTTGAATGTAATGTAACAGAAGGCAGAATTTCTAGGACTTACTCTCTAAAAGTAACATTTTGCTTTCTTATTACCAATATGCCAGATTTTTGTTACTTTTAATATTCTATAAATATCCATTTCAATTATTTCCTCTCATTTAAAAAATAATTTTATTTCTGTATATGAAGCTTCTACTAGTGAAGATGTAGAAAAGGAAAAGTTAAGTTTTTTGCTAATATAATATTTTTTCATAAGTGATCAAATTACCCTTAAAATTTAATCACACTCCCCAAAAGCATGAGTCCTTCCTGATGCTTGCTTGATAAGTGAGCACTGTTTTAGAGTACAATTTTCTTATAAAATGTCGCTCTTGAAATTAATTATAAAAAGGTATTTAGCATATGATACTCAATTTCTGAATTAACTACTTAATATATAAATTTATCTGTTGAAGGTATCTTCTCTTGATTAAGGTTTATTCATATGTGATAGAGTCCATTACATTCTTTGTCCAGAAACTATGAGTTAATTGTGAGGCCAAGGAAGAAAATCTTAAAGCAATAAAAATCACAATTTTTAAAGTTTAAAAGCAAGCAGGCAAGCTTATAATGTGATGAGTGTTATATTAAACAAATAAGAAGTTACAGTAAATATAATCTTCATGGTCACCACTTTAAAAATAAATAAATTCTTCTCATTTCTCCTCCTAACTTCAACAACTGCCCAACTGGTTTCCCTGACTCTAATCTTGCTTCTAATCAAACAATTTTCTTCACTGTGTCTAGAACAATCTTAAAAGGCAATTCTACACATGCCCTCACCCCCTCCCAGTGTCTTTCATCCATTGGTTATGCTTATATGCATGCATACAAGTCTTTCGGTTGCATGTGCTGGGGGCTAGGGGAGGCTTGGGGAAGGTCAATTGGGAAAAAAAGGAGACATATGTACTACTATTTGTAATACTTTCAACAATAAAAAAAGAAAAAAAAGGCAATTCTACAAGTGTTACCTCTGTACTTGGAACTCTTCAATTGCTCTCCATTACTTAGATGGTAAAGTCCAAGTTTATGTTCAGGGCATTAAATATCCTTCAGGGTCAAGGGCTGCTTGCCCTCTTGCATACTTTGTATGATTCTAACGTATCAGACAGCCTTCACCTCAAAGCCTTGCATGCCTGCTTCCTGGAGCATTCTGATCTTTCTTCATCTTACTCCTCTTTGTCTTTCATTACTGCTGAGGAGCCCTGTTCACTGAAAACTCTCTGAACCCCTTAGTCCAGGTCATGTCTACATTCTCTTTTCTCATCAAGCCCCTTGCGGTGTCCCATTCAGGCACTATTTCTCTCTTTAGCTGGAACCTAACATCTTCCTAGTTATCAAGAGTCATACCTTATTGTAGGTGACTATGTGACACATGACAATCACTCAATAATTATTTTTGGCAGATGCATAAAGGAATAAACATATTGAGTTGAACATCAATCTTCTTTAAAATAGTTCAGTCTCAGTAATATTTCCACAAGAGGCCAAGAAAGACGAGCTGCCAGACTTTCAAGGTCTCAGCTGCTGGTCAGAATAACTCTGCCCCTGATGTTGTCCCAGCTATCCACCTCTGACTCAGCTTCATTGACCAGACTGCAGCTCGTATGCCTGGACATTCCACGGATCCCTCTGCATGACCACCAGGCAGCATCGCATTTTACAACTAATCTCTTGGAAAATGTTTTGAATCATAAACTAATAAGTTCCACTCTGCCAATGTTTTCATCCAATGTATATTTTATTTTTTTAATCCAGTTTTTTTTCTTACCACCCACTTGTGTCACTCTCCAACTTGATCATGGGATACTTAATTATACCTTCCACTCTATTCTTCAGTGACCCAGATTACTTCAACCTTATTTAAATCAGATTCGATGATGGTCTGTGTAATATCAACCCCAAAGCCAGATGTTGACTTTCCCTGCTTTAGGTCAGTAAGTGGCTGCCTGCCTCATGTGTGGAAAGGGAAAATCTGTCTCAGTACATTCCCAACAAAAACTCACAGGACCTGAAAGTTTTCACATTTATGAGTTTGCTATGGTATAAAGCACAATGACTTCCTCGCTTTCCCTAAAGAGGTAATTTATTAATTCACAGATATCCACCAATGAATTAACAGATAAATTCCTTGGAGAAAATAGCCATAGTGAAATCCAGAGCAAAGTACTATGAGGGAATAGTAACATTCAAGGAAGAAAGAGAAACGGGTTTTTAATATCCTAAGGGAAAAGCTAAGGATGGTGTGATCCAGTGAGAGGTGAGTGCAGTGGGATCATAGGCAATTTGACAACAACCACCAAAAAAAGAGGTTTTAGAAAACCAAACTGTACTTACAATATTTTATATTTCCTTTATTAATCTTCCAGCAAATTAATGGGTATCCTCCCCCTTATCTCATATTAAAATTTTATAAAATACAACAGAGGGTTATAGGAGTAAGTCAAGTGATCACACTTAATTACATCTATCAGAAATTGTGATCCTCTATAAAATAACCCACTGAGTCAAAACTTGTGTCAGAAATGCTAATTGCAGCATATCTTTGGAGTTCTCTAGATATTTATGTTTTTATATATATGTTTGTAGTCAAATCTCCATGAAATAGTTATTATAATGAAAACTTGATGACAAAATATCAAAGGAGGAATTTTTTTAGGAATCTTACAAACAATGAGACCATATTACATTCAGTCTTCTTTACATGAAATACTTTAGACACTGTATCAGTATCAAAAATAATTGCAGTCACCAGAATAGTAAAAATTATCACACCTTCATGACAGCTATTTAAATGTGTTATTCTTCTTTTTATGTTTTTATCTGTACGCATAGGTCCTTCAATAGAACCTATCAATATGATTTCACTCAATAACCTGACCAAAGAGCAAGAGCTAATTTGAAACATTTGTATCAATTAATTGACCTTGCATTGTTTTGTCTTAAAAAATGTTAGTCTCACATCTCACTTGAAAAATGAAATTTCAAAAACAAACCATACCTAGTCAGTTTCCTTGTTTCTTTCATTACATTTTCACCAACATAGTGGCTCTCTATTAGATTTTAAAACTCTAGATCCATGTCTGACCATTCACTTGAAGTTTAATTTTGCATCATAAGTTAAAATAGTTTGGGAACATTCCCAAGTATATCATTTCTAATTAAAACTAAAAATATTAAAATACATTTAACTCTTTCAATTATATTTTATTGCACTTATTACATTATGCACTATATTAAAACAGCAAAATATTATTAAATAATTCTGTGTAAGAAAGTACATTTTTATGTTATAAAATTGTTTCCAGGCTTTGACCAAAAACTATCTACATTATTATATCTTGCCACCAATATTCTGAAATCTCTCTTCAGAGTTTAAAAACCATAAAATAATTTTAGAAAAAAAATGTAGAAGAAACAAGATACTATCTGACATGAATTCTTTTCAGTTTTAGAAAGATGATATATTTTGAATTCTTGTCATGACACCATAAAAGCAGGCAGAGCCCTTCAGTCCCGTGATGTAGGAAAATCTTATTGGAATGAGTGTTTTTTGGTTATGCTGTTCATTCTTTCGGTGCTGGATTCCGAAGCCAGTGGTTAATTGTGTCGATGACTAACTTCCATTGTGCAAAGAACTTAATTATATACTGTGGTTCAGTTTCTATTTTGCCAGGCAGTCGTTCATCCATAAAAGACTCCTGTAGAAAGTAAGTGGTAAAATGCAAAAGAAATTGAAAGCACATGATTGTAGTCAAGAAGCAAATAAGTAGCTTTCAAAGCAAAGCCAGACTACTTTCACTGGAAACTGGATTATACTCCTAACACAAAGAAAAACTTGTCAGCCAAGGAGAAATATTTTGTAATTTTGCTTATTGTTCAACATTATAACATTATTCGAACTTACTTTTTCATTTTTGTTTACTGGTCAATTAGTGAAATTCAAGTGAAACAGAATTATTTTTTAAAGTCATAAAATTTTAACAAATAATAATATTGTTCTTTGGCGAAATGTAGCTATTCCTCATCTCTTATGTTGTGAGATAATAATTGCTCTATTATATTTATGACTAGAGGTCCGGTGCATGAAATTCGTGCACGGAGGGGGGTTGTCCCTCAGCCCAGCCTGTACCCTCTCCAATATGGGACCCCTTGAGGGATGTCCGACTGCCCATTTAGGCCCGATCCCACCGGGATCGGGCCTAAACGGGCAGTCGGACATTCCTCTCACAATCCAGGACTGCTGGCGCCCAACTGCTTGCCTGCCTGCCTTCCTTATTGCCCCTAACCACTTCTGCCTGCCAGCCTGATAAGCCCCTAACCACTCTGCTGCCAGCCTGTTTGCCCCCAACTTCCCTCCTCTGCCGGCCTGGTCACCCCTAACTGCCCTCTCCTGCAGGGTTGATCACCTCCAATTGCCCTCCCTTGCAGGCTTGGTCTCTCTCAACTGCCCTCCCTTGCAGGCCGGGTGCCTCCCAACTGCCCTCTCCTGCTGGCCATCTTGAGGTGGCCATCTTGTGTCCACATGAGGACAGGATCTTTGACCACATGGGGGCAGCTATATTGTGTGTTGCAGTGATGATCAATCTGCATATTACTCTTTTATTAGATAGGATAGAGGCCTGGTACAGGGCTGGTGGCCAGCTGGTTTGCCCTGAAGGGCGTCCCGGATCAGGTGGGGGTTCCCTTGGGGTGTGGGGCGGCCTGAACGAGGGGCCTGTGGTGGTTTGAAGGCCGGCCACGCCCCCTGGCAACCCAAGCGGAGGCCCTGGTATCTGGGATTTATTTTCCTTCTACAATTGAAACTTTGTAGCCTGGAGCGGAGCCAAGCCTGGGGCTCCCTCCAAGGCCGGCAGCCATTTGTGTTGGGGTTATAATTGAAACTTTGTTGCCTTAAGCATGTGGGCCCGGCCAGGGTGTGTGGAAATCTTTGCTTCCTCTGTTGCCGGCGGCAACCCTGGCCTGCTCTCTCAAGCTCCATCCTGCCGCCATTTGTTTGAATTTGTTTGCCTTCTATAATTGAAACTTTGTAGCTTGAGTGGAGGCTTAGGCCTGGCAAGGGCAGGCAGAAAGCTTGGCTTCCTCTGTTACCTAGGAAACCTTGCTCTCTGTGGCTGTAGCCATCTTGGTTTGGGTTAATTTGCATACTCACTCTGATTGGATGATGGGTGTGGCTTGTGGGCATGGCTTGTGGGTGTGTTGGAGGTATGGTCAGTTTGCATATTTGTCTATTATTAGATAGGATAGTGGCTCCTTGGGAACTAACAGGGTAGCTTTGTAATAACCCTGGGTTATTACGGCAGACAGAGTTGAAAGATCAGGGTAGTTTCTAAAACTTTGTTTTGCTTTACTGCTGCTTTGAGTTTAGCTTATAATATCAATATATAATCATAAAAATATTAGATGTTCTCTCATGTCAGTATTGGTTTCAAATATCAAATCATTAACTCTGCAATATATTAAATCTGAAAATGCTTTATTGAAGCAGGTATTCTAATCTGAGCATAACCTACACATCCTAGTTAAAATAGGCCTCTCGAGGTCACGGGATACAATGTACCCTTCAACAGATAATTATTTCACTCATTATTTTGTGTTTTTGTAAAAAAGACTACAATTTAATTCAATTGTATTTCAGGTACTTTATTTCAGCAGTTCCCATTTGCCATTGAAATTTGTGTTAATTTGCAGGTCATTTATGTACCAAGTTGCTTCCTCTTCAACTTAAAACATGTTAAAATTTAGCAAATAGAGATGATAAATAACAAATTCCCAGAACTTGTCACTTGGTTTGAATGTGGGAAGGACATGATGAGAGGGACAGATTTGATGAGAGCAGGAAGGGTAAAGTTATCGGCTTTGCAGTCAAATAGGCCTGGGATTTGAGTTCTGAACTCTGCCAGATACGGGCTGTTGACCTTGAATAGAGAATGCAGTGCTTCTAAGTATTCATTTCCTCATGTGTGAACTAACAGTATGACACAGCGTGCAGAACTAATGGGAGCATTACATGTGATAATGTGCATACCATCCTCAGCACGTAGTAAATGCTCAATAAGTCTGGGTTGAATTGGCTCCTGCAGTGGGCCTGCAGTGGGAGAGCTATCCTGGCTGCCATGAGCTGCAGTGCTGCCAATGACCCTCCTGATGCAAAACCTTAGGAAGGAAGTCCTCGCTGAGGATATGCAAACCATAGACTTGTATTCAGAAGACTTCAAGAATCAAGGAACTGCCTAACCCTGAACTGACGTTTTCTGTTATTTATAAATTTACTTATTTACCTATTAAGAAAAATGTATTTCTCAGAGGATAGCCATAATATATAAGCTCAAGGATCAATTTTATTTTACATTTTCTCTATAAACTTAAGCAAGCTTTCTAAGTAGGAAGGTAAGAAATTTCCTGGTATGTGTTTGTTGTTGTTTGCCAGATTTTTCCAGGAGGTGAAGTGGCAGATGAGGGTGATAGTTAAAAACTAGTGAGCTAAAGGCTATGTAGAAGAGGCTAACATTTTGGAATAGGGTGGTGAGTACCTAAAAGTAATCACTTTTATCCTAGTACTCACAAAGAACTGAAGTTCACAAAATTCAAAGAAATCAGAGAAACTGAAAATGGTACAGAAAACATTTCCTTAATCACTTAAATATTGGAAAATAAAAAATTAAGAATCATTTTGCTTGGATATGAGAAAAGAGATGATTTCTAATATGGGGATTGAGGATTCTAAAATTTTTGTTACTTAGCATTTGGTCAAATGATGGACAATAATGGTGTAATTGACCTTGAATAACTTAGAGCACTAATGAGGAATAACTTACCTAAAATTAAAGGTGATCTAAAATAAAGTTTCTAAGGATAATAAAGGAATTATCCTTAACTGTTTTTAAAAATCACAGATTTTAGCTTTGATATTACCTATGAAATTGTAGGTTATTTAGAAATTAACCCATATCTTCATTATTCTTAAATTATAATCTAGCTTAAAGGCAAATTTCATATTTACTAGATAAAAAAATAGACCATCGTTTCATTTACAAGAATGCATTGATTTATTTTTAAAAACATCTTAGCCCAGCTGGTGTGGCTCAGTGGTTGAGTGTCTACCCATGAACTAGGAGGTGATGGTTTGTTTACCAGTCAGTGTACATTACTGGGTTGCAGGCTCCATCCCCAGTAGGGGGTGTGCAGGAGGCAGCCGATGGATGATTTTCATCGTTGATGTTCCTACCTCTCTCTTCCTCTCCCTTACTCTCTCTGAAATCAATAAAAACATATTTTAAAAAAATAAATACATCTTAGACATCCAGCAAGGGAATCTTAGAAAACTGCTTATAATATATTTGTATTATACTCTAGATAATTTTATTAAAGGGTGTAAAATTTGCTCCTACAATAAAAAAGTATAGAAATGGACCAGGCTCATTTGTTTTAATGCAGAACTAAGTTGCTCTGAAAGACACAGGTCTGAAGGAAACTCTTCAAGCAAAATGTGCCGAAGTCATCATCTAATCATATAATCAGTATAGTAGGTCATGGAAAGACTCAAGATACTTGTCCCCTAAAAAGTCTGACCTAGAAGAATGCTTTTTTTGTCTTAGATGATAATAACTTAGTGTTGGAAACACACATCATCATCGATTATAATACATGGAAATTGGCAATGAATGAACAAGTAAATGTTATGGACCTAATATCAATAGATGAAAAGACTTCAAGAAAAATGAGTTTGGTTTCTTTAACCCAGTTAAGATCTTAGCTTAGCCATTAAAGATTTTGTGGCATTGACACAAAATAAATATAAAACAAGCTTGCAAACAAGAAAAAGTTTTAGGTGATTTTTTTCTACTTTCCTTAAAAAATCCTCTTTATTCCCCTTTTAATCAATCTTGAATTGCTAAAGAAAACCAATAAGTCATCAGAGAAGTGCTTTAAGTGCTTAGAGCATAGGGAAAAAAACCAAAAAACTGGTCTCCCTTTCTCCCTGAGAATGCATTATTAAAAAATCTGTAAGATGTAAGATGTGTTTTAAATGTACACCCACACACCAGACAACCGCTGCCACCACAAAGCAGAAACACACTCCAACAGTGACTCGAACAGAGATCTTTGTACATCCTGCAGAGAGCTGGGGCCTTTCAACATATTTGTGGCTTCCTTGCAGGAAGCAGACGCTTATTTGTTGATGAAGCTATTATGTAGTTATGAAGCATTGCTCTTTCACTGAGGCTGTGCAATATTTTTTAAACTGTTGGTTAAAATATAGCAAATTTAAATTCTTCATCAAAAAGCGGAAAACCAAAGAATGAGATCAATCTCCCACCCAGCTTTGTAGCAAAAGTTGCCACCTCCAAGATCAGAGGACACAATGTGTTTCCATTTATAATCTCCTCATGCTTAAAACTTGGCTGTGAAAAGCCAAGTCCTTTCAAACGGATGGAATTTGGCATTAAAGCTAGTGAATTGTCTGTATTTTAAAAAATTGTCTGTATTTTGAATACCTCAGTTGCTTCTGTGGAATAAGAATGCCAAAATTCCAAGTTTTCTTATAATCATAATTCCTCTCTTCCAACTTAAATATGTAATATGATCTTCATGCTGAAGATGAATGAATTTTATCTGTTTTCACATCATGCCTAATAGAAGACTAGAAAGAAATACATATTTTAAAATATATTTTTATTGATTTCAGAGAGGGAGAGGGAGAGAGATAGAAACATCAATGATGAGAGAGAATCATTGGTGGGCTGCCTCCTGCATGCTCCCTACTGGGGATTGAGCCCGCAACCCAGGCATGTGCCCTTGACTGGAATCAAACCCGGGGCCCTCCTGTCCACAGGCAGAGGCTCTGTCCACCTAGCCAAACCAGCGAGGGCTAGAAAGAAATATTTTTATCTCCTTTCTAAAATCATATTAAATGATTTTATATCTTAAATAAAAGGACAATTCTAAGTAGAAAGAAATGTAGGCTAGTGAAACTTTAACATATAGGCTCTACTTTAAAATGTGATGTTAATTAAAATATGAACATACTAAATTTTCATTTAACATAAATACAAATATATAATTCATTTAATATAAATACAAATACATAAAAATAAAAATATTCATTTAATATAAATACAAATATATATTTAGTTCTATACTCAGCACTGATTGTGTTGTATTTATGTGAATGTGTGTGTAAACATTTACAATATATTTAGAAATGGATAAATTGTATTACAGATTAGATTTGTGCTTAAAGTATGTAGTAGATATTATATTTGCTCACCAATATTTCTCATAGAGGGTTGTATTGACTCGCTGCCCTAAAATTAGGCATGGCCTTGGGTTTTTCTTCGATTATAAGATGCGTTTAAGAGTTTGTGTATAACTTCCCTTTCTTTCTTTCCCTGCTGCCCAGACCTAGGAGGCCATGTGTTTAAGAGTGAGCTGTTGCAGAATGCTAGGCCTTCCCCATTGAGTCACTGCATGAGGACAGTTGTCTTGAAGAGTTGCCCAGACCCACAGCAGACATTGTGTAACATAAAGATAGCACTTTGTGGTGTTGAGAATCTGAATTTGTATGTTGTTTATTATGGAAGCATAATCTAGACTGGTATAATCGATAACAGTGATTTCAAACATTTGAACTAAAATTTTGAACATGCACTTTAAACATATATTTATTTACTTACAAATATCATAGCTTCTTCTTTTACTTATATATTCTGTGCATCATGAAACATACCCAAAAAGTAAAAATGGTAAATGAAATTGAGTTCTCTAATCTGTTTTTTACTCTTCAGTCTATTGTCTTTGGTACTTGATTGTCTATACCTTACTTTAGAGATCGCTCATCCAGAACTTAGTGAGACCACTGAAACTTATATAGAGATAATCCAGGAGAAATTCACACCAAATAGAAAGAGATGCTGTAATGTTGGGTTGAACTTACTAAGTCGCCCCGTGGAGAACAGTGTGGCTCGGAGGTGTTAGTGCCGTTCTCTGCACTAATGAGCTCCCAGTTTCTGCAGGGGCCTAGGAATCTCTGTGGTACTAGCTCTACTACCTCATCCTCACACGTATTAAAGCCTTTGCCTTCACATATTCTGGAATAAAGAATTCAGGTTTTACTTTCCATGGAAAATACCTGACTGTAATAACATAGATACCATTGATATTTTTGTATGTTAAACCTCTACACTAAGTAGTGGCCAATTTGAAGCTGAGGTTCAAAAATAGCATTCATATAACCAGAGTTTCTCTGGAAACATTATATTGGGAGAGGAAGTTAAAAAATGCCCCAAATCCAAGCTAAGAAAATAATTGTATGCAGTGACAGCATAACACAAAACTATGAAATTTGAAGTACTTACTATATATGTAGAAAAAAACCTCTATCAGTATATGCAGGTTTAAAATATGGCAATTGGTAATTTCCAAAATACTTTATTGCAAACCACTGTTAACTGATCCCATACTTCACCAGCTAGAAGAAATGGTATCATAAATATTTTGGTCATCATGTTTTTACTTTCCACACAGGATTGAAATGGAATAAAATATCCACTGTTTTATAACATAATTCTTCACCAGTCAAATGTTTCCGATACTATCCAAAGAGTTTTCAATTTAATGCAATAAAAATTTTATCTCATTATATATGACTACTCTGTAGCCTAAATAAGTCACCCTTAAGCTGCAAGTCAATGTTTTTCAAACCTTAGGATCTCACATAGTAAGCTATACAAAGTAAATCAATAAATTGCTTCCCAAAGCTATGATGATATTAATTAACCTCTTGTTATTGTGATGTTTAGTTCAAGGAGTATTTTCACAGATGCCAAATAAAATGTTGGTAATAGTAAGAATGTTGTTGCTATTTTCAAAGTGCATTATCTCAGGTGGCAATCAAGATGCATTCCAAGAACTTACATGTTAGTATAATGCATCACTTCTTCCAGTGATGAGATGAGCCTGGTGTCCAGGCCAACAGCTCACTGAGTTCATGTGTAGGAGCATTCCCCTTTATAGCATTCAGTGAAGAGGCTTGTTATTGAAGATGATGACACAATAAACAGACAGCCTTACGCTTAACCCAGATTCTCATCATTAAGAGTATTCGAAGCTCTTAAAAGCCTTGCCAAGCAAGATGGGAATCAACTATAAACAAAGTGGCTATGTGAAGTTTGTAGTTAGGGAGAAGGCAACCCAAGGTAAAACTCTAAATAAGTAATCATTCCCCAGGAAGGGCCTGAGATAAATGCTGATATTTAAATAATTCTAGAAACATCATCTCAGCCTTTAATTTTTTTCAATAATCCTTACAAAAACTCTTCCTCTCATCTTGAACAGATGAGGAAGATGTTCCTGAGGAAGAACACAACCTAACTAAGGTTCATTTATTGTTCAACTCATTTCAATTTGCAATGGTGTATCATTTATGCCATTCTTTGGCAATTATCTTCATTTTCAGTGACCAGTGTAATATCTGGCCCATATAAACATCCACAAGAATGTTTGCTGCGTGACTAAGTAAATAAATAAATACTTACCTATAAGCATATTCTGGATTGATATAAATGCAAGTCCAGGTACAATTAGCTTCTCACTCTTCTATGTTCCTCTGCTGATTTATGCCTTCCACTGTTATGTAATTTATCACAGTAACTTTTATTCATTTATCTTATTTGTCCATCTCACAAACTGTGACCTCCTTAACAATAGAGGTCATGACTAGTTGTGCCTATGTCCTCAAACCTTGCACCGCGTCTGGGACATAATAGGAACTCAACAAATATTTGTGCATCTGAATGAAGTTCACATCCCTCATCTGGCATAGCTTAAAACTGACCTACAAGAGCAGAAGGTGAGCACAACAATCAGATGCAAGAAAGAATAGCAACCAGAATAGTCCACTGGCATTATGGAGCAACATGTGGCTACCTGTGAAGGACTTCCTGACCCATGGCACAAAGCTGGTGGAGGGAATGGGAAAACTTCCTTGGGTTCCAGTGGTGAAGGATAAATAGGATGCTAACCATTAACCCTACCATAATCAGCTGCTTCAGAGCAGATGGTCACCACTATGGAATTCAGAACACAGATGGGCAAGAGCCATTGAAAAGACAAGAGCTGACACACAGGCTAGGTAGGCTCAAAGTCCAGGTGTCATGGATATAGGCAGCCTGGAGGTCTGAACTTTTCTTGTGTCTATGTGAGAGTCACCTTAAATTATGTGTCAGCTCTATCATAGCACCCTGAACTTATCTATCCCATGGAGGGAATGCTGGGCTTATGGGACAACTCATGGGCCCAATCCCTAAAGCTCACTGAGGCATGTGTTGAACTCATGACTGTAGTAGGGGGTAGAGGAGGATCCTGAAGGGGCAGACTGGAAGCAAAACTCTTGTGGATCCTGGGATGTGCCACACGGCAGTCAAACTGATCCCAAACATTACAGAGGAACTTCGAAAGTTTTGAGAAAGACAGTCCAAAGCACAGGGAGTCTCTTAGATGAGGGCCTAGAGCAGAGAACCCGTTTGATGGGATGAGGTTGGTATTGATCTGAATCAAAATTTCCTGAGGTATTTATTAAATATGCATATTTCTTAGTCCACCCCACCTGCCCGCCGACATACTAAGTCAGAACTTCTGTGGATAGATTTGAAATCTATGTTTAACAAGCTGTCTGATTATTCTGAGAGTCACTGATCTAATTTCTATAATCTGGCTCATTAGTATACATTGAGATTGATATCCAGGCACATTTACCACTCAAATACTTTGCATATCTGCAGCTGACAAACCAGACCAGATGGAGTCATTTTCTATTCTCCTGACATTGCATGAAGTTTTATACAGCCATGACTTTTTTACTGTCTTTTTCTCTGAATGGATTTTTTTAACGTTTTATATGAGTGTTGTATTGTGTCTTGATGATACATCTTCTATAATGCCTATTTATATCTGCAGGGCTGTCTTTTATATATTGTTTTTATTTGTTGCTTTTTGTCTATCTGTCATTTCAGATTTGAACTTGGAATGCAGGGAAGACCTTATTTATTTTTTAGCTCTTGTCACATTGTAGGTGTTCAACTAATGGATTCAACACAATGCCCATTCAAAGCTTAGCTTTGTATTCCCCTTTGAGATCTTGCAAAAAAACAATATATCAGACCTACTTTAGCAGAGGTATTTACTTCTGAAACCAAGCCCATTCCTAGAACAGAGTTTAGACAGACAGGGGATCTGCAGTCTAACCATTGAAATTAACATAATGGGTCCAGTTTTAGAGTCAGGGTGATTCAGTTTAAGAAAAAAAATGCACACACACAGATCTAGATGTCCCATTAGTGCTACTAAATAAGCTGTGTTCTTATAGCAGAGATTTATCTGAGACAGGAGAAAGCAGCTAATGCAATCCAAGCCTGGAGTGAAGAAATAGGCATCTTTTGGTTCTGAAGGCATTTGCCAGATGCATTTATCATACCATATAAATAATGAGCAAAGCATGGAACTGACACTGTAATTTCTATTCACACAAGCTGAGGATAAGAAAAGTCAGCTCACATGGGAGAAACTTGGAGCTGAAGTGCCAATGAAACATCACTTACAAAGTTGGCCAGAACTTTGTAAGTCACACAAAGGGAAAACTGTATGTTTTGTGCATAATAATTGGTCATAGAAAATTATTTTGAAAATCCAAAACCCCTGAGGAATTTAGCATGTGATGAAAAGCTACACTAACTGAACACTAAAAGGGGTCTGCATGCTCTTAAAAAGAAGTGAGAAAACTAAGCCTGTTTAAGATGGAGTCTGTATATTATGTAGTTTACAGTCAGGCGTAAATTGAGTCAAGTGAGTGAGTAGTAATTTATGTCTGTTATTGTGATTAAAATTGTATCTTTACATTGAAAATAAAAAAATCCATCCAGGACTGTCTCAACTATATTCATTTATCAGAAGCAGAATATGAAGGCTTCACAAAAACAAGATTTTCTTTCCCTCTGACCCATGAAGGTTATTAGGACCTTGGACAAATTCAAAAGTCAAGTGAAAGAAATTGTTTTATTCTGTGCTAGTTTAATGAAAGCCTAGGAGGGCAATTCTGAATTAGAGGCTTGCATGTAATTTAGCCTTGAGTTTATTATCCTTTTCAGTAAAGAATTTCACCCACAGCTTCTGAAAACCGAGCAGCTGGTTTCGGTTGATTGATGGGTCTGTTTTATGAAAACAACAAACTGCAAATGAGCTAGCTTATTGCAGTTGGTGCTGTTTCATTCACTGTCTTATGCGAAGCTTCCATCTGTAACTTTGTCAGTCACTGAAGCTGTAACCCGCGCTTTAACTCTAGATGTTACACATTTCCTTTCACCTGACGTCCTCGTCGATGAAACACATATTCACAATATCTTATAGAACTGCAAGGAGAGCCCTAGTAGTCAGGGAGGGCTCCTTTTCCCGAAATATTAACAGCTGGCAGAGAGAGCCTCTTGCCATTTCAGAGCATTCTATGATTCATACATTTATTTATGACTTCTGAGCCTTGCTTGCCTCTCTGCGGAGGTGCAGAGAACATAGCGCTTGTTCTCAAGGGGCTATGCAGAGTCTAATTTGGAGATAGGTAATAAAAGTAAACAGACAAATATGTTTTAATTAAAAATATTTCCAATTACTAAGAAGAAAAAAAATGAAGAAAGCTGTGGGACTGGTGAGTGAGCAGGTAGAAGTCTTCCTTAAGTTGGTCAGGGAAGAGCCCCCTGAGGAGGTGGCATGTAAGCAGAAATGAATAAAGGGAGGGAGGGACCCTGTTTGGACCTAAAGGAAGAACATTCTAGGCAGAGGAGAAGCCAGTGGCCAAGAAGTGGGATCAATCAAAACTTGGATTTTTTTGTTTATTTTTAAGAAAACTAAGAGCACCAAAATGACTGAAATGAGATGAGCATATAGACATCTAAGGAAAGTGACTTGTATTTTAGCCAGCTAGACAAGGGCTGAGCTTGCAATATTTAGAATATACACTGAGTGGCCAGATTATTATGATTTCTGAACGCATAATAATCTGGCCACTCAGTGTACTTCTCTTGAGTACCTCCTTTTTTTGATATCAAAGATACTATAAATCATGCACCTGATCAGTTTTCCCCTTTGCACTGGCTGATAGAAAGCTCAGTGCAAATAGGTGGTTGATCTCCAGCAAAAGTCTAGAATACTTTTGGTACCCATTTGAGATACAAATACACTGAGTGGCCAGATAATTATGTGTTCAGAGATCATAATAATCTGGCCACTCAGTGTATCTACTAAAATGGTACATTGTTAAAATCTGTAAAATTTTTAAGAATAACTACAACTAAAATGGATTGGGAGTATTAACTAAGATCATATATGTAAATAGTACCTGAATGTATTATGCAAATATTGGTGCTAATCATTTGTCATACTAGTTCTCTGTGTCTTTACAAGTAGTCTTTTACTTTTTTAAGCTATAGACGAGGCATCTGATTTTATTACATAATCTTGATTTGTATACACAATTCCACTATTAAGATATATAATTTCTGAGGCAACTTGAATGAAAACAATTGAGAAATTTTTACGTTTATACTGATGTTAATAACATTTGAAGTATAAGAGGAGGCAGGATGTATTTTTATACAAAAATATTATAGAGTGCAGCAGTTATTCAAGATTATGTGAAACATCAACATAACTATCAAAGCAACATAGTGAGGAAATTTTTATCATGCCTTAGATAGGGCATAACAACTAAAAGGATGTTTGTTTTCCTCTGGCACTTTTTTTCAATTTTTCATGTTGTAGTAACATACTTGTTACATAAAATTTACCATTTTAATTATTTTTAAATGTATTGTTCAGAGGTATTAAGTACATTAATATTGCTGTGCAAACATCACCATCATCCATCTCTATAACTCTTGTGGTCATTCAAAAATTATATTCTATATCCATGAAACCATAACTCCCATTCTTCCCTCTCCTCAGCCCTGGTAACCACATTCTACTTTTTCTCTCTGTGATTTTGACTACTCTGAGTGCCTCATGTAAGTGGAATTATACAGTATTTGTCGTGTGTGTGTGTGTGTGTGTGTGAGAGATTGTGTTATTTCACTTAGCATAATGCCCTCAACGTCCATCCACATTGTAGCATATGTCACAATTTCCTTCCATTTTAAGACTGAATGATATTTCATTGTATGTACATACCACATTTTGCTTATCCATTCATCTGTGGGTGAAAACTTGGGTTGCTTCTACATTTTAGCTGTTGTGAATAATGTTGCCATGAACATGGGTGTACAAATGTCTCTTCATGACCCTACTTTAAATTATTTGGGGAACATATCCAAAGGTGAAATTGCTAGATCCTACAGTAATTCTATTTTTAATTTTTTGAACCACTACACAGTTTTTCTTAGCAGTTGCACCGTTTTACAATCTTACCAACAGAGCACAGGATTTTAATTTTTATATATCTTCACCAACAATTATTTTCTACATTTTAAGAGTAATTGTTCTAACAGGTTTGAGGTGATAACTTGTGGTTTAGATTTGTATTGCCCTAATGGGTAGTGATATTGAACATCTTTTCATATTCTTATTGGCCACTTGTATATTTTCTTTGGAGAAATGTCTATTCAAGTTCTTTACCCATTATTTAATTGAGTTATTTGATTTTATGTTGTTGAGTTTTGGGAGTTTTCTACATGTTCTAGATATTAATTCCCTATCAGATATATGATTTGTAAATATTTTCTATCATTCTTTGGATTTTTTTTTATTCCATTAATAGCATCTTTTTATGCACATTTTTTCATTGTTCACAAAATCCAATTTGTCTCTCTTTTTATTTTTTTTGCCGGTGTCTTCAGGGTTATATCTGAGAAGTCATTACAGAAGCTAATGTTGGAAAGCTTTTGCTTTATATTTTCTTCTAAGAGATTTTTTTATAGTTTTAAGACTTACAGTTAGGTCTTTGACCCACATTATGTTAAAATTATTGAGACTGAATTTGTGACCTAATATATGTTCATTCTGGAAAATATATCATGTATACTTGAGAAAAACGTATATTTTTTTGTTGAGTAAGGGTCTGTACTAGTATATTTCTGTTAAATGTAGTTGGTTTTTATTGTGTTGTTCAAGTTCTCTATTTTCTTACTTATCTTTTGTGTGGTTGTTCTAGTCATTCTTGAAAGTGAGGCATTGGGATCTCTAATTATTACTTTAGAATTATCTTTTTTTTTTTTTCAATTCTTGCTGTATTTATTTTAATGGCCTAAAATTAGGTACATCAATCTTGGTAACAGTTGTATTTAACCTTCTATTAATATATAATGTCATTCTTTGTCTTTTGTAAACTCTTTTAAAATTTATTTTGTCCTATACTAGTAATGCCACCTCTAATTTGAATTTATATAATCTTAATTTGAATAATATGCAAAACTCTGTTCCTTTAGAAACTTACCTACACCTCTTTTATTTTTTGATGTCATAAAATTACATCAGTATGCATCATTTGTTCAAAAACATAATCTAATACTCTTTTTAACATTTAGTCTTTTAAAATATGTATAAAACAAAATGTGAAGTATGAAGCTAAGTTACAAAAATATTTTTATAATTGCCTGTGTATTTAACTTTTCTGTGCTCTTTATTTTTTCATACTGCTTTGAGTTACTATCTAGTGTCCTTATATTTCAACTTACAAGACTTAGCATTTCTTACAAGTCTAATGGTAACAATCTCCTTCAGCTTTTATTTATCTGAGAAAGTCTTAATTTCTCCCTCACCTTTGAAGGACAATTTTGGCAGATATAAGTTTTTTAGTTGACTGGTTTTTCTTTCAACACTTTGGGTATATCGGTCCACTGCCTCCAGGCTGCCAAAGTTTCTGATGAGATAATTTCTGGTTTTCTTATTGAGGATCCCTTGTATGTGATGAGTCACGTATCTCTTGATGCTTTTATGAATCTCTCTTATCTTTGGCTTTTTACAGTTTCATTGTAATGTGTTTTGGTGCAGGACACTTGAAGTTTGCTGAGCTTCCTGGATGTTTGTATTCAAATCTGCTACCCAATTTGGAAACTTTCAGTCATTATTTCTTAATATATTGTCTCTTCACCTTTCTCCTTTTTTCTCTTCCTGGGACTCCTACAACAAATATATTTATATTAGGGACCCAGTGCACGAATCCATGCACCTTTAAAGGAACTGTGACCCGCAAGGCTGCGGTGGGCACAGGTGCGGGCTTAGGCCATCCTGTGCCCCCCCTCCCGGTCCCTACCATGGTGGCCCCCGGTCCCCTCTCTGTCGGCAGTTCCTCCCCGCTCCCACCACCACTGCTCCCATGCTGACCCCGCTTGAACCACTGACAGTGTAGAGCAATTGTGGCCGGCACCAGCCTGAGTGGGTGTGAGCGGGACCTGCACCATCAGCGGGTGCAAGCGGTTGCTGCTGCCCTGATTGCCCCTCAGGAGCAGGGGGAGGTAGAGAAGCCCTCAGGGGCTATCGGGGCCAGCGCTGGACACCAGCAGTGAGTGCGAGTGGCAGCTCCGGTGCCAGCAGTGGATGTGAGTGGAGCCTGCACTCTCACCTGCTAATGGCACCAAGCAATTGGGACCAACACTGGGCAGCGGGTGTGAGCAACAGCTCTGGTGCCAGCTGTGAGTGTGAGTGGGGCCGGTGCCAGCAGTGGGTGCGAGAGGCAGCTGCCAGCCCCGATCACCACTTAGGAGCAGGGGGAGGTGGAGAAGCCCTCAGGGGCGATCGGGGCCTGTGCTGGGCACCAGCAGTGGGTACGATTGGCAGCTCTGGCGCCAGCAGTGGATGCGAGCGGGGCCTGCACCAGCAGCAGGTGCGAGCACCGGTTGGGACCAAAGGATTTTCAGTAACCACCAGAGGCTCGCCCCGATGACAGCGACTGGAACCCCGCCTTGGTCTGGTGCCCCCGCTCACCTGCTCCACTATCCTCCCACGGCCGAGCCCACCATGTTCCGTGCGCACCCCCTGGTGGTCAGCGCACATCATAGCAACTGGTTGTTCAGTTGTTCCTCCATTTGATCTATTTGCATATTAGGGTTTTATATATATAGCTAGATAGTGGATTGTGTCTAACAGGTTGCTCAGGCTGTATTCACTTTTTGTTGTTGTTGTTCTGACTCAATAATTTCAAGGGTCCTATGTTCAATTTTCCTGATTGTTTCTTCTGTTAAAGTCTGTTAAAGTTATTGTACTTTTCAGTCAGAAAATTTATTTTTGCTTTCTTTTTTTTTCTGTATCTTTACTATTATTTTCATACATAATTTTTTTACTCTTTCCTTACCTTTTATTAGTTCTTTTAGCATCTTCAAGACAGCTATTTTTAGTCTTTACCTAGTAGATCTGCCCTCAGATTTCTCTAAGGGATAGTTTCTGTTGGTCACTCCCCACATGTGCCCCACCCCTACACCCCTGAGAATGGGTCAGACTTTTCTATTTCTTTATTGGACTTGTGAATTGTTTTGTGTGAGATACTGGGCATTTAAATATAATAATACTAGTGGCCCAGTGCATGAAATTCATGCACATTAAAAGGGAATTAATTAGAGGAAATACTTTAATAATGCTATTTGCCCTTTCTCTATAATAGAAGTGTCAGAGATGAAATAAAATTAGTAAAATATATATGAAAATCTCCCTCCTGTCAGAGTCTGGGGCGCGCCATGGGACCAAGAGTCACGTCCCTGCCCACCACCCACACGTGCTTTGAAAATACAGGAGATCCAGACTCGGCTGGCCTTACCCCCATTGGGTGAGACCCAGACCTGGCTGACCCCACCCCAGTCAAGCCCTCCAGCTGGGGAGGCACAGCCTCAGGTCCCCTGGCCTGGTGCCAGGTGGGGGGTGCAGTCCCAGGTCCCCCATCAAGCCCTGCTAGGCAGGGGGTGCAGCCTCACGTGCCCTGCCCTGGCCCTGGGGCAGGGGGTACAGCCTGAGGTCCCCTGGTCCAGCGCTGGGGTAGGGGGTGTGGCGTGAGGTCTCCGTGCCTGGTGCTGGGGTGAGGGGCACAGCCTGAGGTCCCCCATCAAGCCCGGCCGGGCAAGGGGCACGACCTGAGGTCCCTCGTCCTGGCCACGCACAATGCAGCCTCAGGTCCCTGCTGTTTGGTCGTGACATTAGGGCATCCTGGCTAATTTGCATATTCCTCTATTATATAGATAGATGGTAATTCTGGAGATCAATATCTCCTGTTCTCCCAGTGTTCACTGCTTCCTATTTGTACGTATTAGATTTTTATTTTACTTCTGTAAGTTATCTGTGCTGAGGATTAGCCTGAGATGTAAACATAAGGTCAGTCTTTTTAGGTCTTTCCTGATCTTGTACCTTCCTCTGAGTACACATGGTGACTTTCCAAATTTCATAAGCATATGATAATTCTGGTTTTTAATGTCAGTTTCCCAAATAGCAGAATAGAAAAATCAAAGGGGGTAGAAGGGTTTAAAGTACTGGCTTTTAAAATCAACCAGATGTTGCTTAGCTGGAGGGGAGGGACTTGCAACCTTGAGAGAAGGTACAACCAACAAGAATGGCTGCTACCTCTCTGTCTGCCTTTCTGTGACTACTTAGAAGCAGCAATAAGCAATCGTGTCCCAAGTGTTTTGAGAACAGGTTCTTTGTTGCCCATCCTGGATCCTGAAAGTGATATTAAAACATGCACAGGGCTGGGGGTGTTGGGGTGAATAACGACTGTCTAACAAAGAGTTGAAATTGACAAAAATTAACCATGGTTAAACATCTAACTATTCCCTGGAATTTGTAAACCTTCAATAGCCTTCAGCATTCCAAAAATAGTTATGTCATACAGACTAAGCCTATGTCCTCGTTGCCTGGTGGAGAGACTGTACTTTCCTAGTGCTTAATAAGCATTTCTAGTGTTTCTTAATCTGCCATCTTCCCAGGATCCCATTCCTCTGGTACTTTTAAATTTGAATTTAGTTCCCTAACCACATGAAACTTGTGAATATGATTGAATATGTATGCTGTGTCCCTATTTTACTTTTCAGAAATAAAAAAGATAATTCAGCAATGGAAAGCATCCTCGGTTGTTGTGTTGTGTTACTAGGAAATGACACTTTTCAGTCTATAAACCATGCATTTTGGGTTTCGTTTCAACCCTGTAAGGAGCTCAATGCAGATTTTATTCCTTTAGAAATTGTGTTGAAATGACCAAGAAAAGTATAACCCAATACTTCATTATTGCTTCCATAATATTTTAATAAGTGCAAACTCAATCAGAAACATATGTAGTGCATTTTATTGGAAAGCCAGCAAGATTAAAATTTAAGGGAGAGAAATCTTTGATAAAATTTATTTCCATTGTAATACAATTATTTTGGATTTTGAGTTACAAGGCAAAACGCAGTTGGTTCACATGTTCTTAAAAATTACTATGACATATTTTAAAGAACTTCTTCATGAAGATGTGGTATAGGATACTCTTCTTTGTATCTGGTATTTAACTCCTTAGAACTCTTTGCACCTGATTCTTAAAAGTTTTTCATTCTGCTCTATTTCAATGGATAAACTCCTGAAAGTAAAATTATAAGTTCTGAAAAATTTTAAAGTTGAGCATGTGGTACCAAGCTCCTAGGATAGCTACTCACCAAGAATCAATGGTGATGACAAATTGCTTTTATTGAATTCATCCTGGGAATCAGCTGCTTTAAAATGAAGCAAGTAATCCCTTCTAAAATATTTTATAGACTGCTTCCACATACTGAAGGGAAATAGAGATTTGGGGCAATTATCTAGATGAGTTTGGGTTAAAATTTCCCTTGCTTGAATCATATTGGATAGCTGAGCCAAAGCGTACTTCAGACTTCATTAACTTATTCTAGGAACAGAATAACGGATTAAGCCTTATTTAATCAGACTGTTGAAAATAGTTTTACTGTAATCCATGGAAGTAAAGGGGAATTAAAAAGAAAGGACTCAAATTCTACTTTTCTTTCTAATAAAACAACACATACAAATGCAATGTATGCTACTGTCCAGTTCTACATCTTAAACCATCTACATTGTCATTATAGTACTAATGCTAATGATAATGACCTTGAATGTTACACACAAAAAATTAACAAAATTTGTTTGGTATTTTTGTGAAATAAAGCAGCAATTTTCCCAAAGATATTTAGAAAATACATTTAGCAAGAATTGAAAAAAAAAGAGAATGACATTTCCCTAATATTTTTTAATGAATAATTTCCCCCCAAAATGTTTATAAATGTGTCTCTTTTATACTTGGTAAAAAAATCTCATACACAGTTTAGAAAAATTGAATGCTGTTGATGCTAAGGTTATGAGTGCAGGTCCTCAATGAAGAATATTAGGTGAAGACTGAGACAAAGATCTTAGTACTTGAGAAGGAAGAAAGCATGCAATAAGAAAATGTGGCACTTAAAGACCTACGAAGCAGTGTGGGTTCACAGAAAGAAAGAAAATAGTAATGGAGTCAAGTTGAGGAAATGGGGAATGAGTAGGAGTTGCAAACAAAAATAAGTATTTGCATGTAAAGATGTTAAAAAGAAGTTCCAGAGATCCTGAGTGTGAAGCAGCCAACTTAGAGGAGTCACCTGCATTCTTAACCCAGGAGTTGTATTTGGAGCTCTGCCAAGGATAATAGCTAAGAAAGATGGCCAAACCTGCTGTGGGTGGGGCTGAAGCCGAGAGAGCTCTAAAGTTAGCTTATGTTAAATCAGAATTCTCAACTTTAATAGAAATGAAGTTTTATATTAGTTTTCCTGAAAAGTTTTTATTCCATGATTCTTGATAATTTAGATAATTACTTTAATGCTAGCTGTGTATTCTTTGTGGAATAACTTTGGGAAAATGATTAGGGAGGAGGCATCACAGAGAAGACAGAAGAACTGGATCTAGCCTTGCTTGCTGCCCAAGTATAATTGAATCACAAGTAACAAATAACATAGCACTTCTCGAAGTTATCACAACCAATGCATTGTAGGATGTAAACCACAGCCAGATCATTTTCTTCCTTCCTTCACTTATTTTCTTATATTCATTCCTTCATTCACTTTCTCATTCCATAAATACATAGCATGTGTCTACCAGTGTCAGACAATGTGTTAGGCATTGAGAAAAAGTGGTGAACAACAACAACAAAATAGTACATGTCCCCTGATGTTTTGGACATCTATTTTCAAAGAAGCAGAATGACAAAGAACAGAGAAATGATTATTTTTTAAATTATGATAAGTGTTTTTATTGGGCTAGGAAAAAGAGGAAGAGCAAGAAGGAGGGAGGAAAAGATGAAGGAAAGGAGTGAGAGAAATAGGAGGAATCTATTTTACACAGGCTGGTCATGGGGTTGACATTTTTAATTTGAGATCTCTGAGACTTCCAATTTGGATAAGAAACAATGAAGCTCAGAAGGCACCGTGGTAGAATATACAGGTTGGGTTACAAACAGTGTTATAGCTTCTGTGTTGTATTTTATTTGAAAATACTGCAGAATAAATTGTGGGATATAACTGTAACTCCACTAAAATCCAACTTTTTTTTGTCTACTCCACATCTGCAATCATATAGCTGAAAACATCAGGAGAAAAAGGTCTCACCAAGGTGGTCTCCTTGAAATCAGAAAGAACTGCAAATGGGATCCTAATGCTACAGAGCAATAAAACCTCATTTCCCAATCCTTCCACTCTCCCACTGCCTTAGAAGATTCCATACCCTTCTTCTTTCCTCACTCTCCAACATCAATTTTTTTTTTCATATCTTCACTCTCAATTGATGACTTCACTCCTTACGCCACTAAAAAAATTAAAAGAATCAGAATAGAACTTCCATAAAGCTCAAGTACATTAATTCAGCATTTGTGCCCCATGGGATATTTGAAGTGTTTGTGCCCTGGTAAAAATGATGGTATTCAAGACAGATGAAAGGTACTATAAGCCTTACTCCTGTATAAATGATTTAAATTTTTCATGCAAGGGTCATGGTCTACATCCCTCTTGTTCCTGAAAATTATTGATTCCTGGAAGACTGAGTTTCCTAATCAAATGACCAAGCTAGATGCTTGAAACCCTCAGAAGAGAGAGTTATTTAACTTGGAGTGGCTAGATTGTGAAAGAAAACCCATAACGCCTCACTTACAAACACTTCGAGAGGCTATTTGTCCAAAGTTTCAGATAATTGCTACATTTTCTTTTTTTCTTTGAAATCATAATAGTTACTCATACAGAGTAAAAATATAGCAAGAATAGAGGACCCTATAAAGAAAACACAATGATTCTAATATTAGGAAGCTGTTTAAGGAACTGGATCTCAGAAAACACAGGACTCTACCTAACTTTAAGTGTGCAACTCATGGAAAGGAGCCTACCAGCAGTACAATGGTATCTGCAGGCCAGGGTCAACTAGCCTCTGTATATTAAGTCACAAAGTATTGTGTACTTTTTGTTTTATACAAAATTTTCAGCAATATAGCTTACATACTGTATATATATATTTATAGAGGTTACATTGGTTTTAACATATAATTTTCAGTTATGCAACATTATAATTCTACATTGATATACACTACAGTGTGCTCACCACCGAAGGTCTAATTTCCATCTGTCACCATACAATTTACACTCTTTACTCATTTTGTCATCCTCTCATTCCATTTCCTTCTGGTAACCACCAATCTGTTGTCTACATCTATGATTGTTTTAGTTGGTTTTGGTTTGTTTGTTCAGTAGCGTATATTGTCCTGTTCTTTGCTCGCTCTCTCTCTCTCTCTCTCTCTCTCTCTCTCTCTCTCACACACACACACACACACACACACACACACACACACACACACATACACACACACACACATACACACACACATCCAAACAAATGAAAATTGAGTAACTAGCCTAGCTGGGTTTCACCTTATTATTATGCATGGATAACCCTTATTTACCAAATAATCTATCCATATATATAAAAGCCAAGTGACCAGAATGCTGGAATGACCAGAATGACCGCAATGACTGGTCACTATGATGCGCACTGTGGCCAGCCAACTGGCCCTATCGAGTGGAAGGCCCTCACCCCGGCTGGCCCTAGCTGAATCGGGGTCGGGGCCAGCCAGCCATCCTCCTGCAGCCCCTCCCCCTGGCTGGTCCTGGCCCTGATTGGCCCTCCTGACCCCAATCGGGGATCGGGCTGGCCAGCCAACACCTCACCCCTCCTCCTGGCCAGCCCCACCCCCGATTGCCCCCCCACCATGATCGGGGGCAGGGTTGGCCAGCCAACCTCCCTCATCCCCTACCCCCGCTGGCCTGGCCTGATCAGTCCCCATCAAGGTGGGCCGGCCGGACCCCTCCCATGCACAATTTTGTGCACCAGGACTCTAGTTTACACATAAGGTTGGTGCTCACATTTGCATGAGAACATTTATCAACAAACACAGATTTAAAGGATGACCAATATGCCTAAAACTGCATAGCTGGCAAATTAATATTTTTTGCTTTTTATTTCAAGCTTCTGATTTTTCAAGACATCAGATCCACCTTAAAGCCAGGACTCCAGCTCTTGCAATATGTCCAGACAGGTACGAACTCGCTGGAATTTTAGGCTAGACAGGCTTTCTGGGCACCTCATTATATTAAGAGACAGAGTGAACAATAGATGGAGCATTCAACAGATCTAGGAGAGTACAAGGGATGGTCCTGTGTTAAGGGTGTTCTTATGTAGAAGGGGTTCCTATGTTAGCAGGCATCACATCCCTTTTTAAAAAGCTTAAATTTCCATACTACTGTTCCTTTGGGCCATTTGGGTAAATAAAATTTTTCTACAACTGTCAATTTAACCTTTGTCTATTTTATGAAAAAAACAACATATTCTGTATACCATGACTTGCATATCATTTGTAGGTCATGTTGTTTTCTATGTTTGCACAGCTAACCCACCTGCATTTATCTAGCAGTGCTGATGTTTGTTTAATCATCATTTGCCAACAAGGAAAACTAAAAACTGGTGGAGAAAATTGCAGAGACAGAGAATGAGGTTAAAGACATTCTTAGACTGACCTGTAATAACCCACAAAGGAGCATTTAACATGGCACCGTCATTGATTTCTTAAGAATGCCAGGGACTCTTTCTTTCTCTAAGCTGACAAACTGGGAGCTCTGGGTTCATGGGAGTGAGTTACAACTTGCATACTAAGTTTATGGCCTGTCTCTGGCGCAACTTTTATCAGCGATGTTAGACAGAAGAGTGCTCTGTCTCTGTTTCTCTCATTGTGTTTATCTCTATTGTATTCCCACATGTGCTGTTAGTAGAGAAAATATAATTATTTATCACTGTAATTTTGCTTCCAGCAAGTTCTAATTATAGCACTTTGGCAGAGTGAATACTGACAGAATTATGTTGTTGAACAGTCCATGGAAGGGGCTGAGTGCTATTCTTGTTTCATCAGGATTATATAAAATTTAAGACATGGGATGACTAATTTCTCCCAATAAGTACAATGAGTTATTAGTTGAAACAAGGTCATACAATTCACGTTTTTTTTCTTTCTCTTCTATACATAGTTTACATTGCACCCATCGCCTTCACTGCAGGCTTATACATAATTATGCCTTTTAAATTATATATAAATTCTGAATGTATTCTTTGTTTATACATTGACATTAAAGGTTGAAACAATTTAGTTAAAATCAGAAATTTTTATTTTGAAACTGGAATGACTTGGAAAGAAAATCAGCTTGATTTTTTCCTGATAATGTTTAATTGTTCTCTTACCATTACCATATTTAATTTATAAGATCATTGTTTTTGATTTAGTAATCTCTGCTAAGGCTAGAGATTGTGGTAATATATTCCATTATTTATTGACATTATTGTACCCAATTGCATACCGTATATAAAATGGACTGATATGAAAATACCTCAAATAAACGATAATAACTGAAAGGTAGATTAAAACTGTATCTGGAATATTAAATGCAAAATCTAGCTAACTGAACAAACCAGAATTTTCAAAGAGAAATGTCACCTACAATGACTAATGTTATTTATTTATTTTGGGTTTGTGTATATTTTTATGTTACCTTCTTATTTTTTTTATTTTTGTTAATCCTTACCCAAGAATATTTTTCCCATTGATTTTTAGAGCAAGTGGAAGGGAAAAGAGAGAGAGAGAGAGACAGAGAGAGAGAGAGAGAGAGAGAGAGAGAGAGAGAGAGAGACAGACAGACAGACAGACAGACAGACAGACATATGACCAAGGCTGGGGATCAAGCCTGCAACTGAGGTATGTGCCCTTGACCAGAACTGAACCAAAGACCCTTCAGTCTAGGACTTACACTCTAACCACTGAGAAAACTGGCTAGAATTTATGTTACATTTTTATTGTTTTTTGAATTCCAATTGTGTCTTTTATGCAATCTTACATATAGTAACTTGTGTGGGTGTTATTTTATCAGATGAGTTATACAATTTTGTCTTGTTTTGCTTTGCCATTTTTTTCAAATGAATGTATTTCCTTTCCAGAACAGGATGGCCAAGTTCGAGCTTGACAGAGAAATCATAGGTAACCAAAGAGTGCAAAAACTGAGGTTTTAACAAACAACAACTTAACATAGTTTTTTCGTACAAAGTTTTGGAGGTCATGGGAAAATCTGAGTGGTACTGAGAAGTGTGCTGTCACAATTCTGTGAGCAAAAGTGTGCTATCAGAGCACAGTTCAGAACATTTATGAAGAGATCAGAGGGCAAGTGTTTGCATTTGAAAATAGTGCTCTTCCTCTTTCTCAAAATCACCACATAGTCTATGTATCACCATTTCTCTGAAGGTACAGATACCAAGAGCATTAAATAATTTCTCTCACATATATTTCCATTCATTGTTGCCCTGTTGTTTTGCTCAGAAGTCCTTCTTCCTGCCTCTGCCCTTTCTCCCTCCCAGCACCAGCATTCCAAGTTTCTCAGCTGATAACTATAGTGCCACATTTTTTTTCTTTCTTTTACTTCTCAATTCCTTCCCATTGAAAAATATTCATTTGCCACCCTGGTTGTTTTGGCTCAGTGGATAGAGCGTTGGCCTGCAGACTGAAGGGTCCCAGGTTCGATTCTGGTCAAGGACACATGCCAGGGTTGTGGGCTCAATCCCCAGTAGGGGGCATGCAGGAGGCAGCCAATCAATGATTCTCTCTCATCATTGATGTTTCTATCTCTCTCTCCCTCTCCCTTCCTCTTTAAAATCAATCAATAAAAATATATTATTTTTAAAAAGAAATATTTATTGCTGTGGCAAAGTACCTTATCCACAAGAAGAAAGATGAAGAGATGCATTCATTTCATTCACCTAGATATTATTTATGTGACAAAGACAATGAAAACACATTTCCAACATATTAGGCTAATTTAATCTAGACTGGGATTAAAGGCATATGGAGAGATAAACTAAAACAGGATATGGACCTAAGTATTGTGTGTGTGTGTGTGTGTGTGTGTGTGTGTGTGTGTGTGTGTGTGAATGTATGCATAGTCTGACATGGAAATTCAGAGAAGAAAATAGTTATTTCTCTGAGGCTCATGAAGGGACTCTTTCCCTAGAATATCACACTTGACCTGGATTATGAAGGATGCATAAATTTTTGACAAACAAATGAGAAGCAGGGAGGCAGATTGTTTTAGGTGGGAATTCCATACATAAAGTATGACTTATTCAAAAGAATGTAGGAACACACAAGACATGTTTAGAGAAGAGAAATCTGCTTAATGAGGCTGAAACATGAGTCACATGTACAGGAATATCTGGAAACAAGAGTTATGAGTTTTTGAGCCAGATGCTAAAAGGAAAGTATGCTCAGATAAATTCAATAGAATCCGAGGAGACTTTAAAGATATTTGAACTGAGAATTTCAAGGTCACTGTTGAACTTTATGCTATTAATAAAAGTTACATAAAAATGAATTGCAGCGGACCAGATTAGAGCAATATTCAGGAAAAAAATATAAGAATCTGTAATTTTTGTCAATAGACAATAATTTAAGACAGAGATATAAAGCTTCTAACACTATTTTATGAATTAAATTTTATCTGTTGTTACATAGACCATTTATTTGAGAGTCATCAAAGTACATTTTGCACATTACAAAAGATTGCTGATGATTAGCAGATTCAAAAGTAAATTACACAACTACTTGCAAATCAATTCACTTGACCTTTAAATGCCCAGTTAATTTTTGTTATATTTTGAATGGATATTTGCTTTATAAATGAGAAAGAACTAATATTTATAAGGTTGTACTAGACATTTTGCTTTCACATTTGATTCTTAAAAATACCTCTGTGAGCAATCTATTAACCTAATTTCTAGCGAAGCAAATAGAACCTCTGGGAAGCAAAATTAATACTCATGGTAACCCAGCTGTAGAGCGGCCTACATGGGATTTAAAACCATATACAATTGCTACTACCAGGATGTTGGTGACAGTGTTCCTTGTGCAAAGAAATAAATAGTTAAGAACGCAAATTTTTGTAAAAGTAAAGTTTGAGGCCTCCTGGAATTGATTTCTGTTTTGAATTAATGTTTAAATGTTAACGTTAGAAAAGTTAAATTAAATCAAATTTAGGCTAATATTTCTGTAATGATATATAAAGCCATTTGGGGTTACAATTATTTCCATTTTAAAGAATAAAATTTCCCTTTATCCATGGTATAACTTTTGCCTGCCCTCTGGGACTCTCCCAGAATTTTTAAGTGACTCTTGGCCTTCTTCCTGAATAACTGCACACAAATCTTGGCCCCTTTTTGATAACATGAATACCAGAAAAAAAGGTACTTTACTGTTTTTAGGATACCACAAGACCTTTGTGTGGCACTCCTTTAAGAATTTATGTTATAATTTCAAAATTTTCCTAACAAGCTGATGACTCCATCTCCCATCATAGCCAGTAAAATGATTTATTATAATAACATGGAAAAAAAGAGTAAAATTTCTAGTGTCAGCATTCTTGCTGTATGCAAGGGAGAACATGCTTGCTAATAGGAATCGAAATAGCTAAAGGCAGCACATAAATACAAACCCAATTTCTAAGTAAGCGATGAACTACTTCATCCTTTCCAGGCATGTGGCAGTCTTTCAGCTTTCTTCACCTCATATAATAAGAGTACAATGTGTACATTATTTGGCTGCTTCTGGAAGATGCTAGAGAGAGAGAGAGAGGAAGAGAGAGAATGCATAGCCCAACCTTTTAATAGGATGCTTTTTGACTAATCATTTCAGTGTGCTCTTTGTAGAGAAAGTAATATTGTTAACACCAAACTAAAAAGGGGCCTGACGTTTTACAGCTCACAATTAAAAGATTTATCAAATTATCAAGCTTTCAAGCATAATTTCAGTTCAGAGGGAAGTACCAGCGTCCCAAAGGAATGTGGGAGGATTGCCTGAGGCAGGGTGCTAACAGCATGTGCTGCTATTCAGAGTGATCAGGCTAAGGGTGTGCACCTAAGAGTCACACACACTGTGTTTTAACAAGGAGACTGGGCAAGGGGGAGGGGACTTGTGGTTGAGAAAGAGATACCTCCCAGTAGGCAGACTCAGAATTATTATGCATTTTTGAATAACTGTGAAAAATTGATTTTTATTTTTTAAAGAGATTTGCTTCAGGGACTTGATTGTTACCCATTCTAACTGTACCTCCTCAAGTTTGAAAATGGTGGTAACTTGAAAAAAACAAGAATGTGTATGACCAGGAGAAAAAAACACACACACACAGCATTTTTTTTCTGCAATTGAATAATCCTACAAATCAAAACTGAATTCAAAATTCATCCAAAAACTTTACAAAAGAGACCTAGTCAACACTGGAGGTTGGCATCATCAGAGAATATCAAGCCTTAGTCAGTGTTATTTAAGGAAACTTTGAAGAATCTGATGCCAATCGAGAGCTAATGCCAAGACCTGCATCAGGAATGTCTGTATCTCACGGGCATCCCTCTGTGGAGAGTGGCAGCTCATCCATCTTACCTCTTGTGTTCTCCTGTGGGGAGAAATATAAGAAAAATGACTGTGAGGACTAGACATAGATTCATTCCTATGCTCAGAACATTTAATGAGATAGTTATACCAAAGCTTAATTGAGGGCTAAAGTATAAAATTTTATGGATTAATACATAATCCATTTTCTACTTGAAATCTGAAAACTTTTCTCTCAAAGCTATGTAGGTTGATTCATTAAAAATAACTGTAATTATACATTCTAGGTTGTATAGCCAGCCACCTATTTACACATAAAAAAAAAGTAACAATGGTATATGAAGACTGGAATCAGCTGCCATTATCAGCTCAGCACCACTTCATTGACTCACACTGAGCAACATGAAATATTTGTGATTTGCTTCGTGAGTTTTATAAAAATCCTTCCTGACACAATGCAATCACTAATTTTTATTGTCTCCTAGGAGTTATTATTCTGAAGATGACTGACTGAGATGAAGTTGAAATTTTCTAAGAGTATTTGTACTAAAATAGTAATTTTACAACTAAAACCTAATTATACTACAAAATGAGTATCTTTTGAGGTAAAGACACCTTAAATACTATACAAATGATGGCTAGCTAATTGTGTTAACTAAGCTATGTTATCAATCAAGGTCAACCTTCCACACCCAATTAATATATGTGCAGCATATTCTGCAGAGCAATTTTAATTTGTATTTTAATGTATTGGCTGTTACTCAAAACCTAATGCAAATGTTAATTGGTCTAAACTAAATAAGAGCTGCTTTGAATGACCTGTATTATGGAGAGAAAAGTAAACCAAACTTTTATAATGATCTTGGGTCATGACTGTTATTTTTCAGTAGCTGTACTTTAAATGTTTACAGTGCAAATGAGCAGGTTCAATGTAGCCATGTTTTCAAAAAAACAATTTTCACACAGAAAGAAAAAATATATTTATGAATGGTATAATGTTACATATTGGTTCATTAACACAGATTACTTACTTTCACTGACTTAAAAGTCAAAAATAAAATAAAAATACTGCCCCATCCATGTGGCTCAATTGGTTAGAGCATCGTCCCATACACCAAAAAGGTTGAGGGTTAGATTCCGGTCAGGTCACATACCTAGGTTTCAGGTTTGATCCCCAGTTGGGGACCATATGGGAGGCAACCAGTTGATGTTTCTCTCTTATATCAATGTTTCTTTCTCTTTCTCTCCCTCTCTCTCACTCCCTCTCTCTCTAAAATCAATAAAAATGTCCTCGAGTGAGCTTTAAAAAAATAAAATAAAAATACCATAGAAAGCTAAAAGCCAAACTATAAACGGATTTAGTTTTGTGCTTGAGATAAAATTCAAAATCTAAAAAGGCTTAGTTTAGTTTGAGAAGTTGTTTGGTGTATAAAAACCTTTCAAAAGAAGAATAAAATTGGAATTTATTTGGATCTATGTAAGAAAATATTATTTAATACTAAAAAACAAAAAAATTGAAGTGACAATCTTTTAAAATATAAATTACTGGCTTTTATTAACTGTAACTCTTTTGCACTTAAGGGGGACTTAGCTGGTAGTTTGACTTATCATGTTTGGGTTGTTTATCATATTGTTATTATTTTATCTTGTCTTCATTTTTTCTCAAAAAATAGGAAAGCAAGTAGTGTTTTTTATATCTAATGTGTCTATGAAAGAAAGAGGCTTCCAAGCGTGTTCACATTGACTATTGATAAAGGTCAAGCCTCTTTGCATTGCTGTGTTGGGTTGTGAAGATTCAAAGCAACATTCAAACTGGGTAAAACTGGACTTAGCATGAATGGTTTCTCTTCACATTTTTTACTCTACCGCAGGAGGAATTCCGCTGCTCACTGGGCAGTGCATTTCCAGTAGGATAGGCGGTGATTACAGTGCCTAATGTAATACTTATTATTTAAGGCATACAATAATGCTTAGAGAATTCTGAAAAGATATAGTCTCCTAAAAAGTACTTTCGAAGCATTTTTTGAATAATAAACATATTTATGATCAGTTTTGTCAATTACTTGTATCTACTTAATAACATAGTTATAATGCAGTAAGAACACAATTTTGGGGCATAAAGGCTGACTTCCACAATATGATAAACATACATTAGTCAGGAAACAAAAAGACAATGTAAAAATACAGAAGAAACAATAGGTTTTAAAAAAAGATTGGGTCAAAATATAAAGAAAACTAAAATGTGGTATGATTTTAAGATGTAGAGTAAGAATAAAAAAAACCCATTTGATTTTAAAACTAGGAATGCATTTTTAGTGGCTCAAGTATCATGGCATTATTCCAGGACAACATTTGACATGGCAGTAAACATTTAAATAAACATAGCAATATTAACATGCATATTAGATTCCAGCTCTAAGAGTAAACATATGCATAAAACACAACCAGGTCTGCATAGCATAATAATTATATATATATATAAATATATTAATACTAGAGGCCCGGTGCACAAAATGTGTGCACGGGGTGGGAGAGGGGCCCCTCAGTCCAGGCTGCACCCTCTCCAATCCAGGAACCCTCAGGGAATGTCCGACGGCCGGTTTGTGCCCACACTTTTAAGAGATGACAGCTCCATTGTTGTTTCTTTCTTTTCATGCTTAAACCCATTGGAATTAGTAAGTATTCAAAGTGTGTATACATTTTGGGGGGACACCCTGTGTATCTCTAGTCAGTGGTGAAAGGAACCAACGGCGGGTTTGGAACCCCCAGACAGGGAACCTCGCTCACTCCCTGCATGTCTCCCCACTCCACTTTCCACCTTTGTGGGCAGCAGGAGAATCAATGTTTTCTCTCATTAATTCAGAAAAGCACATCCTGTCACCTGCTGCCCGGCAAGAGTGCGCTAGGCCCCAAGCAAGCGAGGCTCAGTCAGGGCAGCCTTCACTCATGGGTGTTGGCACCCAAAGTGCACATTCCTCCTCTGCAGTCGCCCCGACTATCCCACCATTTCACTGAGAGGATGGAACTCCTCGCCTCCTCTGGGTTCCCGATCTCTAATGCTGACTAAAGGCACCTCAGCGAGGGCCGCCTGAGCCCACCAGGTGTGTCTGTCTACACCTGCTCCCACCTCAGCACCTGCATTAGCCCCACGAAGGTGCTCTTGTTGCTGCACTGGCCTCCTCGGGAACAGGGCATCACCACTCCGCCCTCTCACTGTCATCTCACAGGCGCCTACCTCAAGCATCCAGAGCACCCAGAGCACCCAGACACACTACAAAGGACGTGAGCATGCAGGAGGGGACGTGCGCACATCCTGTGGGGGATGTAGGCATGCTGGGGTTGATGGAAGTGCGGTGGAGGGGCAGGGGAGAACTTGCGTGTGCCATGGTCCAGGATTGTTGCAGGCACGTGTGGGTGACATTTACACGCCAGGGGGGACGGAGAGGATGAGCGCACTGGAGTCCTGCGGCTGTGCAGATCCTCAAACCCCCATGGCGCGGCCAGGAGGACGTCAATCTGGCCCGCCATGGTGGCTCTCCCTGCGATAACACACCTTCTGGGCCAGGAGGCGGGACTTGTGCAGCCACTCCTCGGCGCTGATGGCCTGCAGGCGCTACTTCAGCTCTGCCCACAGGCTCAGCTTGGTGCGCTCACAGCTGCCATGTGGGGAGTACATGCCGCCCTCCACCAGCCCGCCTCCCCTGCCCAGAAGCTCTCCACGTGCACTGCCCACAGGCCCTCCACGGGCAGGGCGGGGCAAAATGCCTGCGTCCCAGCCACTGCCAACTTTGTTGTGGAGTAACCCTCAATTTGCATATTCCCTCCTTATTGGATAGGACAAGAAGGCCAGCACACAAAATCGCATGGCCCCGCCCACCCGCACTGCCTCTCAGTGCTCTAACTCACCCTGCCTTGCTTTAAGCCCCACCCACCCACACCGGTCTTTGGTGATTTTCTGCGTTAGGGCCAGGACTTTTTATATATAGAGATTCTAATGGATATTCATATCTACACTAAAAAAAAGAGAAATATGTAAATTGATCATACCTCCACAACACTCATAGCCAATCAGGAGTGAGTATGCAAATTAACCCAACAAAGATGGCGTCACCCATAGCCACAAGATGGCGGTGCCCAGTCCTCTCAGCCCCACTGGAGTCCTCCAGTTCCGGGCTGCCGCTGAGAGCAGGGCCCACTTGGCCGTCACCTGCAGTGACCTGGGAGCGGCCAAGTGGGCCCCACAGTCATCGCACAGCAGGGCCCACTTGGCCCTGGTCTGAGGCAACCCAGGAGAGCCGAGTGGAGCGGGGGCTGCAGGGAACCATGGAGGGGTGGGGCCACCAGAGCCAAGCTCCCAGGGGTCTGAGGAGAGTGCCTGAAGGAAAAAAGGAAGCTTTGGTGAAGCGCAGGAGGCGGGCGGCCCAAGGGGCGCAGAGTGGCACAAAGGCAGGATGCACCGGAGGGTGCTCGGGCTGAGGCAGGTGGCCGGCAAGCGGGGATCTGCCTCGCCTGAGGAGAGCGAGGTTCTGCAGTTTCCCTAAGATGCAGGAAACAAGAGATGATGACTGCCGGCGTGGAAGGATGCCGGGCGAAGGGGCGCGGACCCGCAGCCCTGAGGCGGGTTTAAGGGGTGGTGCCACCTCACTGGAGGGGTGTTGCACTGCCAGGTACCCCACTGCGATGGTTTGGTAAAGCTCCTGGCACTAACTGGGCCTCACTGCGGCCTGTGCACTTGAGAGGCCATGACTCCTGCTCCTGCCTTGGCCCAAAAGCAAGCCCGTGCCCACCCTGCCCTCACTTCCCACCCCGCACCACTGTGGTGCATGCCTGCATGGTGAGTGTGAAGCCTACCACCTGCTCCAGAGAAGGAGGGGCAGTAAAGGTGGGGGTGGGGGAGAGGAAAGAATGTGGAGCATCCATGATGTAGAGGTGCTTGAGAACGAGGCTCAGAAACCTCACGGGGAAGTTTGTTCTGTTTGCCCCACAGCTGTCCCTTAGGAAGGGCAGAGAGCGCAGTTGTGAGGGCTGCCTGTGCGCTGAGTCCACTTCCACAGCCAACTGGAATTGGCCTCAGTTTCCTGGTCTGTAAAATGGATTAAGCGTGTCCCAGGGCCTTCACTGAGCTTTGATGGCCAATTGAGATACTATATAAAGAAAATGAGTGAAGAAGTGAGAAAGAAAAGGAAAGGCGAACAACACAAAAGAAAGATTGGAAGGAACCTGTAAACCTATTGTCACTTAAATAGGGAATATAGTCAATAGTGTTGTAATGACGGTATGATGCCAGGTGGGTACTGGAAAAATCGGGGAACACTTTGTAAAGTATATGATTGTCTAACGACTATTCTGTAACTAATACAAAATAATATTGAATGTAAAGAAATGAAAATAGGAGTGAAATTTTTATAAATTTCAAAGTTAAATAAAGGCTGTAAAGGAAGGAAGGGGGAGAATAAAAATAGTGTTTTTCATTTTACCACTTTATTGTCTTTTCAGTACATGAAAAAGACAGTTGTCTTTATATAGTGCTTTTATACTTTTTTAAGTCATTATCTCATTTGATGTTCAGGGCAACTTAAAGACAAAATAATTATTCCCTCCACTATTCAAAGAAAGGAAATCTTGGTGTCTGGCCCCAATGATTCAATCGTCAAGCCCTTCTTATAAAGCAGGGTTAGTGAAATTTTCTGTGAAGGGTCATATCTATACTAATAAAAGCCTTGAGGGTGATCAGGCCAGCAGGGGAGGGCAGTTGGGGGCGATCAGGCCAGCAGGGGAGCAGTTAGGCATCAATCAGGCTGACAGGGGAGCAGTTAGGGGGTGATCAGGCTGGCAGGCAGGTGAGCGGTTAGGAGCCAGTGGTCCCAGGTTGTGAGAGGGATGTCCAACTGCCGATTTAGGCCCGATCCTGCAGGCCTAACAGTTGGACATCCCCCGAAGGGTCCGAGATTGGAGAAGGTACAGGCTGGGCTGAGGGACTCTCCCCACCTCCTGTGCATGAATCTCATGCACCGGTCCACTAGTCCTTATATAATATAACATAGTAATCCTTTTCATTATTATTTTTGAGAGGGCGTTAATTAAAGTGGGGACAGTGAAATAAGGATGGGCCTAGGATAGAAGAAGCAAAAAGACAGAGCCTTGGTGGCTGCTTGGCTCTCTAGAAAGGTCATAGGAGAGAAACGGGCCCAGGCCGCAGCTTAGGCTCACTGGAAAGTCAGAGAAAAGGGGGACCTGGAGGCATTTTTAACCGAGTAAAATAAAATCTATATTTTACATGGTGGCAAAAGCAGAGAGACAAGTGGAAGGGGTGAGGAGTGGAGAGGCTACCTGAACCAGACACTGCAGAGACATCCTCCTGCACCCCCTTCCCATGCCCACCCATACACACACACACTTTCTCAGGGTGCCGCCTGGCCTGCTGCCTGAGCGGGGCAGAGGCACACCCTGCAGCTGGGAGCGCTGGCACAGTGCAAATGGTTGGTTGTGTCCACCTCTTTCCTGGTAACAAAAGTGACACCAACTCCAGAAAAAGTGCAGGGGAGGGAGAGGGAGAGAGGGAGGAGGAGGGGAGGAGGAGGGGGAGGGAGGGAGGGACGATCCAGGACACTTTTACTGGGCATTGCACAGACACACCTCCTGCCAAGTAGGTAGCACTTGGACTGCTGCTGGCCCAGGTGGGGACCGCGGGCTCCAAATTCAGTCCTATCCTCCTGGTCCTTGTTTTGTCGCCGGACTCTCCCTGGGTGTCCTGTATTTGGGAGCGTGGCGATGTTCACATCTTCACTATGCTTTAATCGTTACTTCTAATAAACAACCATGGAGTATGGTTCAAGGCCAGGTGGATGAAAAGAATTGGCTGTGGTAGCGATAAAGTCATATTTATGTATCTCCTGAAAGAGGAAGTAAAGGCCACAATGTCTGGAAAGAACAGACCAATACGCTGAGGGACATAGGGACTTAATCAAACAGCAACTGCCTGATGTAAAACCGGAGAAATATGCCGACAGTTCTCTCACCCTGCAGGTCATGATGATGTGCAGTGTAAAGCCAATAGAAGCACCAGGGGATGCCGGCAGTCCTTGTCTCTGACTCGGAGAGCAGCAAGTACACAGTAGATCATTCGAAAGGAGAACAGATGAAAAGAGAAGTGGGAAAATGACAAGGAAGTGACAACGTTTTTCACAATCATATCAATGGGAGACAGCAAAAAAGGGCTTACACTCTTGGTGCACTGGAAGAAAGAGCTAGAGACAAAGGCTGAACCAACCGCAGTTCCGGCCCCAGCTCAATCCAGGGCCACAACCAACATGCCCATCACCTGGATCATTCCTGCCATCCTCACCTGCTGGACCATAGTTGGTGTCCCAGGCTGGGCCCTTTACAGTAAAAGAAGATGCTGCTTAGAAGCTCCTTGTCTAGTTCAACAGGTTTTCACTCTGGTTGGCTGCCTTTCCATCTCCGGCTGTTCCCCTGTTGACAGGCAGTAACTGCTGCAGTCCTTACAGAAAATGGAGACACCCCCAGAAGATCATGATGGTACAGCAGATGCAATATTCATGTCATTTATTCCTTTTGGGGGATATGTCAACTTGGCACTTTTTTTTTAACATTTGTTCCATTTTCTCTTTGGTCCCAATAGTTAGAAATCTTGCAGTTAGTCTTTTATTTTTTTAATTTATTGGGGTGACATTGGTTAATAAAATTACATAGGTTTCAGGTGTACAAAAAATAAAAGGCAAGTGGAAAGATGGATAAGAAGGCAGAAACAATAAGATTTTCATTCTTCTTATCTAAAGCGTTATAGAAATTCAGACTAAAATTAGACAACTGAATAGAGTTGTATGTACATAATTAAAAGGGTACAAAAGTAATGAACAGATGCACTGAAATTATATACTATATTATATAACTTAAATGTTAAATGATGAAATAAAATTTTGGAGAGTGAGAAGGGCATAATGGAAGTGAATGAAATCTCAAATTTTTAAATCAAGTAATCAAATGGTATTGTACTTAGGCAATTTTTAAATCTGTACAAATCACAACTCTTGTGTTTATTTTCCCCCCTTTCATTTCTTATATTCATTCTCATTCTCTTCCTTGAAAAGTTATACTTTTTTAGATGGTTGATTTATGCTTGAATAAAATGTTTTATTGGATAAAATTAATAAATTTAGGATGTTTTTGGAAAGGTTTTTTTTTACTGTGATGTGGCATTTTAATCTACTTTAATTATATTGAGCTATATTGCTTGTTTGTTTCATTTTTACTTTTATTTTATTCAACATTATGTTCTAAAGATTTATCCATTTTGCTGTGAGTATACAGGGTGGGCAAAAGTAGGTTTACAGTTGTGAATATGCAAAACACAGAGTTTACTCTTGTATTTTTATTAATTATTGTATTATTTTTCCATATGGACAACTGTAAACCTACATTTGGCCCATCCTGTATTTATTAACTTTTTGAAAGTGATTATTTTCACATTTGTTAGCATTACTTAGATAAATGTTAAAATTAAACTAGTCAATAGAATGTAAACAGAAATTTTTTGCCTTGGGTATGGTGAAATATGCACCTTTAGGTAGTATTAACTTCATGTTTCAACCAACAACTTTCTATTAGCCAAGACTGCTAACTGGATGAGACACTTTTTAGAATTTTCTGTATCCATAGTACACTGCAAAGTAGTGGACTGAGTCATGTTTCTATTATTTATATAAATAATATTTTATTAAAATGAATTACAGAAATATATGTTTTCATTCTTTTTTTTTTAAAGGAAGTCGATTTTATTCAGTATTTATGCCTGAAACAAGTGACCCAATATTTAGGATTTTGATAGGCTTTAAACTCTACAAACATGTTCATGGTTAGAATGTTTTTATGGCAAGATTTGACTTGTAATAACAACCACACACTTATAAACTTCACATCATATATTTTTATAAACTAAGTACTTGAATTTTTTTGCAAAGTATCACTATAGACACAAAACATACTAATAAAATCTGAGTGCTTGACTTATCCTTTATTTAATTATTTATTTTTGTTGACACTATTAAAGATGTCCCTCATTATCCCCCTCTTTGCCCATCTCCACCAACCTCTCCCCCCTCCCCTGGCCTTCACCAAACTGCTGTCTGTGTCTGTTGGCTATATGTTCTTTGGCTAATCCCTGCACCTTCTTTTAGCTAGACCCTACCATACCCTTGCCCTCTGACATCTCTCAGTCTGTTCCATGTATCCATGCCCCTGGTTCTATTTTGTTTGTCAGTTTAATTTGCTCATCAAACTCCACATATAAGTGAGATCATATATTATTTGTCTTTGACTGGCTTATTTCAATTAGCATAATAATCTCCAGGTCCTTCCATGCTATTGCAAATGGTAAGAGTTTCTTCTTTTGTATAGCCTTGTAGTATTCCATTACATAAATGTAACACAGCTTTTTTATATAATCATCTAGTGATGATCTTGGCTATCCTACCTAATAATAGATAAATATTCAAATTGACCATACCTCCAACACGCCCACAAGCCATGCCCACCATCCAATCAGAGCGAGTATGCAAATTAACCCAAACCAAGATGGCTACAGCCACAGAGAGCAAGGTTTCCTAGGTAACAGAGGAAGCCAAGCTTTCCACCTGCCCTTGCCAGGCCTAAGCCTCCACTCAAGCTACAAAGTTTCAATTATAGAAAGTAAACAAATTCAAACAAATGGCGGCAGGATGGAGCTTGAGAGAGCAGGCCAGTGTTGCCGCCAGCAACAGGGGAAGCAAAGCTTTCTGCACACCCTGGCTGGGCCCACCCACTTAAGGCAACAAAGTTTCAATTATAACACCAACAGAAATGGCTGCCGGCCTCAGAGGGAGCCCCAGGCTTGGCTCCACTCCAGGCTACAAAGTTTCAATTGTAGAAGGTAAATAAATTCCAGATACCAGGGCCTCCGCTTGGGTTGCCAGGGGGCGTGGCTGGCCTGCAAACCAACACAGGCCCCTCGCTCAGGCTGCCCCACACCCCAAGGGAACCCCCATCCTGATCCGGGACACCCTTCAGAGCAAACCAGCTGGCCCCCACCCCTGTACCAGGCCTCTATCCTATCTAATAAAAGAGTAATATGCAGATTGATCATCACTGCAACACACAATATAGCTGCCCCCATGTGGTAAAGATCCTGCCCCCATGTGGACACAAGATGGCCACCACAAGATGGCCAGCAGGAGAGGGCAGTTGGGAGGCACCCGGCCTGCAAGGGAGGGCAGTTGAGAAGGACCAGGCCTGCAAGGAAAGGCAGTTGGAGGTGATCAACTCTGCAGGAGAGGGCAGTTAGTGGTGACCAGGCCGGCAGAGGAGGGAAGTTGGGGGCAAACAGGCTGGCAGCAGAATGGTTAGGGGGTGAGCAGGCTGGCAGGCAGAAGTGGTTAGGGGCAATCAGGAAGGCAGGCAGGCAAGCAGTTGGGAGCCAACAGTCCTGGATTTTGAGAGGGATGTCCGACTGCCCGTTTAGGCCTGATCCCACATCGGGCCTAAATGGGCAGTCGGACATCCCTCGAGGGGTCCCATATTGGAAAGGGTACAGGCTGGGCTGAGGGACAACCCCCCTCTGTGCACGAATTTTGTGCACCGGGCCTCTAGTTGTAAATAATGCTGCTATGAACATAGGCATGCATATATTCTTTGATTGATGTCTTGGGATTCTTGGGATATATTCACCGAAGTGGAATCATTTGGTCAAAAAGAAGTTCCATTTTTAAGTTTTTGAGGAAACTTTATACTGTTTTCCACAATGGCTGCACCAGTTGCATTCCCACCAATAGGGCACTAGTGTTGCCTTTTCTCCACATCCTTGCCAGCACTTGTTGTTTGTTGATTTATTGATGGTAGCCATTCTGGCAGTGTGAGGTGACACCACTGTAGTTTTTTTCCTGTCTATAAGATATGTACTTTATTTTTAAAATTTATCTTTATTGTTGAAAGTATTACATATAAGTTCATGCAATCCTTATTAAAATATCAATGGCATATTTCACAGATCTAGAACAAATGCTCATTGTACTTTTAATTTGCATCTCTCTGATGATTAGTGATATTGAGCATTTTTTGGGTTCTGAATATCCTCTTTGGAGTAGTCTCTAGTCAGGTTCCATGCCCATTTTTAAATTGGATTATTTGTCTTCCTGGTGTTGAGTTGTATAAGTTCTTTATATATTTTGGATATTAACCCCTTATCAGATATATCATTGGCAAATATACTCTCCCATACATTGGGTTTCTTTTTCATTTCGATGCTAGTTTCTTTTGCTGTGAAGAAGCTTTTTGTTTTGATGTAGTCCCATTTGTTTATTTATTCCTTTGTTTCTCTTGCCCTAGGAGATATATCAGCAAAAATATTGCTATGAGAGATGTCTGAGATTTTACTGCCTTGTTTTCTTAAAGATTTTTCCAAGTTTTTTATATTGTTTTTCAGAGCACTCCTAGGAACATTCCTGGGTGGCTGAGCCAACCCTACTTAATTCCAAACCAAGAAAGATGACATTTTGGTGGATAGGAGATGATTTATCAGAATTTCAATGTTTCCTTCTTCACCTCCTCCCTAATTTGGATGACAGTGAGGCTATAAGGATGTTCTGTGGAAATGATGAGTTGAGATAATTTTGGAAGATTCTCATCCCAACCACTCTGTTTATGTAGGATCTGATACAAGACGAGCTGATGTCAGCTATTCATTCATTGTGGGTTATAGCCATGTTTAGCTTCCAAAGACCTCACAGCAACAACTAATGTCTCTGACCACAAGATTTGATTATTGTAATTTCCAGTTTTTAAATCCTCCCACTTAAACCTTCTCTTTCTTTGAAGATTGCTTCAAGGTTTATTGCATGCCAATTGCTCAATAATTAGCTCTAGGGATTTAGTAAAATGTTTTAAATACTGAAGCTGACTTATCTAAAAATATTAAGCACTTATACTGAGTGATAATGTGATATATAGTACAGAAAATTCCTTGGGTAATAATTCCTTGTGATTAAAATACATATTTACGGTTGGGAAATGATGCCAAGAAGTCATTTGGACAAGCATCCTGGCTTCAGTTGAACCATCTTAGACAGGTGTGATTAATTACATTGAAAGATAGCTTTGCTTTATAACTGGTAAGCCAAATGCTTTATCATTCTAAGCATCCAAAATATGAACACGTTTTATTTTAATTTCCAATATAGTGACTCAAATTCCAGAAGCTTGAATAAAAGAAACTTTGACCTTGTAGAATATCTTAAAGTGGTTACTCATATGTTAACAAGAAAATCTTCCTGCTAATATCTCAAGAAGGGTGCACCATGTTCTTCACTGATAGATAGCTCCCTTGAGAAGATGTCTGAAGAAGCCACCCTGGTGCTGATGTTTTTGTGCCCTGGAGAGATTTGCCAAAATCTACATTTAGAATGCGGTCTATTGATGCACTCAGAATTTCCAGTTCCTGAGAAGCTAGAGTAGTGTTGTTTCTCATGGGACATTAATACTGGGCTTTAAAAAAATCACCTCCCCAAATCATCCATAATAGTTAGCTATTTCTAAATAACAAGCCAACCTAAAACTTAATGGCTTAACATAAGTATTTGTAATGCTCATGAGTCTATGGGTCAGCTAAAAAATAATTTTTATCTCATCTGTGCTCACTCATATTTCATGTCTACATACCACTGGAGGAGTAGTGGGTGGATTTGCTGACTTAGTCTGGTCTGTTGCATATGTTTCGGGTCATCTGCTGTTGTGAGGTCTAGCATGGCCTTGACTGAAATAACTGAACTCTGCTGCACGCAGTGTCCCATCTTCTAGAAGCTAGCCCAGGCTCATTCCGAAAGAGGAAACAAGAAAGTTAATGAAGGTACATCATGATTCCTGCAGCATTTTATTGGCCAAAGCAAGTCACAAGGCCAGCTCAGAATCAGCTCAGGAAGTGACTATAAAGGTACAGGGCCAATAGCTGGGCTATAACGAAGCCTTAAATTGAACCCAACAACACAATCAATTAATATACTATACAATCTCATCAACTTTACATTTCACTCTTTAACACACTAATCTTCCTGATCCTCTGAAAGAATAATCACGTATGTATTTTTGCTATTATGAATATCAAAATTTGTTTGCCCTTAACTTTTACACAAGGCCTGAGACCAAGAAAAAACAAGTTTGTGATGAAAGTATATTTATGCATACTATTTGTAAGTTCCTACTAATAAGTTGATTACATTAGATACTGGAGCAGTGCCTTAATGTGAACTTCAGAGTTCAATGCAACTGTGTTGGAATCCTGCCTCTATCACTCACTAATATGTTGAATTTTTATGAATTATTTAACCTCTCTGAGCTTCAGTTTTTTCAGTGAAAAAAAAAAAAGATAGCTACTACATTAAATTTAAAAGTATAAAAAGGCTAACTACTTTTGTAATTAAACAGGCATTTTTCTTCACTCTGTTTTTTCTTCCCACTTCCCTGAACATTGTCATAACATGTCTTTGCTTTTGTCACCATATATTCAATAGTGTTGACCAAAGGGTCTCCTTTTTTATACCCTTTTATTGTCCCTACCAATATTCATCTTCCAGTGTATCTCTACAGGGACACTATTAGCATTTTAGGTGATACAGTTTATCATACTGAAAGATTCCCCTAAGACTTAAAGAATATCCAGTATGCGTGGCTCTATATACTAGTGCCAGCGCCCACTCAAAGTATGTTACTTCTAAAATATCTCCCACATTTCTAAACATCCTTGTGGGGGGTACTAATAACTTCTATAATATGGAGCCATTAAAACTGTTGCATGAAGCCCTAGCTGGTTTTGCTCAATGGATAGAGCGTTGGCCTGGGGACTGAAGGGTCCCATGTTCGATTCCGGCCAAGGGCACATGCCTGGGTTGTGGGCTTGATCCCCAGTAGGGGGCTTGCAGGAAGCAGCCAATCAATGATTCTCTCTCATCATTGATGTTTCTCTCTCTCTTTCCCTCTCCCTTCCTCTCTAAAATCAATAAAATATATTTAAAAAAAACTGTTGCATGAAATATGCCAATTTATTGGAGTTTTTTTCCTACTATATTACACTGCAATTCAAATTTCCAGGAGTGAGAACTAGAAAAAAATGAATATGGAAGCATTTCCTACAGAATGGGACCTCTATGTTCTGGACAGAGCTGTGATTTAAACCAAACCTGCTTTTCTACAATGTCTACTATTTATCTATTATTATCTACTGTCTCCATTTGGATTAAAGCATGCAAGACCCTGCCAAAAATGTGACTATATTATTTAGAGCAAATTATAAAATTCTTATGTACATGTACTTTTGTGCAAAGTAATCTACCAAATTAGTACCTGGAAACTAGCATGGACCAAAGATTTATCTACAAGTGTGAAAGGTGAAAAAGAGATTCAAAATTTCAAAGCTTGAGCAGTTTGGGAAGGGGAACTGATGATCATGGGAGACCCAGGAAACAAAAGCATTAGATATCCAGAGATTGTAGAAGAGAAAGTCATCAAAAGACATAAAATATAAACATTGGTTAAATTAAAAGTATGCCTAACGTAGCACTTTCTATATTTTACATCAAATAAATCAATAGTCATTCTAAAGAGCTAGCTGGATACAAAGAAGATTTTTAAACCTTTGGTCACTAGGGTTGATCATTGGCTATTTTGATTGGTAAGGGATGAAAACTCCTCTCAATCTTTCACAGGCCTCTGCCCTTTTACCCAAGTTTAACTTCTCTGTAGTAGAAGACATCCTTCCCAGAAAATAAAAAAGGAGATTCTATTTTAGCTGAATGGAAAGCTACATTTTTTGAGTACATAATTGATTGGACAGAACTCAGAGGAAGGAATAATAGCCTGCATAAACCTAGAACAAGTCATAATTTAAGGATAAAATCAATTTGCATGGTGATTTTTAATACATAGCAGAAACTGAATGCTATCATTAGATATATTTAAAGAAATAAAACACAATATTTTCTGACACTGACATAGTTTACTAGCATAGTTTAATAAAATATTGCATTAATTAATAAAATGATATCTTTTAATATTTTATCAGGGGTGATTAATATTTCAAAAATTTCACACTTGCAACTTAACATTAGGAGAGGGAGGTGATTTGAATAGCAGAAAGTCTTTGCTCAAATATCACTTCAATTAAGGTGTGCTTGAAATATCCTGTTTAAAATTGTATTCTGCCCACCCTCCTAATCTCCATTACCCTGCCTTACATTTTTCCCTTTAAAAAAAAAAAAGAATTTATCAACTTCTAAGGGATTATATCATTTAGTTTTTTATTATGTTTATTGTTTACTATGTGTTTCCCTTTACACTATGCACTATCTTAATACTATTTGTCCCTTTATTATTTGTTTCATTTATTGTGTAACCATCTTGAGGGAAGGGATGCTTTATGAATTCAGACTCCTGTCCATTTCTTTCACTGCTACATTCCAATCACATTCTGTTAAATGTATAACAGAATGAAGAAAGGAAAATATAAAATCTGCAAAAAAACGAGCAAGAATTTTTTTTAACTTTTATTCTTTGCCCTTATTTAAATTAAAAACAAAAATACAAAGATACATTTGTCTTCTTAACCATTATAGTTTCAGTGCCTCCCTTAGCTTTATTTATCTCCTTACCTGGAGTTTCCTTAACCCCCTTTGCTACCTCCTATTTACATATACATCTGTCAGAGAAGTAACTAATCTTCATTCTAGGAATGTTTTTTTATTTTTTCTGGTCTGCTCCTTTATTATTTGCCTCAAATATAAAGGCCTTTCCTATCAAGGTCCTAAATTTCACTAAAGATCATGTACCTGCATTGAGTTCCATTCTCATAGGAAATGAAAAATGAATTAGTTAATTCAGCAAACCCATATCTCAGACACTACGGCTTGCCTTCCAGACTCCCTTCTTGCTTGATGACAAAGTCCTCATTGTGATTCTGGGAAGGATGACACTCCCCTGAGGACCCGGGGTAATTAGTGATTTGTCTAAGTCAGTCATGGTGGCCCTACTCTCCTTGTTAGTGATTGCGTAATTTTGGTGATGTGATACAATCCTGACCAATAAAATATGGGAAGGTGTTTCTGGATTGCCCAGGAAAATGTTTCATTTTTTTTTTCCTTTTACTGGGCAAGGAAATGATTGCATGTAATGGCTGAAATTGCAGCAACCATCTCTCTACTTTGACAGGAGCTAAGCTGACATACTGAGAATGGCAAGGTACTGTGTCATGTTTTTAGACTACTCAATTAAGCGGCCATGCAGCTACCTTGCCTGATGACTTTTGTTGGAAGAAACAATATATATGTTTTGCTGCTGAGAGAGAATTTTCTGTAACCAGCAGTTTAAAACTTCTTAATGAATAACTACCAATATTATGAAACCAGTTCCAATAACATATTTTTAAAAAGACATTCTAGAGAACATGTTTGTTTTTTAATCTATGTTTTAGACTCATTAGAAGAAAAATATTATATGGTGCTTTTCAAGCATTTTTAAATCTGGAAGATTGTCTACAATTTTTTAGTATTTTTAAAATCTTTATTTTTGACAGTATTATATATGTCCTCCTCCCCCCTCCCATTGACCCCTTCTAGTCTGCCCCCTGTCCCAGGCCTTCACCACACTATTGTCTGTATCCCTGGGTTATGCATATATGCATACAAGTTCTTTGGATGATCTCTTCCCACATACCCAACCCCTACCCCAGCCTTCCCTCTGAGATTCAACAGTCTGTTCCATATTTCAGTGTCTCTGGATCTATTTTGTTCATCAGTTTATTTTGTCCATTAGATTCCATATATGAGTGAGATCATGTTATATGGGACACAAAATTAAGCTCCTTGCCCTATGTTCTTGCCTGGATGTAGACAAGTTTTAACAAATAATAAAGTTCTGGATCAGACATACTGGACAATAAAATGTTTTCAGATGCTCAGCAATAGTTTTAAAATCAATAGTGCCAGGATGTTCATGTAAGGCCATTACGTAACATATTGGATAATTATATTTCCATAGTATTTAATTAAATGCATTGTCACTAACTAGAGATTCTCCCTTTTAGGGGTTTCCAATTCAGGATAAACAGTGACATGTATCTGACCCCATGTAAGAAGACAGGGAGAAATACTTATTAAACATTTTAGGAAGGGGGACCCTTGGCAGACTGGGGTATGTAATAGGTAGGGGAGAACCTGGCTAAGAGAATGAAACAAAACTGCCATAGAGTGAAGAAAGAGAGCTGAGCTTCACTTGCAATTTTCAAACTGGGGATAGTCTCTTAACATGTAAATTTTTTTGTGCTAAGAAAGGCAGAGAGAATACAAAGGATGGGATAAAATTGAGAGTGCATTAAATTCGACAACACTGACTTTTCTGTGTACTAGTATGAGGAATACTAGATGAAACACAAGCAAGTAGATCATATATTGTTTCTACATACTGCTGTGCTAGCGAATTCATCCCTGATCTGAATGGTAAGAGCAAATTCATGGGGAATGAATAATAGCATGACATTGCTAATTAATGCCAGTTCAATCCAGGCCTCTTAGGCAATCATGCCAAATTGTACAGTGCAATGGGGTGTTTTTTATGTGACAGTGGTGTATGGGGGATTGATCTGCAAATGTAAAGATGGCATCAAACTATGGAGCCAGAACTAACTGCTCAGCATTATCGTCGTCACTGAATTACAGCTTTTTGATCTGGCAAAACTGCCACAAGACTTAACATTTCTGAAATACTATCATAAAATGGAATTCTGAAATAACTAGCTCATCAATCACTGACATTCCATGCTGCTTCCCAGAATTTGAAGCACATATGCAAGTACTTTGAATCTCCTTTGCAAAAAAAAAAGAAAAAAATCCTTTTAAATGCCTCATTTAATACAATCACATACATCAGGTCTAAGAAGCCAGGTAAGAATGTCTTATTTTTTAAGGCATTAATATGAAAATTGAGCATAATAATTTATGAAGAAGACAATAAAAGCATTATTTTAGAGTACATATTTAGGTGATATACAGGTAAGACATCTCAATTATATATTTGTTAATTAATTCTCAACAGCAGAGTATTTTTTCCCCTGCTGATTTCAAGCTAAAGATATTTAATATATGTTTTATTGATTCTTGAAAAGATATAGTTCCTGTTGTTTGCAGGTAGAATTTGTCATATTTTCTTTAAATTGACCATATTAATTATATTATGAAGATTCTTATTTATGTTTACATTTGTTCTAAGAATTGATAGAAATGTAGTCTTATATATATGAAATATATCTGATGTATATATAGATATATAGATATAAATATAGATATACACACACTCTTGTATATATGTGTATACCTGACAATTGTTTTTCATATGCTTATGATTGAAATAAATTGATACAGTATATTTGGGAATTTATTAATAGTTTTGTGTTCTTTTTAGACATTCTCTATTAAGAAAGTACTCTTCTTTGGTCTAATTAATATATGTTTTTTATTTTTTAAAAGTGTAGTTAACATACAATTATTACATTATTTTCATGTTTACAACATAGTGATTTTATATCTATACCAGAGGCCCAGTGCACAAATTCGTGCATAGGTGGGGCCCAGTGAGTCCACCCCGATGCAGGGGAGGGGTGATCAGGGGCAGGGCTGGCCAGTGAGAAGGGTCGTGGGCAGTTGGTAGGCCGGCCTTGCCCCCTGGTCGAACTCCCAGTAGAACTTCTGGTCGAGGGGACAATTTGCACATTAGCCTTTTATTATATAGGATTACAATATTATTGATTATATTCCCTATGCTGCATATTACAACACTGTGACTTGTTTTTATAACTGAAAGTTTGTACCTCTTAATCCCCTTCACCCATTTTGCACTTCCCCATCACACTCATTCTGGCAACCAACAGTTTGTTCTCTGTATCTGTGATTCTGTTTCTGTTTTGCTTTGGTTGATCGCTTGTTATTGTTTTCTTAGGTTGTACATATAAGTAAAATCATACAGTAATTTTTTTGTCTGGTTTATTTCACTTAGCATAATACCCTCTAGGTCCTCCTCTGTCATCGCAAATGGCAAGATTTTATTCTTCCTTTGAATGGAATATACTGTACATATCTATTAAGTCTACCTGATTAAATATGTCATTAAGGCCAATGTTTCCTTATTGATTTTCTATCTGGATGATCTATCCATTGATGTAAGTGTGGTGTTAAATTCTCTAATTATTGTAAAAGTGTCAGTCTCTTCTTTTATATCTATTAATATTTGCTTTATGTATTTTGCTATTCCTATGTGGGGTGCATAGATACTTACAAGTGCTATATCCACTTGTTGAATCCATCCCTTCATCATTATGTAACTAGCGTTCCCATTGCAGGAAGAATCCTGCAATAGGGTTTCCTGCTGCACTCTACCCCACCCTGCCTGCTCTCCTCCCTTCTCCCCTGCCCCACCTTCTCCGCCAGCCTGCCTGCTCTCCTTCCTTCTCCCCTGACCCCGCTTCCGTTCCTCCCTTCTCCTGCCCCCAGCTTGCTTGCTTCTCCCCAGCTTTGCTCCCTTCTGCAGCTCTTGGCTTCTTTCTATGCTGTCTTGATATGCAAATTAGCTGCCATCTTGGTTGGATAATTTGAATACTCGTAATGATTGGTTGGTGGGTGTGGCTTGGCTGGTGGGCGTGGCTTGGGCATAGCAAAGGTGCGGTCAATTTGCATATTTGTCTATTATTAGGTAGGATGTGCTTCTATGACTTTTGTTACACTCTTAGTTTTAAAGTCTCTTGTCTAATATTAGCAACCTACCCCAGTTCTCCTTTCATTTCCATTTATATGGGACTAGAGGCCCGGTGCACGAAATTCATGCACGGAGGGGGCGTGTCCCTCAGCCCAGCCTGCACACTCTCCAATCTGGTACCCCTTGAGGGATGTCCGTCTGACCATTTAGGTCACTGGGATCAGGCCTAAATGGGCAGTCGGACATCTCTCTTACAATCCAGGACTGCTTGCTCCCAACTGCTCGCCTGCCTGCCTTCCTGATTGCCCCTAACCACTTCTGCCTGCCAGCCTGATCACCCCCTAACCACTCCTCTGCCAGCCTGATTGATGCCTAACTGCTCCCCTGCCAGCCTTGTTTGCTCCCAACTTTCCTCCTCTGCCAGCCTGGTCACCTCTAACTGCCCTCCCCTGCTGGCTTGATCACACCCAACTGCCCTCCCTTGCAGGTCTGTTGCCTCCCAACTGCTCTCCCCTGCTGGCCATCTTGTGCCAGCCATCTTGTGTCCACATGGAGGAGGATCTTTGACCACATGGGGGAAGCCATATTGTGTGTTGGAGTGATGGTCAATCTGCATATTACTCTTTTATTAGAGAGGATAGAGGCCTGGTGCATGGGTGGAGGCCAGCTGGTTTACAATGAAGGGTGTCCCAGATCAGGATGGGGGTTCCCTTGGGGCGTGGGGCGGCCTGGGCGAGGGGCCTGTGGTGGTTTGCAGGCCGGCCACGCCCGCTGGCAACCCAAGAGGAGGCCCTGGTATCTGGAATTTATTCACCTTCTACAATTGAAACTTTGTATCCTGGAGTGGAGACAAGCCTCCTGCTTGCTCCATGGCCGGCAGCCATTTCTGTTGGGGTTAATTCACTTTCTATAATTGAAACTTTGTAGCCTGGAGTAGATTCCTAGGCTGGCCAGGGCTGCAGAAGCTTTGCTTCCTCTGTTGCCGGGGACAACCCTGGACTGCTCTTTCCAGCTCTGTGGCTGGCGCCATTTCTGTTTAGATTTGCTTACCTTCTATAATTGAAACTTTGTAGCTTGAGTGGAGGCTTAGGCCAGGCAAGGGCAGGTGGAAAGCTTGGCTTCCTCTGTTGCCTGGGAAACCTTGCTGTCTGTGGCTGTAGCCATCTTGGTTGGATTTATTTGCATACTCGCTCTGATTGGCTGGTGGGCGTGGTTGGTGGGTGTGGCTGGTGGGTGTAGCAAAGGTATGGTCAATTTGCATATTACTCTATTATTAGTTAGGAAATCTTTTTCCATCCTTTCATATTTAGTCTCTGTGTGTCCCTACCTCTGAAGTGAGTCTCTTGTAGGCAGCATTTACCTGGATCTTGTTTTTATTTATTTATTCAGCCACCCTATGTCTTTTTATCATTGTATTTATTCTGAATATACATCCAATTAACCCAGCACAATTTATTGGAAATGACATATATTTGCTGCTGTATTTGTGTCAATGTTATCATAAATTAGATGACCATATAGTGCAGATTCATTTCTGGATTTCCTCTTTTTTTCTATATGTCTATCCTTGCCCCTCTGACACACTGGCTTAATTACTATAGCTATTATTAATTATTCATTTCTTTTAGTGCTAGACAACCAGCTTTGTACGGTTTTTCAGGTTTGCCATAGGTCTTTTGGGTTCTCTGAATTTCCACATAAATTTAGAATCAATTGATCAATTTACAAAGACAATTGTTATTAACTTGATTAGAAGGGATTACTTTGCCTTATGCATTTTAAACAAGCTCTTCAGATAATTTTTATGAATATTGAGATTAGAGAACACAGAGCCATGGTTCTCAAATTAACATACATCAGAATCACCTAAAGAGCTTGTTAGAACACAGATACACAGATTGTTGGTCACAACTCCCCATATTTCTAATGCTTGGGAGCGGTCAAGAATGTGTATTTCTCCCCAGCCAATGTTGCTCTGTGGTTGAGTGTTGACCCATGAACCAGGAGTTCATGGTTCTATTCCTGGTCAAGGCACCTGCTTGGGTTGTGGGCTCAATTCCCAGTGGGGGATGTGCAGGAGGCAGCCGATCAATGATTCTGTCATCATTGATGTTTCTATTTCTCTCTCCCTCTCCCTTCCTCTCTGAAATCAATAAAAGATATTAAAAAAAGAAAAAGTATTTTTCTTTTTCTGTTTACCTTGAGTAATTTCCCCTACTCTATATTCCAGATTGCTGATCCCCCCTTCTCTGTATTCCATATATTTTATACTGTATCATATGATCTGCAATTGATTTCCTCTAGTGTATTCCTCAGCTCTGATTGGCACAGTACTTCCTTATTTTCCTATACCTATGTTGACTTTCTCTTTGTGTTTATCTATTCATCTTTCAAGTCCAATGAGCATCTTTATGATCTTTATTTTGAACTCTTTATTAGGTAGATAGCTCATCTTCATTTTACTCAGTTCTTTTTCTGATATTTTGTTTTGTTCTTTCATTTTGAACATATTCCCCTGTCTCCTCATTTTACCTAATTCTCTGTGATTGTTTCTACGCATCTATGTCTTCCTGGGAAATGGCCTTATATAGAAGATATCCTATGGGGCCTAGCAGTACAATTTTCTTTGGTCACAGAAGCCAGTTGCTCTAGGGTACGCCTGTGTGGGCTGCATAAGCCCTTTTGTTTTGGTGGGGGTGGAACTGCTGCTGGAACACTGAAGGGTAGGGCTGGCTTCCTTGAAGCTGGCTGGGAAGCCCAACCACTGTGGCTGTTGGCATGCTGTTGGGTAGAGTTATCACCCAGCCTACTGCCCCAGTGTAGCGATAAGTGGCACTCTTTAGCAACAGCAAGCTAGAGGGAGGATTCCAAAATGGTGTCCACCAGTGCTGGCCTCAGCACAATAGACTGAGTTTGCAAAATGCCTCCAGAGTCTTAGTCATTAGGGAAAATTCCACCTGCCTCCTGTCTCTCCTGCAGCCACTCCAAGATTAGCAGGTAGGTCTCCGTCACCTGTGATCTATATACTTTTCTATCCAGTGTATTTTTTTAATTTTATTGTTGAAAGTGTTACATAGGTCCTCTTTTTCCCCCCATTAACCTCTTTGGGCCCTCTCCTGTCTTACACCTCCCCCCAGGCCCTCACCACCCCATTGTCTGAGTCCACAGGTTATTCATATATGCTTACAAGTTCATTGGTTGATTTCTTCCCACCCACCCTCCTAGGTTGAGGGATTTTGTGTGTGTGGGTCTTTTAAAAACAGGATTTTCTTTCCCTGCAATTCTCTAGTTTTCCTTGGTATATTACCCATTGGTTTTCAAAGCCAACTCTTTGGGGGTTGTTTTTCCTGTGCCGGATTCAAGGGTTGGGGGTCCTGATGTGGAGCCTAAATTCCTTGCTCTTCAGGGAAAAGTTTGCGATGTGTGTTTTTCTTTAATAGGGTCATGTCCCTGCCTTTCTTGAACTTCTTGGTGCTGTCCCTGTTGGGAAGGCTCTATTCATACAGTTTCCTGTTCTCTTAAATGAGGTAATTATTCCTTATGTAGTTATAGATTTGTTGTGTCTGTGGGAGGAGGTGGGCTCAGAATCTCCCTACACCACTATCTTGAACTCCCTCCTTCACATTTTTTCTTGAGTGCCACTTTTTCAAATTTTAATATTATCAACCTGATTTATAGTTCTATGTTTTATAATCATTTATTACACTCTTGCATGATCATTTATTTTATGTTTTTTAGTCCCTTAGTTTAAACATGTCACTTGTGTACAATTTACCACTGGTTGACTTTTTAAAAAACAAACTTTTACTTTTAATTGGTAAGTTTATCCCATTTATAAATTGCTATTTTGTTTAGGCACAATCGTTGCCATGTCAGAATTTATTGTTTTGACTGGTATCTTAGATGTACACATTGTATAAAGAAGTCCTTGTAAGTAATATGTCTCCCAAATCTCTGATAATCTGATAATTTTTTTTTTGGTTTTTCTTTCAAGCAATTAATGGTGATGTGGCTAGAAATGGCGTTTCAATTCACTCTCTTTCTCCTTGGAAACACCATCGCTTGAATACAATCCACAATGATAGCCTTAAAGAAGTCTGGGTTTGTTCTCTCTCTCTCTCTCTTTCTCTCTCTCTCTGTCTCTCTCTCTCTTTATACATGACTTGCTTGTTTTGTTTGAATGCCTTTGGCATTTTTTCTTATTCTTATAATTTAATAATTTCAAGAAGATATGTTTTGGTTATGAATGTTCTCTATTAACTTTTCTGGGAACAAAGTGAACCTTGTCAATGTGTAAATTTAGTTACTTTCTCATTTCAGGAAAATATTTAATTTTAATTTTTCTACTCTACTTGTTCTTTCTGCATCAGGAAGGCTCCAATTTTCCATATGTTTCTGTTCTCAAAATCTAGGACTTATCCACAAAACCCATTTTCTTGTTTTGACTTTCCTGCCTTAACTCTGTGTTATAATCTCCAGCCATAAACTTTATCATTACAAATGGTCTTTCAATTTTAACTTTCTGGTTCTACAATGTCCATTATTGCTGCAATGGCACCATTCTCTTCACTTTGTTTCCTAACTACCACCAGCTCTCCTACAACCTCACCTTTTTACTGATTATCTCATCATTAAGCTCTTTATTCATAGATCCCATGCTCTATTTGGTTTAGTACAGGATGCATGTGTTTTTCAAAATTATGTTTGACACTTGATTAATTTGTTTTCTAATTTTTTCTCCTGTTTCTTTTCACTCAGATTGTATTGTTCATGTGCCTTTTGATTATTGCATTCCTTTCTGGGTTCCTTTCTGGTAGAATAACCACATGGAGTCCTTATGAATTCTCTCTTTACTTCCCTTTCTGGTTGAAGACAGTTTTACCTAAATCTGGTTTTTAGAAATAGAGTAGTTTTTCTGTGAGTCCCTCTTTATTTTTTGAATGGCCAGATGCAGATAGTTTTGTATAATTGTATAGACCATAGGTGAAGTAGAACAACTTACTAATCTTGGAGACCTTGCTAGAGAGGCATGCAACAGCTAGGACTCTCCCAGGGACTAAGACACTGGTGGCAGTCATTTTTGCAATCTCAGTTTCTCCCTCCCTATATGTCAGGTACCTAAAGGGCGTGGGGAATGAGCTCAAGCTATTTTTAAGAGACTTTTGGTTGACATCTTCTAGGTCTTCTTGTTATTAGGGGACAGACACATTCATATCAATTCTTGCCCATAAGAGAGCCCTCATACATCCAATGCAAGAAGAGCCAGGCTGACTTTGGCAAAAGGATGTTGGCTTTAGGTTTATTAATTTAGCCTCCCTAGACTGATATCTTTTTTTCCTTTTTTGCCTCCTTCTTCTCTTTTTATTTTCCTTTATCCCCTACTCAACTGAATGTTTCTGCTCCCACACCCAAATTGAACCTAAAATATTATTTCTGAGATCCTGGCTGTACTTTTTGTACATAAAAAAAAAATCAACAATCATAAAAATAAAGAATAAACTTAGATTAATCTTCTTAAACTTGGGAAATATCGGCAATATGTCTTGTACCTATGTTACTTTTGGAAAGAGGGTATCTGCAAGTGTCTGCTAGCAGGTTTTCCTACTGCATTGCATTGTGATTAAGATTGACATTTCCTCCCCATCTCAAATCCTAGTGGACTCTCTATTGGCCATGTGAAAATGGGGGAGCTATTTACCCATTTACTTTAACTTAATATGTGAAAATCTGTGAAATCATATGCCCTGCCTTCTAGGATTTTTATTAGGCCAAAGATCTTAGAAAAACTTATTTTCTTAAACCATGTAAGTGATTATGGTATCTGTAAAGGACTTGGCAATAAGCACTCAAAAAAGGCATAATTTCCTTTATAATGTCTATTTACATACATAATAGGAAGCCAAAGAATGATTCTGCCAAGTGACACCTTTAAAATAGTCTTTATAGCCACATGCATATTCAGTGATAGATCACATTATAAAAACTGGAAATGACATTCTATTTAATTTGAAAAGACATAACAGAACAGGAAATAGTGAAACATTCCAGAGAGGAGTAGTAAAGTCTCATTGCATACAATCTGTAGTCACTGGATTTTTTGGAATTATTGTTAGCTAAACTGAGAATACCCAGGTGCATCTAAAAGAAAGTTTCATTTGTCTGCTTATTATTCATCACCTGTTAAGGTGTATCTATTTTCTTGATAGCATAAAATGAATTAAAATCAACATGAATTCAATGTTATTTCTACCACAGAATTCCACTTTCAGTGCATTGGAAATGACTACATATCATTTATGTTTCTTATGTTTCTGGATGATTGCTGTAATGGCACCATTTTTTAAGATCTAGTTCTTATAAATTGTTCCTTAGTGATGTGATTACTATTCTCCAACATCAGTGCTCCATAGTGATGAAATATAGCATACATATTTTCCTGTGCCAGAATTGATTTTTACAAATGGGGTTAGTCTAAAGACACAATCAGCTTTGAAAATATTTCACTTTGTAACTGTTCAATGGGCAATTTATTTAAGCTGAACTGCCACAATCAAGCATGTTATGAAGATTTCACTTTAGTAAATGAAATGAGAAAAAAGTTACAATCTTTTAACAAGAGTGCCAATTTTTTTATAGTCCTCTTAGGAACTTGGTCTTTCTGCAATGTCTATCACAATCTCATCTGTTTGTTAGTGATCATGATTAGAATGTAGTCTCTTAAATATATGGTCAAATATTTTAACATTCTTTTTAGATTTTTAAACATGATCTGGATACATAATTATACAGAGAGCACTGTACAAGCATGTAGACAGGCAGAACATGAACTTTGAAATTATTTTACAAATCAATAACTTAATCATCTGTAAGAATCTGCCATTGTGCACCTTACTGTTTTATTCTCCCTTGAGGTAGCTATTATTTTAAACTACAAGAACATCTCATGATTATTTTATTGATTTGATTTTCTAATGTCATCTTGCCACATTAAACTGATTTAAATAATATGAAACTATTTATTTTGAATGTGTGAGCATAAAATATGAAGTAATTATTTGAAAATTTAAGTTTCAACTGATAAAGCTTTGTAATATATTTCCTAGCAGGACTTCTTTTAAAAGTAATTTCTAAAAAATGTAGCCTTGCCAGTGTGGCTCAGTGGCTGAGCGTAGACCTATGAACCAGGAGGTCACTGTTTGATTGCCACTCAGGACACATGCCCAGGTTGTGGTCTTGATTCCCGATGGGGGATGTGCAGGAGGCATTTGATCAATGGTTCTCATCATTGACGTTTCTATCTTTCTCTCCCTCTCCCTTCCACTCTGAAATAAATAAAAAAACAAAAAATATATAATACTGGTTTAGAAATAATCAATAATTTTATCCTAAAATAAATCCAGATAAATCATTTTAATAGCTACTGATTTAGTTAAATTAAATGGTCAGCTTACTTTTTCTAAGAACCTATTTGAAAATGATGTTATTCATATGTAGAAGCCAAAGGTTATAAAAATAACATATATTAGAATAAATATGTTATAAATTAGAATGTAAATAAATTCTATTACTTGAATAATCCGTTTTGGATTTCAATTAAATATAATGAAGACTATAGATGGTATCATTTGTTTCCATCACCATAAACCTGCAACCTGTATGTCATTAAACATGTGCCCACTCACAACTTACACATATATAAACATGTAAATTCAATTTGAATGAGTGGAAACATATAAAAGAAAAGAAATACCACATATGTTTATTTATTTATTTACTTATTTTCTTATTTATTTTTTAATCCTTACCAGAGGATATGTTTTTTATTGATTCTAGAGAGAGAGGAAGGGAGAGGAAGAGAGAGAGAAACATCAATGTGAGAGAGAAACATTGATCTGTTGCCTACATGCCCTGACCAGGGATTGAACCACCCTGATGGGAAGATGCTCCAACCAACTGAGCCACACCAGCCAAGGTACTTTGTTTTTTCATTAATAGAATATTCTGGTTGAAAATATATTAAGTTTTAAACTTTCTGTTATAATATGTTTTTAGATGCTTGTAGTTAATGCCTTTCTATATAATGACACTTTAAAAAAAACAACAACAAACATCTGGGATATGTTTGAGATTTTGGCTTATGCTTTTGAGATACTGATTCAAACACCACCAGCTTCAAAGGAAACTTTAGGCTCAGCTCAGTCCAAATAGCTCTAGAAGAGAAAAGATAAAATAAACCCTTCCCAAAATGGCCCTAACATGATCATTTATATCTTTGCAGGGTGTGTCAAAAACCTATTATTAAAAATATATAATAATCAACAATACCTATGAATATTTATGAATATGACATACATAATAAATTTTAAGCCTTGCTAGAGCTAATAAAAAACAATTTCCCTTTTTATCCCTGTTTTCTCTTCCACACTGTTCTACTTTTATTTTAATGATTATTTTCCTATTGTAATTGACTCTATTCTAGTTGTTTCTGCATTCTTTTTAAGTTGTGAACAACTTGAGAATAGGGACTCTGTCTAATTCATATTTGAATTATTTCACATAGAACTTTACAATCATTACAAACTATGTTGGGACTGAATTGAGGCAAAAATAAGAGATCTTTTCCTAGTCGATTTTGATTTGCTTTTTCATGCTGTGTCCTCGTTATTCTTAGCAGTTTATGGTCAATCTTGGGCAGATTTACCTCCATATGTGGAATAGTTTGGGCAAGTAGACATCTCAACTGGTTTCTAAGTTGAGCTTACATCCTTACCTTTTCTCTCCACCTGGAAAATAGGGGATTCTTATGTACAATCTTCAAGACACTTTCTCTCTTGGGTCTTAGCTGATCCCAAGACATTTCTGGAAATGTTTATGCTCAGTGTTGGATCTTAGTTGGTAGCAGAAATTTGAATTCCTAAGCTAAAAATAATCGTTACTCTCCAGGACTTCTCACAGTGCCATTCAAAACCCAGGATTTCTGAAGGGTTACTAAGATGATTCCTCACAAAGGGCACCTGCTGTGGGTCTTATGTATTTCTATTGTTCTATTAAAAGTATTATTTTGAAGAGCTCCCTAAGTCTTGTTTTATCCCAACATATTCTTTTCTATTGCCTCGCAAGCATCATTTTTATATATAATTTATTCCTATATACATGGCATGTGGCAGTAATCTTGGTACAGTGTTATGTCTCCTCTCTGGTGTTCATCTTCTAATTTATTTGAATTGCAGAGAAGTGTTATTGCATTTTGACATTTAATTTGGAGTTTATAATTGGAGCAGGATGGATGAGACAGCAAAGCCTCAAGTAAGTGAGTCCGTGGGTAAGTGAGCCAATATGAGCAGATTGCACCACAAGAAACTTAGTTTCAATGTTGCCTCATGAAAATATAGATATAAATGTTATACTTGCACAATCTCTTGCATCAGAGATCTCTGTTTAAAATATGGTGGATGTTCTGCAAATAACATCAAAGTGCATCTTTAGATTAAACTCTCGTGTTTTCTACACTAGGATGTCAGCATTTAGGTCACATATTTTAGCCATCTTCATTCTATTTTTATTTTTGCCCTAATTTCATCACTTCTCCCTAACATTTTTAGATTCTCCATTTTCCTTTAAGCAGGACTTCATGGAGTGGCCTTATCAACTAATGGAAAATTCATTGTCAAATACATTATTACTGGATTAAACATTTTATAATCATAAGAAGTTTAAAAAAAGCATAAATTTTCCATATGCCTCATTTACTGGTCTTCCTTTTGTAACAGATTGTAATATAATTGGAAGTAATGGTAACAATCTATTCATTTTTTAAATCACCAAACCTCATTGCTTGGCAACAAAATAAAATCCAAATTATTTATTAATTAAATCAGTTGTTCCCAACTTGAGGTTATTTTGTTCTCAAGGCATATTTGGTATGTTTAGAAACATTTTTGGTTGTCACAAATGAGGGAGATTGCTACTGGCATCTAGTTGGTAGAAACCAGTGATGCTGCTAAACAATTTACAATGCATAGGACAACCTACTTCAGCAAAGAATTATCTAGCCCCAAATGTCATTATGGCCTAGCCTGAAAACTACAAATTGAATTGTATGTTCATTTTGTTAAGAATACAAGAAATTCAAATTGTATTAATCAGTAGTTACCAATTTTTGTAAATTACCAGCATCAGCTCAATGACAATATCCAGAAGAGTTTAACGTGCGATTTGTGATATAAAAAAATTGACTTCTAAACTGTAATTTAAAAATAATTATCACTCTCTGGAGTGATTGAATTCTTGTTTGAGCAGTTTATGACCAATAGAAAATGCCATCCTGATTCAGTCTGCAGTCTGAGTAGTAGTAATTCTCTATGTCTGGCTAGTTCAGTTGTTAGAACAGAATAGAGATGAAGTTAATAATGTTTTGTAGCAACTTGATCTTACTTTGTTCCACAGCCACAGAGGTATCTGTTTCTGTCTTGACCTGGCCTAAGTGTCATTGATCACAAGAGGCAGGGATCAAAAGAAGGTGAATAGATTTTTTTTAAACTCCCATCACTATTGTAATCAGCACTCTCAGTGGCAGCTCCACCTGACTGTGGGTCAGCCTCCGTGTCTTTATTCTGGAAGGACAGCTCATAAATTAAGCAGTTGACCTTTATGTCAGTCAATCAACATTGGGCCACCCCGGGCTGCCAAAACCATTAACTTTGAGCAATGGCCACTTCACCAAAGCACAAATGCAGTATTTATAAACCTTCCATTGTTGGCTTGGCCAAAATCTCAATGACATTGTCTATTTCTCATTTTCTTCCCACCCATTAAAAGGTAAAACATTATAATCAATAGTCTAGGGCATTATCTGTGGAAAATTCAATGACTCAGAAGTTAAAGGGTATATAAGATAAAAGTTCCAAACAATGTGACCATTTTACAACTTTCTGCATCAGAGAACTACAAAAGATTAAAGCTGCAAAGAATGCAGTGATACTTTTTCTATTCTCTTATTGCATAGGTGAAGAAACAAGTCCCTGACTAACCAAACAGCTTCTTGCAGGTCACACAAAGAGTGCACACTCTTAAGTAACTCCAGCTTTTCATGACCCAGTTAAATGTCCTTCGCATTCTCTAAGAAGGCCTAAGTAAGATTATGAGTTAGCCAACATTTTATTACAACTAAAATACATAAAAATACATAATAAATGTTGCCTCCTTTCAAATGGTCACTCCAACCTAGGCAAAATAGGATGTAATCAGAACCTCAAATGATATTAGTGGTGACATAAATAGAAGCACTGTATATGTTTTTAAAAACTGGCTCATTTAACACAACTATAGCTTGCCTATGCCTTAGAGACACACAGGCTAATCAAGGAACATATAGACTACTGATAATATCGGGAAAGATGTTTGTACAAGTCAGGGTCCCAATAAACAAAGGGCACACTGAAGTTAGGATAATTTGACCGGTGTTTATTTATAGATAAATTTAATGCAAAGGTATGGCAGTGTCTAAAGAAACCTAAATATAATCTAGGAGCAGGCACCAACCCTGCTCTGAATGTAGGGGGAGGGAGAAGTCAATTTAACCTAGAACGAGAGAGAATCGTTAGAGTTGGTTTCCTTAAAAAGACCAGTGATATGTTCTCAAGAAAGGAACTAAAGGCATTAATAGATTGAATTTAGCCCTAGCTGGTTTGGCTCAGTGGATAGAGTGTTGGCCTGCGGTCCTATGTTCAATTCTGATCAAGGGTACATGCTCGGGTTGTGGGCTCGATCCCTAGTAGGGGGCATGCAGGAGGCAGCCGATCAATGATTCTCTCTCGTCATTGATGTTTCTATCTTTCTCTCCCTCTCCCTTTCTCTCTAAAATCAATAAAAATATATTTTTTAAACAGATTGAATTTACAGTTTGCTCTCTCTTCACCTTCTACCTGGGTTCCCCTTTGTCTAACTACAGTCAGAAACCATGTAGGTTTAGTAGAACAGAAAGGAGGCATTTAGCATAAATGTCTTATTTTTATTACGTGCTTGAGATTTTTCGATGTTTTTTTCTTCCACATTAAAACTGAGTAGCAATGTTAATACTAATATGGTGGACACCATGATACCACCATCCATTTTCTCTTGTAGAATTTATTCTGTACTTCCTGTTCATAGACCTTAGGTCTTAGCCTCCTTTGGGGATTGTCGTGACTGAAGACAACCATGTTGCCTAAAGGTATCTTCTCTATGTGGATTGCTTCATAGTTAAAGATTGACCAATGTAGGCTGTATAGACCTGGTCCACTTTCTCCCAACTCATTGCAACTCTGAGTAGTCATCCTATGTAGAGTTGATTGAGTTCTCCTTTAAGACAGCATCAGCTTCTTCCTCTAACCCAGTTAATCCCCTGCATGAGATTGTCTGGTTCAGATTCTGCTTCCCGGGAAGCCCACAGGGACAATTGGTGCTAGTAGCTATCTGAAAAAACAAACTAAAGATGGGTTTTTGGAATTGGATTACCTGCTTCTTGGCTGGCAATGATCTCATTACTAATAATAGGTGGAATACAAATAGCCCTTGGCACAAAGTGCCATTATAATCGTTAACACTTTTACCTAAGATGGTGTACTTGGTGGAAAGGATCGCACCAGCTGGTTTGATATATCACGTGTAGGAGAAATAACTGTAAGGACCTGTCATTGGTTGATTGTGCGAAATGTTATTGCTTTAGGAAAAGAAAAGGAAAGGTTTCGAGTGATTAATCAACAATAAAAAGCCAAATGTGAAAGCTAGGGCATGCTTGAACATATAAAAAGGCTTTCCCCTCCTCCAGCTAAAATCAGAAAAGTCTGCAGTCTAGGTCCAAGACTTATTTATAGGAGTAACAGAGCTCCAAAGTAATGCCAAGGTGATGATTAAGAAAGAGCTTGACCTTGACACATGGGAGTTGACACCTGTAAACTTTGAATCCCAAATCCCCTGAACCATAAGAGCTGAAGAAATGGGTGACTCTCTATTTAGAGCTAGCAGTTCTACCATGCGTGAAGATGGTGGACAGGCTTTTCTCATACTAGTGAACAGACATGCCATCCTCAAGATCTCTCTCCAGTCGCCCTCTTGTTAACTAGGGTTAAGTTAGGCCATAACCCAGCTGCAGATACCCTGGGTCTGATAAGGGAGGAAATGGACAATATCTCCAAAGGAGCTGAAGGACCTACCCAGCATGAGTATGCCTGAGACGGGAATCTGAGGGTGCCTGCTATAGGCGCATGGGAGGGCAGGGGAAAGAGGCAAGCAGGAGAGTCACCATTTTGGCAGAATTAATTGAATCCGATCATCAGGAGTACACAGTGTGACTGTTGTTATTCAGTGGGGGCAGGAGAAGTATATTTACTCTCCAGGAGTAATACTTGGGGTCTCTTGATGTTGTCTTGCCCAATTCAATTTTGATACTGAATGGACAAGTTAAACAACCCAATTTGGTAAGGATATGAGGACTAAGGGCTCACATTTCTCATAGATTAGGGTATGCATCATGCCCCTGAGACCAGCAGCCATGTTAGTTAGAGGGAATAGATAGTAGAAAAGGAAAACCAAAGCAACATTTGTGGCTCCAACATGATCTGTAGCAGGAGTGTCTATATTTTTTCTCACTAATACTTTTATAAGGATTGATGTCAGGTTTCCTCAGGGAACCTGAGAGGCTCACCAGAGCACTGGGCTAACTGCTTCCTGAGTTTATAGAAGCAGGTGTTTTTAGTGGTGTAAGGGGCAGGCATTCCCCAGACTCCCCATTTAAGAATGAAACTGCTGGGAGAACTGACAGTACATCCTCATATTTTAGAATTTCCTCAACTAAAGACCTAAAGTCATGCCTTATTTATGGGGCCATCGATATATGATGGTTATAAATGGCTATGAAGATATGGCTCTCTTTTGCCACAATTCATGATAAATAGGCAGGGTTATCCCAGATTTAGCTTGTTTGGGTGACACCTCCATTGAGACTGCATCACAGCCCAACTATTTTATTTATTACCAAAGTTTTTGAACCGAAGAGCTCTCCTTAATGAAGTTTTTGCATCTAATATTCAAGTCAGAATACATTTCCAAAGGAACACAACTTACAATAGCTGGTGATATTTGTACCATTAGGTGGAAATATCAGAGATATTGGTTAAATATCACTCTATATTGGGCAGTTTTTAACAAAATTGTTCTAGAAAAAATTGCTACTCTACATTAGTTTAAAGTACTATACTATTTTTGTTTTTCTCACAGTGAATACTTATACTTTATTTTGTAATTTTTCTGGAATATATTTGAATTTATAGTTTTCACATTGCATATATGAAAAATGTTGCTCATATTGACAAATAATGGCAAAATTAAAGAAGTGACTATACTCAATCATATAGTCTCTTTGTCCTCCTTCCTCAGTATTCAATCTATTCTTAAATCAAAGAAAAACAGTTGCACTTGCTTTCTTAAAAACACATCATTTTGATGGAGGAGCCAGCATTGAACAGAAATGCTGTGGGTGAAATAGAAACTTAGAATCAAACAAGTTAACTAAGAGTCCTATTTAAACTCTTATTTAACTCTTTGGATTAGAGTTAACTTAGTTGGTAGTTAACCAAATATTAGATATTTACATCTTCCTAAGTCTGTTTGACCTGTCGTTTAATTTATAATTATCCCATTTATGCTCATTTATTTTCAGTCTTTCCCACTAGAATATAAGCTCCGTGACATACTGGTGACATGGTCAATCTTGTTTTTTGCTGTAACTTAAATACCTAGCAGAGGTCCTCACACATATAGCTGTTCAATGAGTATATGTTGAATGTAAGAAGGTTTGATTCATAAAGAGACAATCTATGGTGCAGTTATATGTGAAAAATAGAGGTGTTTTTTTTTTGTTGTTGTTTTTTCATAATATCCTGGCAACAGAGACAAGAAAACAATCCATCTACTGACGTACATAAAACGTTTCAATATAACCTTATCGAAGGGGCTATCTTATCACCACTTGGCCACAGGTGTTCCTGGACCTCTTAAAATCAACTAAACTTCACAACTTTCTATCTTGTTACAGTTTTTGTAATAATACCATTACTTCTCTTAGCCTTATGGTTTTAGTGAAAAAAATATAAGCTAAGATCAGTTGAGCATTTTGGTAAAAAAAAAAAAAAGCAAAAAAACTTAGACTGTTTGAGGAGAATGTAACATTGACTGTTAATATTCATGAAAAATGAATCATTTGTTTCTCCTTAGTTCATACACAGAATTCACCATGACATCAAGGAGAGCTTTACAACAATAAATCTGTGCCAAATAATAAATTACTTCCCCTCATATTAAATTAAAATGTGCACATTGGAGAGATTTAATTTAAAATTTTTATGACAAATGGAAATCTGGACACTAAAAACACTGACACAAAGTTCAACTACAAAGAAAAACCTGCAGCAGTGACTTTCTTAGGATTTCTCTCTCTTTTGTTCCTTTGTCATGTAGCAAATGGTTCATAACCTTTAACATCAGGCGTTGCTGTCAGAGTGATGTTTAATGCTTTCTAAAAGGACTCTTGTCCTGGCCGGTGTTCCCAGTGGTTGGAGTGCCAGCCCAGTACACGGAAGGGTCAAGGGTTCGATTCCTGGTCAGGGGCACATCCCTGGGTTGCAAGTTCAATCTCTGGCCCTGGTCCAGGTGTATGCAGGAGGCAACCAATCATTGATGTGTCTATTTCACATCAGTGTTTCTCTATCTCTCTTTCCCCCTCCTTATCTCCCTTTCACTCTCTGAAAAAAAAAAAAAATCAATGGAAAAAATGTCCTCCAGTGAGGATTGACAACAACAACAAAATAATAATAAAAAATAAAAGGAATCTCATCTTTGAAATGAGTAGTTACTTTATTTTTGATAATGGAATATACATGAAATATTTCCCACATGCTTAAAAAAACAAAACCCATAATTAGATAAGAAAACAAATTATATTTAACATCCCACATGCAAAAATTTACATAAGAAAACAAATATTATTAAGAATGATATAATAGTTCTGAGTTACATTCCCACCAACAAGTGAATGTAACTCAGAACTATTATATTTTCTAGTGAATGCTAGCATGTTATCTAAACTGAATCAATACAGCAATTTCTTAGTTTCTGGGGTATTATCACATCCCTATCCACAGAACACTTGTAAACCCAGCAGTTCTTGAAAAGGTCAGATAAAACCTTCAGATACTCTTTTATCACCATCATAAAACATTAGCTAAGTGTACAAAATGACATGTCTCTATTCTTCACTTATCAGTGTAAGATTCTTCAAATAATTCCCCCAGTGCAGGAAGCATCAGGAAAATAGCATGCTCTTATTTCACTCCTAATGAGAATGAAAATGTCAGGTGCTTCTCAGGTCCTATCTAGGGCCACGGCTGTAGGCATCACAGTAATTGATTTCATCCTGCCATCTTCGGTTTACAGGAAATCCACATAAATCACCCAGAATATGGAAATTCATACCTCCCAGAAGTAACAGATTAACTGATTTTAAATTGGAGAAAAAGAAAATAAGAAAGCCTTAATGAGGAACACAGGAAAAATATGCCAGATTTTAAGTATTTTCATGGGAGGGCTACACTGTGTTTTAATTTTTGTACTCACAGCAGCACAACTGGGAGCTTGCAGCCACAAATATGAATAAGTAGGAGAAGAGGAGGTTACTACTGTGAGGGAGTCTTTAGCATTTTTTGATTCAGAGATGAGGTAAGCCAGGGAAACTCTCCATCCAGAAATCTCTGTTCAGTTTTTGTACAACTCCAAAGGGAATTCTGCCTCAGAGATTGTAGTCAGCGCAGGGTTGGTCTGCTTTCATTTCAGGAAGAGAACATAGAGTAAATGAGTAAATGGGGCTCCAAAATATCAGGTGGGGAGCCAGCCAGAGACTACTAGGACCATTTACTTCCACTTCCATTGGGTGTTAACTTTTTCACTGTTTTCAAAATATTCCCTAAAGACATAGTATTTCCAAATGATCGTTTTTACCCTCAGGTCACCCACGAGAGAATCTGGAGCAAGGCCTCATGAAGCCCATGATTCCAATAAGAATTAAATACATATATTACTCTGAAAATAATTCCCGCCTTGATCTTCGCAGTTAGTGTAACTAACTATACATGAAAAGTACACAAGGATATACACATGAAAACTGATTTAGAATTTTGCACATAGGAAGGAGCAGGGACTTTGTTGGCAAACCAGTGTGACCTGATTTGTTGAAAATAAGTCATCTGTAAGAAATAAGAGAAACTTTAAGGAAGCTACTTTTTGAACTCGACATTACTGAAATGATTGTTCATTCTTCATGAAAAGACAATTGTTCTAACCCATGTCACTGGCCAGTGAGTTGATATATGCCAGAATTGATCATAGATCTTATTAGGTAATGATATTGGGTTAACTGATTAAGAGAGAAATCTGGCAGTTATTTCTAAGACAAAAGGAAGGAAGAAGGAAAGAAAGATCAGCTTTGGGGTTGGGACTGGAGTTAGGCTCTCAAATGTACTGTAGATAAAAGGGGAAACAGAGGGGGCAGTGTCAGCCAGTCCAAAAGAGACCTGCTAAGATCTCGGATTAAAAAAAACAATAATTGTCCTAACTGGTTTGGCTCAGTGGATAGAGCGTCGGCCTGCAGACTCAAGGGTCCCAGGTTCGATTCCGGTCAAGGGCATATACCTTGGTTGCAGGCACATCCCCAGTAGGGGGTGTGCAGGAGGCAGTAGGGGGTGTGCAGGAGGCAGTTGATTGATGTTTCTCTCTCATCGATGTTTCTAATTCTCTATCCCTCTCCCTTCCTCTCTGTAAAAAATCAATAAAATATATTTTTTAAAAAACAACAATAATTAACAGGTCCATACAACTTACATATACTTTACCCTTCTCCACAAAATTGTAACTTTGATTATTTTCTTTAATTAAAAGATTCCCTATATGTTCATTTTACCTGCAAAATTTGCTTTTTCTGATAAGCAGGGATCCCATATAGGTGAAAGTTCTCTATCATTGGCACAAATAAAATTTACAGTTAATACATTTAAGGACTAATATATACATTTAAGGTCTAATATAGACAAATATACATGTTAATACATATATAAAGGATGATCCTAGATACTTTATAAATAATGCCTTTGCTTTTTACAAAAACCTTGCAAGATTAGTCTTGTTACTACTTTCTTTCTTATAACAAATGAATTAAGGAGCATAGGGTTTAAATACCTTGCCAAAAAGTGCATAGATGTGAGGAGGTAAGTTTGGAGCTCAGGTCAGTTTGATTTTAAAGTCATCCAAAGTCCATTCTATAAACAAGAGTTGAGAAATCTCAAAATATTAGGTGTTTTGTTTTTTGTTTGGTGTTTATTGTTTTTTTTTGTCATAAGACTAAAATATAAAGCTTTCTGATATCAATACAAAGTAAAGTTGAAAAGAGCAAGTTGCACAGCAATAAATTTCCAAGAACGAAAAGATTATGTAGGTAACAAAATTGACTATGGGCTTTAAACCAGGTAGAAGTGATGACAATAAAATATTTGCTTTTAACTAATTTATTTCCTGTTTTTGTATTGAAAATAGGGAATCCATCTGGCAAGGATGTTTGCTTATGCATATGGACTGTAAGTAAGCAAACAACTGTATCTCCATTGCCTTCTGAACAAATTATTTTTTCTGAAGGTAAAAAGAACAGTCAAGTAAATTAAAACAAAACGTTAAGAGAAAATGAATATCTGTATCTATTAGTATTCATTCTGAGAATGAAAAGACTAAAACTAATTTGAAGCCTTGAAGCTCAACATTCACTATTTAGAATAGACTTTTTTTTTTCTGCAGAGCAGCAGTCCAAGATTATTAAACATGACATCAACACTGGGAGGATTCTTTGCTGAACGAAATGAACCATCAAAGACCATCAAAGGGGTAACGATGGATTTAATGAGGCCCTCTGAGCGAAAACTTTGTCTTATTGCTGTTCTTATCACTTTGTGCGGGGGCCTTTTGCTTTATACTTAACCTGTTAACTAAAGTGGATGAATTCAAAGAAAAAAAAAAAGTCACCTGGAAGGACTGCTTGCTCCTGCGAAACCTTAATAAATTGTTCAAGAGCCTGTTTAAGCCATACACATAAAACTTTTCAGTAGAGAGATGTTTCCAGCTCTGTGTAACACCTGTCTAACATGGTTTAGAGAATGTCAGGAGAAAAGAATAGCAACTGATGGCCAAGACAGAAAGGATATACAAGGTACACATTTGTATTACCGGCTCACTTCAATCCGGGCCAAGATATAAACCAGGGTGCTGAGCAGGATGTTGATCATGACAAGATTAGTGACCAGTGCTTTTCTTCTCCTCTGACAGCTGTGGATGCAGGATGGATTTACAAGTCCCCGGAGGACAGGAAAGCATAAACAGCACTTGGCATCAGCATCATGAAGTGCTGACATCACCAGAGCAAATCATCTGAGGGAGCCAGAAAATTAGCATTCAGAACTTGATTTTGTAGCTCACTGCCATGCCAATAAGAAAACAGGACAGATCTCAAAAGTGCCTCTGGAATATAGCTCCCCCTTATCCATTGCCTTTTTTATTTTGATCAAATATATTCAAGGGAGATCATATTGCAAACACATTCTGAGCAACTGGGGAAATGATAGTTTGGATATTGGCTGTGAAGTTGTAGGTTGAGTTGCAACCAATACTTCATTACAGAATAATAAGCTCCAAACACATAAATAAAATGCCAGTTGTCCTAACCTCAAGAAAACAGGCATATTTATAAGGTGGACTCTTGCCATCTCAGACGTGGCAGTACCCGACTGACAAGCAAGCTGTGTGTGGTGGCACCTGGCTGACAAGGCTATTGCATCACTGTCAGTCCAAGGCTGACACTTCAGCTATGTCTGTATTTTGAGAAAGGGGAAAAGACTCTCAAATCTACTTTCTGGCTCATTTTTTCATTTTGTCATTGGGCTCCCATATACGAATGTCTAGTAGAGCTATTGCTCTGTGTGGAAGGAAGGAAAAGAATTCGGAAATGTAATTAATTTATTTCAACATTTATTCTGTTTTTACTTGCTGATCATTACAATCTTTAGGAAGTATCTTTTTTTCCCCAAAGAATAGGTGGTTGTTTTTATAAAACTTTTTATGGGTGCCAATTTCACCATTATTGCTGCGCAGTTCAGCATTTCAGGCCCATCAATTGTTATTTTAGTGTTTCCAAGTAGATAATCCATAGAATTAGTATATTTCTACAGTAACTATGTTTTATATTTGAGTCTTTGTATCTAATAAGTACCTGAAAAATTAAGAAAAGCTGTATTTATGCTTAAACATAGTATTTCCCCCCAATGAAGTTGTGTTTTCAACAAAATAAAATTGACTAAAATATATACAATAGTTACACATACATTCAATATTTAGTTACTGAGTAAGGTAATAATACTATTGCTAACCAATAAAAAGTATCTATTTATTGACAGCCTATTATGTGCTAGACATGAGTCAGGCAAATTACACGCAGATCACGCAAATGTTTTCTCTCACCCCTCCTTCTCCCTGAGCTGGTCTCTCAGTTCCGGGGAATCCACAGTAGCTGCCTGTTATGGAGGAGGGGCACTACGGAGGTGTGCCCAGTGTCTACCAACGTCAATCTCCTTGCGATGCACAGACTGATCCCACCATCTTGGAAGGCCAATCCTTCATGCTGACATCTGCTAATCTTCCTGTTCCCATCTGGTAGCCAGTCTAATGTACATCCCTTACCTAATAGCCAGGTGCTACTGCAAGACTCTTTCATACCAATGGAAAGTTCATTAATTGCCATCCTAGTTTGGGGTGGACAAAATCTTGTCCATCTACAGAGTGCATTTAGAAGAATTCAGGTGCTCTCCCATGTCACTCAGGAACCATGGGGCAGTTACTGAAGACTGCCCAAAACTTTCCTGCCCTTGGCAACCAGTGTAGCTATTACTCCTTTACGGTTCCCTTGTCTAGACAATGTGGGAAAATTCTGCCAGGCTGGTCTGCTCTCGGGTACTAGAAGGGAAGTTCAACAAAAATGCTCTGCATGCTTGGGTTCCCATAACTTATATAGGGCTCTATAGGCAATGCGGGGTGTGGTTAGACAAAAGACCCTTGACATCTGTTTTTTTCTTTCTTTGTACACACAAAATGTTGGTATCCTTTCTTTGATGTAAAATATATACATGCATGCATATATACATCTTCATACACATGCATATATACATAAAGGTATATATGTAATAAATTAAAACACTGCTCTGCAAGTATTATTTCAGTTTTTGACTCTATCAGATTTCACTGGCTGTCTTCAAAATTTCCCCTTGAGACTTCAGTAAACTGATTAACTGCTCTGGGGAGTCTTTTAGTAAAAATGGGAGAGGCAATGGTGTACAGTGGAAAGCATGTTGATAATTATTTTACAACTTTGTCTTATCACAAAAGATGAAAGGCTGGAAGACAGGAAATATTTAAATGGATGTTTATATTTTTAGTGTACTTGTCTTATGATATAGTCTCCAAACTGGGTGCTATAATACAAACATCAAAGCACTTTACTTGTTGTAGCATCTAACACCCATTCTTTCTTAGGTAAGGAAAAACGCCCAGGGAAATTAAGTAACTCTTCCAAAAATGCACAGCTCCTCCTGTCAAAGCTAATTCTCAAATCTAGTTCTCCACTTTAGCCTACTACGTTGCCACACTTTTACCAGGTTAGAGTTGGGGGCATTCCGGGTATTCCTGGACAAATCCTCACCTGATTTTCCCAGCGATGCCTACAGTTCCTTTCCACTTTCTCTCTGCACCTACTCACAGAAATATAACTCAGTGATAATGAATACACAGTCAAGTGTTCACCCCGCTTCTCACGGAATTAAACCTTGAAGGACTGAGACCTTCTTTCATACGTACTAGTAATAGTAATAAATACTGGGTAGAAGCATTCAAGGGGGAAATAACACCTAAGTCTTTTAGAGGTTGATTTAATGTAGCAAATACAGTATGTTTCATCCTAATGGTGGTTGAATTGACTATTAAAAGATTTTATAGATATATAAAAATTGTAATATGATGTAATAGCCTTTGAAACAATCACATAATTTCAAGGTGTTAATAAAAACATTATATTCATCCTATGAAAGCAATCATTAATATCTGAAATATGAAAGTAAAATATTTAATTTTAAGGTACTAGGTCCAACAGACTTACAAAAGTTTTCACTTTTATAATGATGATGTATAGAATTTAAGATTATTTGTCCTCAGAATAATGTGGCATAATGAAATGAGCATTTTCTGTATATTCAAATAGAAAGAAACCTGAATATTGAACTCAAAAATATTTTTAAATTTATTTCAAAAATTATAACATAGCATGTCTATAATTTGCTATCTAAAAATTATATTAAAAATGATTGTTATGTCAAATGATTTTTATAAAGATTTTTGTATGCTCTATGTAACACCTAAGAAAAATATTAACATTATTTATTATTACAATAAAATTTTAAACATTTAAATTTCCTTAGTGACTGATACAATAACATACTAATTCTATACATGATTGGTATAAGTGAAACTCCTAGATGTCAGCATTGTTCAAAGCTTTTGTTGGTTGATACAATTTCCCCTTTGGATACAAATCTTACAGATTTTTAAGAGCTTCATATAAAAATGCATTGAGTGAGATTCTCTGAATGTCTATGCCAACCTGTTACAAAATGCATTGATCTTTCCTCTTGTGTTGTACAGCATTATTTGATTCACTGTGTTTTTTTTTTTAATATCTAAGGAGCATTGTACCACACAAAGTGCAGAAGTAGACATGAGAGGTTAGTGATTTGGCTTTACAAGTCATGGCCTGCTTAATCTGTTATACTAATGCCTTTCATTGCATCACCGTACAGGAAACTTCGGGCCACATTTTAATAATGCAGCCTCATTGAAGATTCTAAAGGAAAGCTTCAGTTGGAGTCACAGAGAGAAAACTGGATACTGCCTAGGATCAGTAAAATCTGAATTAATTTCAAAAGGTAGTTTAAACCAATCAGTGTGTGTCATATATGTGCCTTGTTTTCTCCATAGCTGAAGAATATGGAAGGCTTCTTACTCAGGTAAATATCAAATTATATACATTCATGAATACGAGAGTAATTATCATGGGTTATATTGACAGTATCACTTGTCAGGAGTGGCTGCTGTCATAAGTCATTTGCATTTGGTATTACAGTTAAGTCGTTTTTAACCCCATCTTTTTTCATGGTCTAAAATCATTGACCCAATGATTCATTTTGGAAATTATAAACATCCTACCATGATTATTATTTTCAGTGGCATAGGGCAAGCTATGATTTAAAATTGCGCAGGATTTCATAATTACAATTACTTTTTAATATTAAACCTTGGCTCAGAGGAATAATGCAGACCAACTACTGCTTAACATGATTGCATTTTAGAACTATAGATGACCCTACTGAGCAGTAGAGTAGCCAACATATTACCTACAGTCACAGAGCTGGAGAGTGCAGCCTTGGGATTAATGCCATGTTTCCTATGTGAGGAAAGTCTTTGTTGTAAATATAAGGTATCTCTGTACATGTGTGTTTGTGTGTGTTTGTGTGTGTGTGTGTGTGTGTGAGAGAGAGAGAGAGAGAGAGAGAGAGAGAGAGAGAGAGGAGCAAAAACAAAACAAACAGACATAATGAGACAGAGGAATGAGGAATGAGGAGAGAGGTACATGTTGGGTCACTTATTATAATTAGAAGCACCTTGCTCTCCAGAGAGCAATTTAGCTTTTAGCTTACCTAGCACATTATAGTACTCTTCTTTCAGGAAACGTTGCCCCTGCTCTATCAGAAGCCCTATGTGTTACAGCTGTTTTTTAAAGAATTTAGATGCATGTGTTTCCATCCTTTCATATTTACCTGGGCTTCCTTATGACCAAAGTCATTTGCTTATTTCCAAAATAACCTGTTGGGGCCATGGTGCACTAAATTAGAATTTATAGAAGTACTACTCAGAGTGTTAAGATTGGGCTTGGCACATGATTAGGGCTTGACAAATGTTAGTAATTACTATTATTCACCCTTCTGACTTCCTATGGTGTTCAAGAAAAAGTATCATTTAAAAATAATAAGAACAATCATAACGTTCACAGTCAATATTTATTTAACCTGGCACTGTTTTTAATATATATATATATATATATATATATATATATATATATATATATATATGTGTGTGTGTGTGTGTGTGTGTACATATACATATATGATAGAGATATTGATGTAGAATTAACAGGAAGACCTATAGGGCATGGACCATTACAAATAGTTTATAAGTATAAAATAAATATATTACTGATAAGGAAACTGAGGAACAGAGATTAGATATTTTGCCTAAAGTCTAATAAATTTTGAGAATGTTGATTTAAATATCAAAAGTTATTTTAGCCCTAGCTGATTTGGCTCAGTGGATAGAGTGTCAGCCTGTGGACTGAAGGGTCCCAGGTTCAATTCCGTTCAAGTGAGCATGCCTGGGTTGCGAGCTCGATCCTTGGTAGGAGATGTGCAGGAGGCAGCTGATCAATGATTCTCTCTCATCGTTGATGTTTCTATCTCTCTCTCCTCCTCTTCCTTCCTCTCTGAAATCAATAAAAATATATTAATTTTTTTAAAAAAGTTATTTTAAAACCTGTGCCTTTTAATCCATATTCAATAAATATAATTTACTATAATTTTACTCTAATTTTGTAGAGACAAACATATCAATCTCTACCTTAAAGCTCTTTCATCTCAACTATCTGTCCTGTCCACATTCCTTAGTGAATTATTTCCATATATTCCTATTTCCACAGAGCTGACTAACTAGATTTCCTGTCCTCTGTTGCTCTAGCCTATCTGTGTCAGCATGAATGAATTTACCTTCCTAAAATCACTACTTTCAGCTGATGTCCTAAAACTGGCACACTACAGTGAAGCTCATACTTGTACTGCTTGCTGGAAGTACTCTAAACCCAATGGACATTGCCTTTTGGAGTCTCATGCAGGAAATAATACATCAAAGTTTTCAACTTGTTCCTGGATGCCAAGTGGAAATTCAACACCTCCAAATCTCCTATAATATAATTCTCCTAAATACCCAGTCAAGCTTTTTGCATGACTGTGTTCATCACATTATCAATGTGACCCAATGTGCAGATCCTTAGGGCTTGAATGGAACTTGAATACAATGACCCAACTCCCTATACTATGAGAAACCCCTCTGCCCTCCCAGTATTGTTGATGATACTGAGGAGGCTTATATGTATTTCTTTTGAGCACAGGCTGTCCCATGGACCTGTTTCCTTTGCATTTACAGTTTCCTCTCTGCATCTTGTCTCATAAAACATTTCTGTGTCATTTTTTCCACATCCTGGAAACTACCCTTATTCCTTCCTTAGTTTACAGCATGACATCCCTAAAACCTATCACTTGATCTTAAAGTACTTTGTTTGGAAAAGCATTATTAACTGATATTTGGATGCAGTGAGGGGGAATGTGCACTCCAATTACTTCTGACAATAACTTAATTATAATATCAGACATCATTGTATAAAAAATTGTCAGATATTTTGTACCATCTGGGTATCTCCTTATATCCCATCTCTTCTCACTATCATTTTGAAATCCACTTTCATATTTCTCTTGCTTTCCAGATTTTCTTTCCTTTTCCAGAAGTTCTATGGAAAACTTCAAGTTCTTTCTACATATTTAAGAAAAGCATTGTCTTGATTCAGAAGATCCAGCCTGGGAACCAGGAATCTGAATTTTAATCAAAGTGACGATAAGGCATTCCTGACTTAAGCCTGCTTTATTGGCATAATTATCAAAGCCCTCTGTTTCTCTCTCAGATGTGTCCTGGCTTACATGTATTTTGTGATAATCCTAAATTAACAAATATCCCTGGTTATTCTGCATTTGTGGGTCTATGAATCATACTTTGCTGTAATTCTTGAAGTAGAAAAACAGATTGCCACCTTTTTCTCTAAAATGAGGCAATATGTAGCCATTTTGTGAGCTAGGAAGACAGACTACCTAAAGAAAAATGTGAATTGAAGCCTGAAGTTTTAAAATACGTTCTCTGTCTCACTAGCATTTTGCCTATTTCCATGCATTTCACAATCCTCATTCTTCTGTAAGTCCTTATGTTTGCAAAGGGCTTTACACATTTAAAAGACATAAGGTTGTGCTAGGATTGATAACATCTAAACCTCAATCAGGTGAAGCTTCTAGGTATGTGAAACTTATGTAACAAGAGATCATTTCATGGCCATGAGTGGGCACATAAATTTCAAATGATCTCTAAATATATGTTACCAGCCTGACATAATATATCCTATATAATAATCCTATATAATAAAAGGCTAATATGCAAATCGACCAAACAGCGGAATGACTGGTCGGTATGATGTGCACTGACCACCAGGGGGCAGACGCTCAATGCAGGAGCTGCCCCCTGGTGGTCAGTACACTCCCACAGGGAGAGCGCCGCTCAGCCAGAAGCCAGGCTCTTGGCTGGCAAGCACAGTAGCAGTGGTGGAAGCCTCTTCCGCCTCCGCAGTAGCACTAAGGATGCCCGTGGGGAGTGGGCCTATGCTGGCAGTCGGACATCCCCCAAGGGCTTCCAGACTGTTAAAGGGCGCAGGCCAGGCTAAGGGACCCCCCAAGTGCATGAATTTTGAGCAGTGGGCCTCTAGTGTGTTAATGAGGAACTACCTTATATTACCCCCTCTCTTATCCAGTTTAATTGATTGTATAAACTGAAAATTCAAAACCTAAAAATAATTTTCAAGTTCCTAAGGTCAATTGTCTTTCAATGGTTTCAAGGAAAAGAAATATATGGGAAGTATAACATACTTTTTTTAATAAAAAATCTTGCTATGGATTTTCATATTAATTGAATGATGTAGTTAATATATTTCCAGTAAACTTAACCTGACCTACTAAAATGGTAATGAACCTTGGGGGATAATGTTGTTGTTGGTATGATTGTCTTAGTGATGTGTGCAGTGAGAAAGGGCAATTTTAGGTGGTATTTTCATGAGTCTTTATAAAATATCTGAATATCTTTATTTAAAAAATCTGATCCTGTGACTTACCCCAATAATTAACTCCAACAAATATCTCTTCTTTTATAAGCTTAGATAAAATTTTAGCTATGAAAAATGGGAAACGTTGATTGGAAAAATATTTCATAGCGCTCCCAAATACTAATTCACCATACATGATTTCAGAAACATAGGGCTGTTTCTTAGAGGAATGCGATGTAGTTAGGGAACATGTAATTGCATAAATACTGAATACGCAGGGGATAATGTCACAATTTACTGCCTTTCTTTTCCTTTAGAGTTCATTTCAGTGCTGAGAATGACACTTATTTTCTGCCTTGTGCCTGGCCTGTGTCTATCTCCAGCTGCTGATCTATGGGGTAATAACACCCTGGGGAAATCGGGTCCACTGCTCAATGTGTTTAATCCTTTATACTCTTACATCCGCTGAAAATCATTATTGGCATTTTCAATTTATTTATTAGGCAGACCTTTAATGTCAACCCACAAGTTTGGGTAGCACATCTTATGTAAATCATCTTTATAGCAATGCTTTATATTACATAATTGCAGAAGACATACTGTTTGTAGACAAACAGATATTTACCGCATTGACAGTTTCTGTAATGGCTGAGGCATAAATATCCATACTCTGTTGTATTTAAATAAAAAATAAATATATTTCCAGAAGCCATGCTAGGACTGATTTTATAGGATTCATGAGGCAGTGAAGCTAATCTGACATTCTCTCTTTAGATATGTAACTTTCTCAAGATGCAATCGTTTTCTTATGTCTAAAAGAAGGCTATTACAAGTACTATAAAAATATTGTGGCAATTTCCTAGCCAATGCATAAAAAAACAGGGAATCTGAACATTCTAGAAGTAGATCTGGCTTCTCAGATCTCATCGCCCCTACATAGAGTCCAGCAGGAGCTGCAGGTATTTGGTCTAGGGCTACGCTTCCCCACTGGCCATCAGCAGAGATCAAGGGGGGGGCCCAACAGGCTTAACATAAGACTGTCTCTCCCCAGCCACCAAACTTCTGTTTGCAGCAATTAAAGAGATTCTTAGATATTTAATCCCCCCAACCTCATAATACTGAAATTCTCACCAGCATGGTATACCTTAAATTCCTCAGGACTTATGTCATTTACATGTTTAATCCCCATTTGTATTAATCACCGAATGAAATCTTACTTTCCCAAAACACCCCTTATCTCCCATATTATAACCTTCACATAAGTAGGCACATCTATTTTGTTATCCCTGTCTCCCTCCTACCCAAACCCCTGACATTTTTCTACTCTTTATTCTGGAATTCATAGTCCATTATCAGCAAAAACCTAGTGTCTTCTTTGAATATTCCCTTAGCCTCCATTTCTACCTGAAAAATCGACAATGATTTCTCTGCAAATCTCTCAAAGGTGGTTGATTTGTTTTCTTCCAAAGTCCTCCTAAACCTGGGTCTGAAGTCAAACTGATTTACTTCCCTCTTCCTTAAAATTATGGCACCTTGAATCTCATCTCATTAGATTTTATCTCTTACAATTTATCATTATTGCACTCATCTACCAACCCCCATCTTACTCTGCCATATTTGTTGATGATATTACCTCCTTAAAAACCTCACGGTTCTTCAGTATTGATAATTTCAATAAACATATAAATATTTGTAATATTTCAATTCCTTTAATTCTCTTATTCCAATAATGCTATCTTCCAGGGTATTTTACTTTTCATGGAAATACTGGGCATATCCTTGTCATTGCCAATAACTCCTAATTGGAATATAACTATAAATTTTAAGATTAGGTAGGTTAGGTGCAGTAGCAAACAATTCTTACAGTTTATGTGATTAAAACAAAACAAAACAAAATGTTACTGCTCACACAAATTCTGTTGTGTGTCAGGCAACTCTCCAGGGCACTTCCCTCCAATTGCTGATTCCATGGTTTACTTGTGTTGATTTGTAGCTGTAATGATTTCTGCATCAGTGGGAGACAGATGTTCACCCTGGAAATTGAACCCTCCCTTCTGGATAGTGTGCCTATCCAGAATCTCAATGTCACATATCCAACTCTATAACCACTCCTCCGATGTTCCCGCTTACTTCCTCTAAGACACTAACCTCATCATTACTTCAAATAAAGTGGGACTAAAATCCATTGAATTCATAACATTTTCACTGTCTCTTTCACTTTCAAGATACTCCTCCTTTCCTATTCAAACCAGCTTAAATTCCACAGTAAATCACTAACACCTCCCTCTCTATGCCCTCATCACTTTTGCCACTTCTTCCAATATTCACAGTTGCTTGACTATGTCTTCAATAATGCTGAAAAGTGTTTATTTACTTTATACACTTTTTTTTTCAGGTCTACTGAATACAAACAGCCATTTTTCTGGGCTTATCTTTGAATTTATCACCATAAATATCAAGTACATTCTCTTAATTTATTAACTCTTCCACTTATCTAGAGTAGTATTTAGTTTACTCCTGTTCTTTCCTCAAGATATGACACATGATTTATCATCCACATTCCCAAATGGTAACTTTTTATTTTGCTATGAGAGGTGGCATCATCAAAAGGGAAGTTCCTCAAACTCACACCATCTCACCTGTTCACCTACCATCATCAATATCTGTACTTCTGCCTCCTGACCCATTTGTAAAGATGAAATGTATTGCCTGTATCTGAGGTGAAGCTCTATTCTTGTGCACTAGATTCTCCTACCTACTGAGGGACATGGTTGTTTTTTTTTGTTGTTTTTTTTAGCCATCCTCCCCTTTATCCTATAATATCAAATTGAGGTTTCCATTGCATCTTCACATTAGTAAATAAAACTGTTATTGGACATCCTATGTAATTGCAAATCCTATCTACCCTAATTTCAATAATGTTTTAAAATAACTTTGTTCTTCACACCTTACCTTAACATACATAATTTGCTTCTTAAATCCTTGTGATTGTCTCTTAAGATGTTTCTAGTCCTCTAGTAGTAGTATCTCCCAGAACACAACTAATCATCCCCATCTCCCCTGCTTCTATCGTATCCAAGTCATAGTCAATTCTTGCTTAGAAATGTTCTCTTACCTCCATGGAATAGTGTAAATAGGATGATAATTAGGCTTATTCTTTGCATGTTTGCTTTTATTAGTTTATTTATAATAGAGAAGGCAACAAGTTCCTTTTAATATTTAACTATATTTAGGTCATTCTTTGGCTCAAACCCTTTCTATCTAAAACAGTCTAATCTTACTATGGCCTGGAACGTTCTACTTCAGCTGGCTTCCACCTGCCACTCTGTCTCATCACATCCTGCTCTGCGTCGGTCCCTCGTTTGTGTCCACACTGTCCCACCGCTGCTACTTGAACATGCCAGACATGTGTGGCACCTCAAGGTCTTTGCATAGTTGCTTTCTTGTGCCTGATATCCTTGATGTTCTTATGGATCACTTCCTTATCTGCAACAACTCTTTGTTCAATTTTCACCTTCGCAATAACACTACTCTGACCACTCTATCAAAGGTTTAGTTCCCTGACCACGAGAAATCCTCCTTTCTCATTTCTAGATTCCACACTGTTTGTACCTTCTGATTATATAATTTATTTATTTATCTTATTTATGCTCACTTTCCACTAACCCTGATGTAAGCTCTTTGAAGGCTGAAATTGCTGTCAATTTTGTTTATTGATATATTGCCCAAGTTTACGTTAGCCCTATAGCATTAGATTATTCATAAAAATCTCAATAAACATATATTAAATAATCAGATGAATTAATTCTGCCACTCAAGTTGGGCATTTTTCTCACAATTTCCAGATAATACATAATCAACTCCTTTGGATTCTTTTTCCTTAAGAGAAATGTGTTCTCAGTAGCTTTCTTTAACATATATAATTTGTTTCTTTATTTCTTGTGATTGTCTCCTAACACATACCTACTCTCCCAGTAGTATCTCCTTTCAATTCATTCTGTTTATGGCTACAGAATAATCTTCTAAAAGTGTAATTTTATTAGATTGTTCTTTTACTTAAATTCAATTATCACATATCATTATTGTTCACTGGATAGAATGTAAGTTCCTTAGGAAGGCAGGTTAGGCTTTTACACTCCTGCCTTTAACTACTCTTTAGTTTCACTTCTTCCCAGACTCCTGTGTTCACACTAATTCCCAACTATAATTACTGTAAACTGTATTTGCTTCTCCTGCACACTGATCTGTGTGATGGTAAGACTATTTTTCATATATATTATTGCATAATTAGAATCTAAAGTATAAGTGATTGTGTTAGTTCTTTCAGGTTGCAGGAGCATATTACCACAGACTGGGTGGCTAGTAAACAACAGAAATATATCTCTCATTGTATGGAGTCCAAAAGTCTGAGATCAGAAGCCAAACATGGTCAGATGAGGAGCCTTTTCAGGATAGAAAACTAAATGTATCCTCAATGCCCAAAGGAACTAGGAAGCTCTGTGGATTTCTCTTATAAGAGCATCAATCACATTCATGGGGTCTCCACCTTCATGACCTAAATCATCTTCCAAAGGACCCACCTATAATGACCATCAACTTTTGGAGTTAAGATTTTAACATATAAATTTTGAGAGAACACTAGCATTCAGAACACAAGCAGTGATAAATAAATATCTGTTGCAAAACCAAAAATTAATATGCTACTTTTCATCATTATCTTGTCCTCTTACCTCCATAGTTTAGCATGTTCTATTATTTTTGCCTGGGACTCCATCTTCTGCTTTCTTTATCTGGCTAGTGACTTCAGCTCATGTGCCAAACTGTTTCCAAGGATTTTCTCATCCTAGAATAGAAATGTGTTGTCTGTTCTTAATATGACTCTTCATGATATCGACTATGTCCTATGTACTAACAGTAAAACCAGAGTAATATTTATTACAGTCTCTGTGTGGTTAATAACTAATTGATTGTCTTCTCTATTGGGCCCTGAGTGCAGCCTTCATGTTTCCTGCAGTTTATCTCAGTACATAGCACAGTGTTTGGTATGTTATATAATTAGTTAATGTTTCTATGATGAATGAACTAATATCAAATTATATATCATATGCAAGCAATGCAATAACCATGAAAAATGTTGCTTCTGCCCTTGAATCCACTGCCCTGAGGAAACTGTGGACAAGAGATATGCAATGACTTGCCCAAGTCACAAAGTAAATTAACACAGAGAAGAAAGGGGTCCCAGATAATCTGATTCCAAGGTCAGTGATGGCAAAAGAGATGTTTTCTTTTACTCCTTGAACCCCAGGAAGGTCACCACTCAGCTGGCCCTTTAAGGAGTACATTACACAGTAAAAGCCAAATAAAGATTATCCCCAATGTCGGTAAGATATTGTTACATGGGTTTTCTAGCCTCAACATACCAAGCCTACTTCCCCCACAAGTGGAAATATGTTTTTTATGTGTTTCTGTTAAAAATGATCTTGATCTATATTCTTACATAATAAGCAGTTGGAATATAAGTTCAAAAAGATGTAACTGGTATATTTGACTATTTGATCTCACTGGAGAATGCACCTATTATGTCTATTCAGCTAAATAGTTCAAAGAATATACAGAAAGCATGAAGAAGACTTTAAGGATTTAATTTATTTGTAATTCAGAATTTATAGCTCCTCACAATGGAAGACCCAGAACAGTGTCCTACAGAGGAATGCTTAGGTCTCTTATTGACATACATGTTACATTTAAAGTTGAGGAATAAAAAGACACAACGTAAAGATGACCCCAAGAATCAGTCCAAAGAGCACGGATGAAAGGAATCAATCATATATGGAATCCTGAAGCTATGAATAAATGTCAAAGATAGTGTTTTGGATAAAGGGCCCTAAAATGGAAATAATTGTTTTAAGAGGAAAATTGACACTTTCAACTTATCCTTTGATCAAACATTTACATAACAGTATATAAAAGGAAGTGTGTTGATGCTGGGGAAAAAATGACTGATACAATTTATTTCCTAAAGTATTTTGTAGTATAGTTAGATTTGATTGAATGATTGGCATTTTAACAAATCATGAAGGTTAATGGAAATGAACATGAAATTATGGAAAGAAAGGTAGAAATGCAGAGCTTGCATAGGGAATGTCAGGTGGTTCATTGCAATAATCAGAAGGTATACAATAAGGAATAAACAGTGAGATGAGTTTTGAAGATAGATTTGTGTTAATTTACATCTCTGTCTTCAGATCTACTGTATTATTTCCACTAACCTGACAGGATAGGCAGCCATATGCTCCCTGTTTTAGTAACATGGAACTGGGGCTGGGAAAACTTCCTTAGTTTTTTGAGCCTGTTAACTAAGATACAGTGGGCTGAGTGGTAGCCCCTAAAAGGATACATCCATGTCCTAATCCCCACAACCTCTGGATATTTCCTTATATTGTAAAATAGGAAATACTACTTTACTAGGTATACCAGTTAATAATGAGGATTTTTTTCAATAGATGGAGTTACACATATGTTGATATATATGTGATTTGATATGTATGCTATTTTGTTGTGTTGACAGCAAGCTTCAAAACTTCATGTGTCAAATTTGCTGAAGGTGGTAACATCATAGATATTTTTACACTTGAAAATGTCGAATTTCGTGCCAAAAAAAGAACATTTGTGGGAAGTTTTAATTCATTACTTTATTTTAAAGAAAAGTGCTGCTGAAAGTTATCATACACTTCAGGAAGCTTGTGGTGAACATGCTCCATCTCAAGATACTTGTGAACGCTGGTTTAAATGCTTTAAAAGTGATGATTTCGATGTGAAAGACAAAGAACGTCCAGGTCACCAAAAAAGTTTGAAGGCCAATCATTACAAACATTATTGGATGAAGATGAGTGTCAAACTCAAAAACAACTTGCAGAAAGATTAAATGTTGCTCAGCAAACAATTTCTGATTGTTTACAAGCAATGGGAAAGATTTTAAAGGAAGGAAAATTGGTGCCACATCAATTGAAAGAAAGACAAATGGAAAACTGAAAAGTCATCAGTAAAATGTTGCTTCAACGGCATGAAAGAAAGTCTTTTTTGCATCAAATTGTGACTGGTGATGACAATTGGATTTATTTTGAGAATCCCAAATGCACAAAATCATGGGTTGATCCAGGTCAACCATCATCATAGACTGCAAGGCCAAATCACTTTGGAAAGAAGACAATGTTCTGCGTTTGGTGGGATCAGAAAGGTGTGATGTATTATGAGCTTTAAAACCAGGTGAAACCATTAATACTGATCACTACCAACAATAAATAATTAATTTGAACCATGATTTGAATGTGAAATGACCATAATGGGCCAGAAGACACAGCAAAGTAATTTTGCTTCATGATGATGCACCATCACACACTTCAAAACCAGTTAAAGACACGTTAAAAGATCTTGCCTGGGAAGTATTAACCCACTCACCATATTCACCAGACCTTGCTCCTTCAGATTACCACTTGTTCCAATTGATGGCACACACACTTTCTGAGCAGCACTTTACAATATGCAAAGAGGTGGAAAATTGGGTCTCTGAATGGTTTGCCTCAAAACAAGAAAAGTTCTATTGGGGCGGTATCCAGAAATTACCTGAAAGATGGGAGAAATGTGTAGCTAGTGATGGACATTACTTTTAATAAAGCACTTTTGAGGTTTCTCTTGAAATTATCATGTTTTCTTTGATTACAAATCCACATTATTAACTGGTACACCTAGTATATGGCAAATGATGTGATTAAGAAATTGAGGAGCAGCCTATCTTGGAATATTCTTGTGGGCAGTAAAAACAATTACAAATGTTTTTATAAGAGATAGATTGTGGAAGAAAAAATATGTAGAAGAAGATATAGCTACACAAAGGAGAAGGTGATATAAAACAGAGTAGAAAGAGATGCAACCAACCAATCATAAGCCAAGGAATGTTGACATCTATGAGGAACTGGAAGAGGAAATTACCAAACTCAGGAAAAGTTCGGCTGCCTTGCCAAAATCTCCATGTCAGAGTTCAGCCCTCCAGAACCATGAGAGAATACATTTCTGATGTTTTAAGTGACCAAGTTTGTGATCATTTGTTGCAGCATCCTTGGGAAACTAATATATAAGAGAAATGGCAATAATTTTTTCTCCCTTAGGTTAGAAGCTTGAGGCATATGAAAAGATGTCACTTTGCTAAATGTTAGATGAATATTATTGTGTCATAGCATTAATATTTATCAGGAAGTCTGCTGGGCAAGAATATTACATAAAATTTGAAGAAGACCTGAAGATGGCTACTCTGACTGCAAGGGCTAAAAGTCTATGATCTCATTTAGACATCATCCATAATTGAAGTTATGGAAAAGATCTACCTACTTCTGGTCATGTGCATTTTTCTTACAAGTTTTTTTCTCTGTTGTAGCCACTCTTTAGAATTAGAATGAAACTCCCCACAATGCGGTTTAAATATTAACACTGACAATGCTACACACACCAAGAGTGCATGAAAATGCTCATTACTTTACATGATGAGGCTTTTTAGGTAGAACAGGGCAGACCCCACAAGCTGATCAAAAAATATCTTGAGAGAGAATACTGACTCTAGAATATTTGTGTTAAACAGGTGGTGAGTTCCTGTGTGAGTTCTGTGTGAGGCAGTGGCTTGTGTTTGAGTTCTCTGTGCTCATCAGCAGAGGAAGAACCAGGATTTCTCATCAGATTATCCAGATGTGGAAAGGCAAGTTAAAAGGGAGAAGTGAGACTTGAAAGTTGTCAGCAGTTCAATATCAACAAATGGAGTCAGATTATTTCTGTCTCACAAAATTAATTAAATTTAGTAAAGATTTATTGTTAGTCTTTCCCTATTCCTTCTATAGTAGTTGATTTTTTTTCACTCTCCAGTGGGTTCTATATTTTCTTCCATTTAGTAACTGAGGCTAAAGGAGACTTAGACTTTGCTTATGAATGATGAGCACTGCTTCCCCAGAATCATGTAAACACATTAATGTTTACACATAAATGTTTATATTCATACACTTGTCAAAAACACAAGTAATCTAGTAATCTGTAATAATCTGACACACCAAGTTTTCTTTTCTACAGTGAAAGTAAGTAATGCAAAGAGGCATGGATATGTACTTGATCAAGTGAGAGGTTGCATGGGTGTAAAGTTGCAATTTTATATAATGACTAGAGGCCTGGTGCACAAAATTCGTGCACTTGGGGCGGGGTCCCTCAGTCTGGCCTGAGCTCTCTGACAATCTGGGAGCTCTCGGGGGATGTCTCACTGCTAAGCCAGCAGTCGGACATCCTTAGCACTGCTGAGGACGCAGGAGAGGCTCCTGCCACTGCTGCTGTACTCACCAGCCATGATCCCAGCTTCTGGCTGAGCAGCACTCCCCCTGTGGGAGCACACTCACCACTTGGTGCAGCTCCTGCGTTGAGTGTCTGCCCCCTGGTGGTCAGTGTGCATCATAGTGACAGGTCTTTCTGCCTTTAGGTCGATTTGCATATTAGCCTTTTATTATATAGGATGTTCCACCACTATCTGATGCCACTCTGTTTTATCATTCTTGGAAGATACCCTAGGCACTTTAATATCTCCTCTAATAGCTGTCCTATCAGAGAAGTGATTGTATCTCACTGGCAATGTAGGAATAAAGGCATAAACTTCATATACCTCAAAGATTCTGAGATTCTGATTTAGAATAATCTAGATGGTTAGACTATGTTGCTTACAATAATGCTGCTGCAAAGAAAAGCTTTTAGTAGAACTTTGTCTGGAGAAATTAAACATCTTGCTCATAGAGTAGTTTCTGTAATTACATAATGTGCATATCAAAACGGACTCATACATTACACTTCATATCATCATTCTTGTTCCTATAAAAAACATTTTATTAACCTAAAAGCAAATAACTGACATTTTAATGCCCACCATCATAGTCAAATGACATTTACAATAATGCATTAAATCTAAAACTCTTCACTACACTAACATAATTGAATTGGAAGGTAACAGCAACAATGGAATGCACTGCAGGGGTGGGAAAGGTCCAGCCTGAAGGACATATAAGGCCTGTGACATCATTTGGTCTGGCCCTGCCAAGGCATTAGGGGTAAATTAATTAAATGTTTGACCAAACATAGCAGGCTAATTTTTAAGTTGATAATTTTGTATGACCCTTGACTGATGTTATAAATACCCGAATGGCCCTTGCAGAAAAAAGGTTCCCCACCCTTGGAATGCCGGCAGCCTGTTAACTTTACCCATCTAGAGGCAAGAATACTCTCCAATTTTAGAACTGGAGCAAAGAAAATGTAAACACACATTTAAATACATATCGTTCTTTTACATAACTTTACCATTTTAAACATTCACTTATATGATAAAATATTATGTTTAAATATTACTCAATATTTATAAAAAGAGGGAAGGAATAACACATTTTAAAAATTTTAAATTTCCTTTTTCAGTAATTGTTGATCTGCCCCTTTATTTGTTTTTGTATTAACTTTATAATGGTAAAATAATCATTGTGTTTCATCTCTTAATAATATATTTTTTATTTTATCTTGTAGTATTCAAATTCTAATTTTAATTATTCTTAAAGTTTATTTCTAGGATATTTTTTACACAGAAGTTAGAAAAGATGAATAACAGGAATCCACAATGAATATTTAGAGGATTTATAATTACATAAACCTGAGAGAAAAGCCACAACAATTTCATAAATAAAAACTGAAGATATTGACTAATGGATGCACATATGTTAAAAGTTAGACAACAATATTACAACTCAATGCAAGGACAACCACTTGAAAAATCACATGCAGATATAAGGTGTAGAGTCTGTGGTATAGACAGAGTATCTTCACTTTCTCCTTACTTATTGTATCCAAAAATATCAGATAAGTCAAGTACAAGACGTTCTGATTATATTTTGTTTAATTTGCAGATATGTAAGAGGGAAGACCCAGTTTATAATATATTAAAAACTGTGCACTTATATATTCATGGAATTTTAGAACTAGAAAGGATTGAGTAATTATGTACTTAGGAGACTAAAGTAGTGACTTGGTCAATGTCTCACATTGTTTTCACTTTATTGCTCTTTCAATAACTTAGCTATCTATTTGAATATGTTTAAATTCAGTGCTGCTGTATTATTCATTCATCAAGGAAATAAGTCTAAGCCAAAATAATGTTTATAAATTAATCATAATTTGAAAATGACTAGAATAAATTTGAAGATAGAATACCTATTGGTGAATAAAATGCAGTGTACAGCCCTGGCCAGTGTGGCTCAGTTGGTTGGGCATTGTCCAACCGAAGGGTAGCTGGTTTAATTCCTAGAAAGGACACATGCCTGGGTTGCAGGTGGATGGTGTGCAGGAGGCAGCCAATTGATGTTTCACTCTCACATCGCTGTTTCTCTCCCTCCCTCTCCCTTCCACTCTCTCTAAAAATCAATTTAAAAATCTTTAAAAAAATGCAATGTACAAAATTATATTCAGAATTCATTTCAAAGTGCAAAATATTATTGAAATTTGACTTCTTCTACATATGTGCCAGAAACACACTTTCTTTCTTATCTTGTCTAAATTAAGCAGGAAGGTGGCTTATAAACTGAATAATAAACAAAGGAGGAAGAAAGAAAAGAAGGAAGGGAGGGAGGGAGAGGGACAATGGAAAAATATATGAAAGTCTTTGACCTATCTCCAGAAAAACATTCATGTGCATGCAGGCACACATACATACATTTGAATGAAATTAAGGCAATTCATTTTAAATGCATCAATCGCATATTAAGAGATTCACGTTAATTAAAAAGTGAGATTCTATCTAATGAACAAAATAAACTGATGAGCAAAATAGATCCAGAAACATAGAAACATGGAACAGACTGGCAAATTTCAGAAGGAAATTGGGGGTAAGGGAATGGGTGGGAGAGAGTACCCATATGCATATATGCATAGCCCATAGAGTGAGATAATAAATAGTGTGGTGAAGGCCTGGGAGGAGCGGGTGCTGGGTGGATGGGGGTCAATGGCAAAAAAGGGGGACATCTGTAATACTTTCAACAATAAAGGTATTTATTTTAAAGTGGGATTCTAAAAGAATGTTCCTGTCTCAATGTATACTTACTATTTTGAACCTGAAAGTTTCTTAGTGTTTAGAGTACCTGACACAGTAATTTCCCAGTGGATATTTGTTGAATAATCAGATAAATTAATAAATAGATAAATAATAAAACAATATGAGGGATAGCTTTAAATTGTGTATTGAATCTTCAAATATATTTCAAAGTCAAGTGGGTTAGAATATTTGAACATTTAAATTTAAACTCCATAATCTTTCAGCTATATTTTTAAGCAATTCACTTAACTTTTTGGACTTCAGTTTCCTCATCTGTAAACTGGAGATAATTATCTAGTGTATTATTTTAATACTTAAACAAAACAGATAAATGTTAAAAGACATCTTTCAATTTGCTAATTTATAACTATCAGTGTTAAAAGTGTTTGTATTCTTTCTACAGAGGTCATACTTTGCAACCTGCTTACTGCACATGCATTTTTTTTCTTTTTAAAATGATGTTTTTATTGATTTTAGAGAGAAAAGAAGGGAGAGGGAGAGAGAGATAGAAACATCAATGAGAAAGAAGCATCAATATTGAGTGTATGCCTCCTGCATGGCCCCCACAGGGGACTGAGCCTGCAACCCTGCCCTCCCCAGGAATCGAATTTGTGACCTCTCGGTGCATGGGTCAACACTCAACCACTGAGCCACACTGGCCAGGCAGCATATGCATTGTTTTGTTTTGTTTTACCCTCTCATACTTCATAACTCAATAATTTGAGTCAACATATAATAATTGGAATATTGTACATAAAAAACCCTATTCTAGTTTCTTTTTTTTATTATTTTAAAGAGGAAAATGTTTAAAAATACTTCATGGAGGAAGGCAATACCTATTTTCCCTACTTCATATGGTCGTCATAGTTTATTTTATCTTTGAATTTGTAAACTTCAGTCACATTTGGTGGCATTTTTGAGTAAAACTCAAAAAGCACCACAAGAACTTTTTTCTCTATTGATCTCTTCACTGAGCTTTCAATATCTCGTCTGATTTACTCATATGCACGTCAGAACAGGCCTCATAGACTTTTATATTTGCAACCACTGTTTTCTGATGTACTATTCCTATAATAGGTACCAAATAAATGATTGTTCAGCTTGGATCTTGTATGATTTGAAGGCCTAAAGGAGACATTGTCCCTAAACTGGAGAATATAATAGAATCAGGAGCATAGAAAGGGAGTGGACTGACAATTCTCGGGGGGAAAGGGGTATAGGGGGTGCGGGAAAAGGCTAGACAAAAATCGTACACCTATGGATGAGGACAGTGCGGGGGAGGTAAGGGCAGAAGGTGGGATGGGAACCGGGTGGAGGGGAGCTATGGGCGGAAAACAGAGGAACAATTGTAATAATATGAATAAAGATTTATTAAATTAAAAAAATTAAAAAAAGGAGACATTATCCCTATCCTAAAATCCTACACAAGCAGGGAACTTTGCCAGCTGCAGATTCATTCTGTTCATTTAACATTTTGATCCTCATTATATTGCAAATATCATTGGGAAAAATAGTGCTTAATTTTCAATAATACTTATGAAAATGCTAATAATAAATATCAAGTTTTACGTTCACTGTGGCATTTGTTATACAAAATTTTCTGTGTGATACCTAAGACATTGCTTTTTAATTGACTGAGTTCAGTCATATTTGGATCCAGGAGATCAAAGAACATCATCAAAACAAGGTCTCCTTTCAGTGCTCAGATCAGCTTTCCTCTGTGTAGGTTCCATTCTCAGTCAGAAACTCTTCCTTTAGGCCCCAGGGAGAGTCATGTTTATAGACTGTCAGATTTCACGTTCCCATGAGAGGAACACATCATTTTCCCAGTACCACATAGGGTTGTCATGGGGATTAAAAAAATCAAACACGTGTAAAACACTTAGATCAGAGCCTGGCATATTGTAAGTATACTATAAGTCCATGGCACAAATTCATGCATGGGTGGGGTCCAGCTGGCCAAGCCCCAATCAGGGCGGATCAGACCCAGGCATATTGGGAGGAGGAGATGGCGGGAGGTTGGCCGGCTGGCCCACCCAGGTCGAAGTCCTATCATGGCTGGGCCAGCTTGGGGGAGGGGCAGGCTTCAGCCCTGATTGGGGTGGGGGGCCGATTGGGGGCGGGGGGCTGGTTGGGGGTGGGGCCAGCCCTTGGGAAGGAGCTGAGGGAGGTTGGCCAGATGGCCACACCCCCTATGGGGTAAGGGTGTGATCAGGGGTGGGGCCAGCTGGAGGGAGGGGCCGAGGGAGGTTGATTGGCCAGCCCCACCCCCAATTGGGCTGGTTGGCTGGCCACAGTGGGCATCATAGCGAATGGTTGTTCCAGTCATTACAGCATTCTGGTTGCTAGCTTTTTATATATATAGACTAGAGGCCCAGTGCACAAAATTCATTCACAGGGGTTGGTCTCTCAGCACACTCTGTACCCTCTCCAAATCCAAGACCTTTCAGGGGATGTCCAACTGCCAGTTTAGGCCCTATCCTACAGGGATCCCTGCAGATCGGGCCTAAACCGGTAGTCAGACATCCCTCACACAATCTGGGACCACTGGCTACTAACTGCTCACCTGCCTACCTGATCACCCCTAGCCACTTGCCTGCCTGCCTGATCACCCCTAACCACTCGCCTGCCAGAATGATCGCCCCTAACTGCTCACCTGCCTGCCTGATGGCCCCTGGGGGACAGGGCCAGCCAGGGTGAGGGGCCATGGTCATTCTGGTCTCTGGTCGTTCTGGTTGTTCCACTGTTTCGGTCACTGGTCTTTTATTATATAGGATATTTGCTATTATTATAACTCCAGCAAAAATTCTGGGTCTCAAGGGTACTGGTCTGGTTGGGATTGTTTGTGTATATCCATGCACCTATTGATCAGATTGTATTAATCAGATTTTATCTCAATTTCTGAAGAGTGGAATTAACCACCCTAAGACCTTGTGAAATATGAAAAAGGAAGGATTAGAAAACAGTTATATATTTAAAAAGAGGAGGAAAGGGAGTTGAGGAGGAAAGGAAAAACATCTTTCAGGCAAATGGAAATGACAAAAAAGCTGGGGTAGCAGTACTTATATCTGACAAAATAGACCTCAAAGTAAAGGCCATAAGAAGAGATAAGGAAAGCCACTTCATAATAATAAAGGGATTGATACAACAAGAGGATATAACCCTGATAAACATATATGAACCCAATGCAGAAGCACCCAAATACATAAATAAACTCCTGGAAGATATCAAGGGAGAGATCAACAACAATACAATCATTGTAGGGGACTTTAATACACCACTGACATCACTGGATAAATCCTCTAGACAAAAAAATCAGCAAAGAAACAGCAATTCTAAATGACTCACTAGAGCAGATGAACCTAATTGACATCTTCAGAGCATTTCACCCCAAAGCCATGAAATATACGTTCTTCTCAAGTGCACATGGGACATTTTCAAAAATAGACCACATATTGAGTCACAAGCAAAGTCTCCCCAAATTCAAGAAGATTGAAATCATATCAAGCATTTTCTCAGACCACAATGGCATAATATTAGAAATAAACTACAATAAAAACATTCCAAAAACTTCAAACACTTGGAAGCTGAATAGAATGCTATTAAACAATGATTGGGTTATCAATGAGATCAAAGAAGAAATTAACAACATCGTGGAGACTAATGACAATAAAAACACAACAATACAAATGCTATGGGACACAATGAAAGCAGTGCTGAGAGGGAAGTTTATAGCTGTATAGGCGTACTTCAAAAACAAGGAAAAAATAGTAATAAATCATATAACTCTACAACTCAAAGAATTAGAAAGAGAGCAACAAGAAAAGCCCAGAGTGAGCAGAAGGAAGGAGATAATAAAGATCAGAGCAGAAATAAATGATATAGAGACCAAAAAAACAATTCAAAAGATCAATGAAACCAAGAGCTGGTTCTTTGAAAGGATAAACAAGATTGATGAATTTCTAGCCAGGCTCACCAAGAAGCAAAGAGAGAGGACCCAAATAAACAAAATCAGAAATGAAAGAGGCGAAATAACAACAGACCCCACAGAAATACAAAGGATTGTTAAAAAATACTATGAACAACTCTATTCTAACAAACTAGACAACCTGGAGGAAATGGACATATCCCTAGAAAAATACAACCTTTCAAAACTCACTCAGGAAGATTCTAAAAATCTCAGTAGGCTAAAACTATGGAAGAAATTAATCAGTCATCAAAAACCTTCCAGCAAACAAAAGTCCAGGGCCAAACGGCTTCATAGGGGAGTTTTACCAAACATTCAAGGAAGAACTAAAACCTATCCTCCTCAGACTATTCCAGAAAATTCAAGAGGAAGGAACACTTCCAAGCTCCTTCTATGAAGCCAGCATCACCCTAATACCAAAACCAGATAAAGATAACACAATGAAAAAGAATTACAGGCCAATATGCCTCATGAAAGTAGATGCCAAAATCCTCAACAAAATTCTAGCAAATCAGATCCAGCACTACATCAGAAAGATCATACACCACGACCAAGTAGGATTTATCCCAGGGATGCAAGGATGGTACAGTATTCTCAAATCAATAAACGTGATACATCACATAAACAAATTGAGAGATAAAAACCACATAGTCATATCAATTGATGCAGAAAAAGCATTTGACAAAATCCAACACCCTTTCTTGATAAAAACTCTCAGCAAGTGGGAATAGAAGGATCATACCTCAACATAATAAAAGCCATATATGACAAACCCACAGACAACATCATACTCAATGGGCAAAAACTAAAACCATTTCCCCTAAGAACAGGAACAAGACAGGGATGCCCACTCTCACCACTCCTGTTCAACATAGTGCTGGAAGTACTAGCCATTGCAATCAGACAAGAAGAAGAAATAAAAGGCATCCTAATTGGAAAAGAAGTAAAACTGTCCTTATTTGCAGATGACATGATACTGTACATAGAAAACCCTAAAGACACCATCAAAAAATTTTTAGACTTAATAAATGAATTCGGCAAGATAGCAGGATACAAAATTAATGCCAAGAAATCGATGGCATTTCTATACACCAATAATGAACTTACAGAAAGAGAGACTAAAAAAGCAATCCCATTTACCATCGCACCAAAAAAAAAAAAAAATAAGATACTTAGGAATAAACTTAACTAAGGAGGTAAAAGACCTATACGCAGAAAACTACAGGACACTGAAAAAAGAGATAGAGGAAGATGTAAACAGATGGAAGAACATACCATGTTCATGGATTGGTAGAATCAACATCATCAAAATGTCCATACTCCCCAAAGCAATCTATAAATTCAATGCACTTCCCATTAAAATACCAATAGCATATTTCACAGACCTAGAACCAACTTTCCCAAAATTCATCTGGAATAAAAAAAGATCCCGAATAGCTATAGCAATCCTGAGAAAGAAGAACAAAGTAGGTGGGATCTCAATATCAGATATCAAGCTGTATTACAAAGCCACTGTTCTCAAAACTGCCTGGTACTGGCACAAGAACAGACATATAGATCAATGGAATAGAATAGAAAACCCAGAAATCGACCCAAACCACTATGCTCAATTAATATTTGACAAAGGAGGCATGAACATACAATGGAGTCAAGACAGTCTCTTCAATAAATGGTGTTGGGAAAATTGGACAGATACATGCAAAAAATGAAACTAGACCACCAACTTACACCATACACAAAAATAAACTCAAAATGGATCAAGGACTTAAACATACAATGGGAAACCATAAAAATACTAGAGGAATCCAAAGGCAGAGAAATCTCAGACATATGCTGAAGCAATTTCTTCACTGATACTGCTCCTAGGGCATTGGAAACTAAAGAGAAAATAAACAAATGAGACTACATCAAAATAAAAAGCTTTTGCACAGCAAAGGAAACCATCAATAAAACAACAAGAAAGCCCACTGCATGGGAGAACATATTTGCCAATGATATCAATGATAAGGGTTTAATCTCCAACATTTACAGGGAACTCATACAACTTAACAAAAAGAAGATGAACAACCCAATCAAAAAATGGGCAACTGACCTAAATAGATAGTTTTCGAAAGAATACAGAAGGAAGGCCAAGAGACATATGAAAACCTGCTCAAAGTCACTGATCATCAGAGAGATGCAAATCAAAACAATAATGTGATACCATCTCACACCTGTCAGAATGGCTATCATCAACAAATCAACAAATGACAAGTGCTGGCGAGGATGTGGAGAAAAAGGAACCCTCCTGCACTGCTGGTGGCAATGCAGACTGGTGCAGCCACTGTGGACAACAGTATGGAGTTTCCTCAAAAAACTAAAACTGGAACTCCCATTTGACCCAGTGATCCCACTTCTAGGAATATATCTCAAGAAACTAGAAACACCAATCAGAAAGGATATATGCACTCCTGTGTTCATAGCAGCACAATTCACCATAGCTAAGATTTGGAAACAGCCTAAGTGCCCATCAGCAGATGAGTGGATTAAAAAAACTGTGGTACATCTACACAATAGAATACTACACTGCAGTAAAAAAGAAGGAGTTCTTACCATTTGCAACAACATGGATGGAGCTGGAGAGCATTATGCTAAATGAAATAAGCCAGGCAGAGAAAGATAAATATCACATGATCTCACTCATTTGTGGAATATAATGAACATAAACTGATTAACGAAAACAGATCCAGAGACAGAGAAACATCAATCAGAAAGTCAAACCTCAGGGAAGGTAGAGGATGGTGGGGATAAAGGGGAGAGATCAACCAAAGGACTCATATGCATGCATATACGCTTAACCAATGGACACAGACAACAGGGGGGTAAGGACATGAATGGGGGGTGTGGGTAATGGGGGAATAAGGACACATATGTAATACCTTAATCAATAAAGAAATTTTAAAAAAAGAAAAGAAAACAGTTATATCATTAAAAAGTGGAGGAAAGGGAGATGGGCAAAATGAAAATATGTATTTTCCTACATAGAGAGGAAAATAATTCTAGTCTGTGTGCAGTTCTACAAAATAGGCCCCAATCTCATTCTCTATACGAAATATTGACAAAAATAGTAAATGTGCTTAGGTATACATTAATAATACCACTTTTTGCAGCAGAATTGCACTTCCATCCTAGTATTCCACTTTAAGAAGACTGTCATTACATTTATAGGTAATGAGATTTCAGGGAATTCCATTATCTTTTGGCAGCCAAAATGAGATACACATTTCATCACCATTTTAAATCTGAAGGAAGCTAATGGCTGGATCCTGACCTTTTGTGCTTGATGTGGAGATAGGCAACACCTTTTAACATATGTGGATTAGTATTTGGGGAATATATGTAATAGTAGCAAGTTCTGAACACACAGTTTCTAGATCTGGTAGATGCAGAGTTATTTTATGATTCAATAGTGACTTGTGAAACAGAAGTAAAAATTTCCCCAAAGGTGGAACCATATCCTTCACAACATAAACACCCTTATTCTTCTCTAGATACTGAGAAAAAAAGATTACTTTTATTACTTTTATTTTTATAAAGCAAGCAATTGGCAGCAGAATGGACAGATAGATTCTGAATCCAACATTAATGTGGCCAGAAAAAAAAAAAAGGTAAGACTACCTTGTATCTATTTGGAATATGGTTTAAACTGTTAAGTAACTTCCTGTATGCCAGCAGAAAAGATAATTGGCTATTTATAAATCTTGAATAATATTAGCAGAATTTTATTTGAATTCATTTTAACATTTTAACTGTTAAATTTATATGGTCACTTTTTTATTGTTCAAGACTGCTACCAAATTTAAGCTTAGCTATTTTAATTTTATTAAAATAAAAATATTACTAAGTACACACTTGATAAAATATATGCATGATGAATTAAGAAGATAGTCAATACAAGTGTCTGGCTGATGTTAAGATATGAGTTGTAAAAAATAAAGTACATTTTTTTAGATAAATATAGCATCCTGTCATAGACACTGATTCCTATGTCAAGTAGCATTAGAAAATAAAAGGTTTATCATTTTATCCTTTCACATAAGTACAAATTGTGGTGAAGATATAGTTGAATATAAGGAAATATGTCAAATTACAGATACTATTTGATTGGGAATTATTTTATTAAAAATAAGGTTTTCTCCTTCCTCTGTTATGAATTATTTTCAAGTATGCAACCTGCTATTCTAAACACACAGTAATCCCCTCCTAAGGCAATTCAAACCTGTTTTAAGTCATTGAAATAAATAAAATTTCCACCATTAACTCCCACCAAGTCTAACATATGAACTCTCATCATAAGACATTTTTATTAACACTTGGTAAAGCCCTTCTATATGATGATTTTATTCTGAATAACAGCTTTTACATCTATAGTTCTTTATAGATTAAAACACTTTATATGTGTATTTTCTCCAGCACCTGTGTCACTTCTGTAAAATTAAGTATTTAAGAGGGTATGTTGCAGGCCTCATATTCCACATTATAGATTGTTGCCAGCCATGCACTCATGCTTAAAAGAATCCATGTGTCTGCCTATACACAGACAGTGACATAAGAGTGGACTCAATCATCAATGAATACACCTGTAAGGTATTTAATTATTTCAATTATGTAGTTCAGTTTCCAGTGTTTAATATTGAAAACTTCCAGATTTTCCCCAATTAGGATGATTGAATGAAAGCAGTAAATTTATGCAGAAAGTATTCATGAGGGAACATTGTTTTTCAAATCTTATTCACCTGTCTGGTAAGCATCAATCTATGTGACTACAATATTCGTATCACTCTTTTAAGTGATGTTTACAAGTAAACTATCATTTTCACATACTTACTGTAAATATTTTTCAACAATGTTGATTATTTGGTTCTGCTTAGATACTCAAATTTAAGGAAATGTACTTCCATTTCCTCTACGACACAGAAAAGAAAGAGCTTGCTTATATTTGGCTGCATGGGCATGATCAGTTTTCTTTCTTATTCTCCATTAATTAGATGAAGTATATCTGTAGGGAAACCTATAACAATAATGTATGAGTCTTATCTGAACTTCAACATTCAAATGAACAAATAGAAAAAAGAAAAAAAAACTTGCAAATCCAACTCATCTGCCATTAATAAACCCCATCTGCCATTTTATGGCACATACACAAACTGCTATAGGAAGATGCCAAGACAATTTAGAATTTCCTTCTACAAGGGCCTGAGCCAGAACTAATTTCATTCAAAGGATAAATGAGCAAAGTACTCCTTTGCCAACTGACAAAACGTAATGATTCATGATTAATGGATCCTTGTTTTTTTCTTCGAAGACCTTCCTTCCAGCATGGCAATACTGTAATCAGTGCAGGGGAAAACCTGAAACTTTAAATGTGAGGGCAGCAAATCTGATCTATATTTTATGGTTCGGATTGGCTTATTAGCAAAGAGAATGATTGATGATAGAAAATGCTGTCTTTTGAACCTTATAGGGCATATGCTAAAAATATTTTAAAGTATTTGTCTGCCCGAGATGAGAAAGAATAAATTTTCTTAAAAAACAAGTTTTTGTTGTTAAAATGTTTTTGCTCTGATGAGCAAATCTAATTACTTAAAATATCATTGAGAGTTGTTGACTCAATCACTTATGACTTTTTTTTTAATTATAAAATTGGAATCACTCTGAGAGAATTAGCGGTCTTTTTAGCGTTAACTGTAGAGTAAAACAGTAGCTTTTATATTGTTAAATAATTTTAAAAAAACACAATACTCCAGATGGAAAACAAGAAGATGTTCTCTTTTAATCCCTAATAATGAAGGAAAAATAAATATGATTGAAAAAAATTAATCAGCACTTATGTCTTTACCATCCTTTTTGTCAATGATATTAATGCCCAATATGTGAGACTGTTTTCCAACAGTATCAGAAGGAGGTAATTCACATTGGTAATCTCTTTGGCTTTCTTCTTTGACTCTGGGCAACTATTTAATGACATAATATGCTACTGCCAGTTTATAGTCAGCATAATTTATAGTTATCTTGCTGGTAAGTAATGGGGAGATTTTGTAAACTCATTCCAACTTTTTTTCTACAATAAAAATATGGAAATGTGTTGATCAGATTGTGAAAGGATTATGAAAGAATGATTAGTCCATTGAATGAATGCTATATGATTCAGCATTTATACAATCTGATGATTGACAACTAATAAAATGGCCATATTTAAAGATAACTTACGAAACACAATCATAAGATACACAGAGAAACTGGTCAATAAAACTCTTGTCTGAATAACATTTGTGATTATAAAACTAATATGGACACAGGTTCCCCAATATCCAAAAATAGAGAGTCTTATGAAAACTTTCGTAAGCTAAAATGGTGTAAAGTGAGGAAGCAATTACCATCAACTTATATGGAAAAGTTTATGAGTGTCCCTTGGACCCCAAGTTCAATGCTTGCATGATGTGTTTTTTTCATTCACCATGATCAAAACGCTTAAATCTCTCAAGTTTACACTAAAAATAAACCCCCTATAAACTCTCTTAGCCTTTTCTTATATGTTAGGACACATCTTGCTAGTGGAAGTACAAAGTAAGTTGAGATAAAGCACAGATACAGACACAACTCAAAGCAATGCGGCTGGATGCTGAGATGCTGAGTGTAGTTCCAGGGAAGGAGCGTGGTGGTGGTGCTCTCGCTACTCTGGGTTCCATTGCCTCTGTAACAGCTCAGTGCAAACACTGAATGCTATTCTCACTTTTTTGTAAAAGGAGAAATTTTCTTTGGGTTTCTTCTAGTTAACAGAAAGAAGTATGGATGCCTGGCCAGTGTTGTTCAGTGGTTGAGTGTTGACTTATGAACCAGGAAGTCATGGTTCAATCTCCCATAAATTGCAGAAGGCAGCCAATCCATGATGCTTCCCTCTCATCATTGATGTTTCTATCTCTCTCTCCCTCTCCCTCCCTCTCTTGAAATCAATAAACACATTAAAAAAAGAAAAACAGGTACTGGTATAGGTTTTTAGAAAAGGAAAGTGGTATAACACTAACTTTCGAAAAGCTGGAGATACATATACATATTTGCTTATTATGTACTTAAATGTTATCACCATAAAACTCAAAACTAAAACATGTTGAATATTAGAATGAACCATATTAAATTGACTCATTCCAACATTTTTTCCTACAAAAATGTCAATTTGATTTACTTAAATTATGAAAAGACCAATAAGATTTCTAGTTGTCTCTTTCAGTCCTGTTAAAGAAGAAAAGTCAAGCTATCCAATACGTGTAAAGTGCTTGGAATAGTAACTAGCACCAATTATACATTCATTATGTTAGTTATTATTAGTGTGGACAAAAAAGGGGCCACATACTAAACCGGAAAAGCTCAGGGAAGACTGGCATGATGAGCCTTACAATCTCAGAGACCTAATGTAACCTCATAGGATGGTCTGACATTAAAACTTCCTAAATAAAAGTGAGTCATGAGGGTGACCATGTCTTAGGCCAGTATCTGCCTTGACAAAGGTTAATCTCTACCTTAACTGAGCCTGTCTATTTGTCTTTTGCATCTAAGTAACAGACCTTTGGAATATCAGAGTGATCTCCTTTTTCCAGACGTCTCAGGACACAATCTCTCACCAGAACATGAGACCACAGAACCCCTCATTGCTATCTTGTTCTCCTACACACCATTGCTATGTGCTATAAATGTTAACTGTTCTGTACACACCAATGTAAAAGAAGTATGTGTCTATCCATTTTACATTTTATCTAATCTCAGAGATTTCCCCATTTTGCTTTCTCTCACCTCCCTAATCTATCACCCATGGATTTCATGTGACCTCCTTATGTCTTCCCCTTTTATGCTGACAGATAAAATAAGTGGTAAAACTGCCATGTTCTGGAGCATTTTCTCAATCTGTTGATAATTTGCTCCCCAGAAGTTGCTGTCAGTTTGGCCCAAGTGAACTCATAAAAATTATCTATTGGTTTGGATGTTTCTTATATTGATGTTATTTTATCATTACTATTATCATCATCATCATCATCACCAGAATAAGAATCAAAGAGTTAACAGGAACAAGGGGCAGGATTTTAAATATAAATGGCAATGGAATTAACGGATAATTTCATAGGGTATTCAGTGACAATGAAGAAAGGTTATGCACCCCTGGCAGATCTGGAGAGAATCACTGGATGAAGGCTAATTTGTGAGTACTTTTAGTGTGTACTTTTGAAGTTCTTATATGGATAAAATGAGATCATGTATAAAAAGCAACCAGGACAGTGCTTGACACATAGTAAACTCAAAGAAAGATTACTCATTCATTTATTCATTCTTTTTTAATTTTAATAGTAATATTCATTAATATTTTTCCTCAGGACACAGACATGTGTGTATGTTTTTAACAAGAGGCATGTCAACTTAACTTGGTATACTTTGAAAAACAATTTTTAGAAAAATAGAAAATATTCAAATATTCATTTTGAAATTTATATAGGAAAGTTATTATTTGCAGAGTTTCTAGGATTAACATTTATCATTATATTGATATCATAATGTATATTGGTAAATGCTTCCTTAAAATGTATGTTAAGACAGACGCACACCACTAGGAAGTCAATAATTACGCTAATTATGATACAATTAATTATCCTGTTTTATCTTGGTAGTTACTGAGTTCTAATTTGAAACGGGAAGTAGGTACTCTCAATATTTTTTAAAAATTGTATTAAAACCTAAAAAATGAAGAATGAAAAAATCATGTTAAAAGGCTTCTGTGGGGTCTTTTGCTACTATTTATCCTAAATTTCTAAAAATGAAATTTATTATTTTATAATCCCGCAGTGTAAATTGTATGAAATAAAGAAATAAGTGTGCCTGTGTAGATGTTTGAATAAAAGAGTAAAAAATATTTCCTTTCTCTTTCTATTCCCTTGCTTCTACTCTTTAACACACACACACACACACACACACACACACACACACACACACACACAGGGTTTAATTTTGGATTAGGCATCTGACATTCTTCTCTAACTTATTCAACACATTAAATATATAAACTGCTATTAGCCACCTTAAATTGGTCATTGGAATAATGAATTTTAATTATTCTATTTCAATTTTCTTACATTTTCAACTACTTACCAAAGATTTGCAAAAACCATGGTGGCAGAGAATGTGTTCACTATAAATGTAAAAGAACAGGAATAAAAGGGATAACTTTGATCTAATCATTAAATTTTAAATATTGAGATTCTCAAGATCTATAATTCCATTTAGTTCATTATGCACATGAGTTAAATCAGTACTTTTAATCTGAGTGTATTTGTTGAGAATCTGTGAGTTAGAATCTGTGAGTGAGAGAAATTCACAAAATTTCAGGGAGTTAACTCTAATTTTCCAATTGCAAGTAGGATAAATACTGACCCCAGTAAACAAAATTTCCCCTTTCTGGGTGGGCTTTGGTATTTTATTTTATGTATTTTTTTACAATAAATTAAACATGTTTGTATAATGTTGATCCAATTTAATATTTTTCTATTTCCTTCACAAGTGTAACTAAAGGCAAAAGAACAATCTGATGCCCATAATGTTTCATTTGAAGGTGTCATGCCCTTTGGCTCCTTGGAGAGTTAGTTGGATTAGTGTAGCGATATAGTGTGATAGAGGAGAAAAGCACCCGATATATAGCTCCAAAATTTCAGGCTAAATAATTAATGACAAAATCCTCTCCTTAAAACCTTTTTACCCTAAAAAATGTGTTCCAAAATGTGTTCCTAAATAAAGCCTCCGCAGGGGCACATCTTTCCCACAGACATCAAAAATATACAAAACTCTTCTCTATAAGAGAGTCTCCAATTGGGCCTAATCATTCTGAGAAAGAGGGATGGAGATTAAGAAGAAAAGACTTGTTGCAAAGACCATGGGGGCATCTACCCATTTAGCAAAACCCACAAGGCTCTGACACCTATCCTCTTGCCTTTTTTCCAAACTATATTCTTTTTTTTCTCTGTGATTTCCATCAGAAACCGCTCCTCCCTCCGAGGATGTCTCTTTGGTTCACATGCTTGGTTGATCACGTAACTGGGATTTAGGCTGAAACCAAGTGACAGTGCAACCAAGTCCGGATTTTCCATCTTCCATTTCCATCCCGGTTGCCAGGACTTTGATATTTGGAGACTTGGTCAGAGAAATGAATTGCTTTTAGTATTTATTTTGTTCCTCTTGCCATCAGACCAAAGAAGAAAATATTAACATGGGAGAGAAAGAAAGTGTGAATATGAAGTAAAGCCACAAGTGAACATTTATATGAAGCTTCATAAAGATTTTATGTTACTTCTTAATCCTTCAGCAGCTGCTGAGTTAAGTACTCATTTGTTCTGAATGTATCACATGGCGGGATACTTATGCTAACTCTAAAACATACAAATTAAGCCTCTTTGCAGAACTAACAGTACTCCAGGGGCATCTGATGGAACCATCAATTTAATAAAGAATATGCTCATTATTGTTAATACACAGAGCTTTTGTTTGTTTACTTCAACAAAACTCCTTCATTAAAAGCACGTAGATGAATTTAGGAGGGAAAATGCTTTTTTGTGTGAAGCCCTAGAAGAAGAAATTGACTTTATTTTTTTTTTTTAATTTTTAAAACTAAGCTTGAATTGAAAGACCAAACATTCACAAAGCACATTATCAAAGAATGGGGTAAGTGCTGAACATTTGCTTTTCTTCACATTTGACCATTCGTTCAGCAGATAGGGTATAGCACACACTGAATGCCAGATGTTGTGTTAAGATGTTGAACATGGTACAAAATACTTTGAAAAGTTCTTCTTTAGACATTGTGTCATTTGATAGTAATACTTTCTAGAAATGGGGCAGATGATACCAATCACCATTTTCTTCTTCAATGCAGTTTGGGGAAAATGCATGACTACATGGTGCTCAGACAGATGACAGGGAAGTTCATTTTTATTTACTTGGTATCTTGGGACATTATGAATGTGGCCCTATGATTACTTAAGTTTTCAAGGCCATCAAACAAATTATTTTGCTAAAAAAATGTAGAAAGTCCTGAGGATTTGTTAAGTAGTAGACCCATGAGTAAATTATCAAAAAAGCATTGAAGTACCTTCCCTGCCTATTCAACATTTGATTGATATTCATCATAATTGTAATATTTATTGTAATTTGTGTTTTCCCCTAAATCCAAAATATGAGTTCCAGAATGTGAAGTCTATTTGCACATTGTTCAATGATATATACCATTTTCTTAGAATAACACCTGGGACTTAGAAAGCACTAAACAAGTATTTATGGAGTAAAATTTGAATGCAACCCATTTGAGAGCTTAGGTGCATGTGGTAAGGCAGCTTAGGTGTTAGCAGTTTTATTATCACAGGAGATCACAGATGCGAACTTAAATCACCAATTCTACTTCTACACCAAATAATGGTAGTAAAAATACCTTCGTGTTCTACAATGAAAATTTGATGAAATCAGACTGGTTCATCATTAAATATCTCCTTTACTACCAGAACAGACAAGAAACACAGCTCCTATATTTGGACAATTTCAGAACCTTATTTTAAGCTATGTTGGTAAAGTCCTCCTAGTTAATGCTTCTGCTATTTACAAAAATTATAAAAACTGAGTCTAGTTCATCTTTTCCTGCAAGCCTTTGTCCTTTCTCTGGGAAAGCTGATTAGGAGAGAGAAATAGTTATAGATCAAGTCAGGGGAGAAGAAGCAACAAGGAAAAAAAAATCTACATTTTATCATTAGCTCTTAAATAAGCTTCATACCAAATGTTAGAGGAGACTATAAAAATCAATAGATTTAATTTACATTGGCATATGTTTGTGTGTGTATGTGTGTGCATCCACAGATATTCTTTATACATCTCATCTTTCTATTTTGGAATGTTGTCTATGCCTTAAACTATCAGAGGGGGGTCTTTTCATTTACTTTGCTTCCTAAAGAAAGCACATTCTTTTTGGTAAACAAAAAGGGAAAAATCAAAGCAAATGCAACTAGGAGGACAGTTTAGCTTTGAAAATTTTAAAATGTACCAAAAAGGCAATCTCTTACTTTTCACCTCCAATTTTTGTGGCCATTTATTTTTCTCTTGCATAATGTTTCTTATGATTTAATTGGTCATGTTATTGTGGAGAACCCGCTCCTCAATCCCCAGGCTTAGAAACTTAGTTAATTCTTTAAACAAGGGGTTTATGAATTTATAATAAGTTTTCTAGATTGCTCTCTCTTGGAAATATAAAAGATATACATATTTCATCCCTATTGTGCATGTGTTTAAATAAATTATCTTTATAAATTTGTGTTTTGTGTTTATTGGTATTTTCTTTGTTAATTTTTTTATTTTATTTTTTTTGGTATTGCATGATTATAATGGTCCCAACTCCATCCAGGTAGTCTTCATTTTCAGTATCCATATCTGTGGAGGTAATTTAAAGTATGCACATTGGCATTTTAAAGTTATGACTTGATGAACAGAGGACATCTCATTTAAAGGATACCTGTAGTCCAGAACTCTAATAGAGGAACTATACCTGAAAAAAAATCAGATAAATACTCAACTTTGGACTAAAATTATGCACCTATGTCTTTAAATATGAGTGGGTGGGGGGTGGGGGAAATAAAAACAGTTTCTAAAGGACCAAAATATACATCTATGAAAGATACTTAGATAGAAGCATTGTGTTTACTCTTCTCACATTCAAACAAATATTTCAGAACATTTTCAGGCTGGTTTTTACTTAAGTGGAAAAACCACATTGCTTAGAAATGTATATGCATACTTCAAATCCTAAATCCAATAATGAATTTAAGTTTCTTTCCCTCCCGCCCTCCCTCCTTCCTTCCCTCTATCTCTTCTTTCCTCCATTACTCCATTACAGTCACATTGCACCTATCCATAGACATTTCTTGAGCTATATATTCTTCTATTCTAGAAGTTGAGATATATATAACTAACTAAATAAATTAATCATACTGCTGTAATGCAGCTCCATAACATTTTTTTCTGTCAAATATAGGCAATAAGGTGCATTTGATATAGTTATTTTTCATGATAAAATAAGTGTGATGTTTGAAAGGATTTAGCTAAAAACCTACCATCTAGAATAAGGCCTAAAGGCTAGTAGTTCCTTCCTAATAAATCAGCTTCTTATTGTCCAGTAGGTATGTTTTGGGAGCTACTAATATTCCATATTCCTAATTTACTTTCAAATCTTAGAAAAGAGATGGATCCTTGACTGATCTGTGGTCCACACCAATGGGCCAGTTGAAACAAGTCTCTTTATAATTCTCAGCTCTTAGATCTACTGAGAATGGCGGACTTACTATATGAATGAAATATGGTTGGATCCCCTTCCTGTTTAGTTCTCAGGCTTCACAATGCTCAGCAGGCAGTAGTCAATTTAGTAAGGTCTTATCCATCACAAATGAAAAGATATCAGGCATTGACTTGATGAATGGAAGATAAATCATGAGAGGGTTATCCATTCAGGCAAAGCTGAATGACACTGACAGAGCCCTGCGTGAAAGCTCATTTTGTGTTTGCCTGTACAATATCTCATTTGTCGTGAGCTTCACTTGCCAATGATATCGGTGGCTTCCCCTGTATGAAGCCTTCTCCTTTTATTCCCTTCAACAAGTCACCCAGTTGTTAAATGAAAGAAACACCAAGGAGACAAGATGTTATTAAGATCTGAAAATTCAAGTTCAAAAATATTTTTTGTCTTTGTTCTGTGCTACAACAAAAACTAAGTGCACAATTTTTGTTGTTGTTATGTGGGAACAGCTGAAATAGCTCCAATATATGCAACTTAAATGTTAACTAGGCCCAAGTCATTATTCCATAGTTAGCCTTAAAATGCTCACTAAAATACACTTGATAATCATGTTATTCTATTTGAAATGTAAGTAATATATATTTTTAAGATTCTCAGCAACCAATACTAATTTTGGGAAGTAAAACATTTTGAGCATTTCATTAAATGGCACTATAATTTCCATGTTAAATGTTAAAATAAAATGAGAAAAGTTATTCTGTGTGTTCTCTCACATTTTCATACTAGTCTGTTAAAGATTGAAAATTAGTGGACTATTCCATCATACATAAAAGTTATGTTAAAAAAGAAGCTAGTTTTTTACAGGCCACATTATTTGGTGCACAAATATTTTTACGTCATGATAAAGGAATTTGTAGACACCACTCAAAATATACTCATTTACTAAAGCCAAACGCAATGTAGGCCTGTTATTTTGCATTCCCAATAATAAATATTCAAAATACTTGAAATAATTTAAAATAGGCAATTATTAGTGACTTGCCCACAATTACTGATAATGTGGACAGGAAATTTGAGTCATATAAGATTTTAGCTATTTTCTCCAAGATGGCATTGGTTAATTGTTAAATATTCTTTAACATTTCAAAGAATAAAAGAAACTAAATAATCCATTGTTGCTATTTTTATATAGATGACTTGTCATAGTGTCAGAAATACTAAGGTAAATATGAGAATATACCATCTTAGGGTAAATTTTGATAGGATGAAGTTTTAAGATTCCTATAAGATTTCTGTTGTATTCATCAGATAGAATGAGACAATTTTAAAAAAGAAAAAATTAAATATGCAAGTTGACACTAGATATTTTATATCACTTACATCTTAAAAATATGATACTCAGCTGCCATGGAATCACATGTATTACCTTCATAGTTGACTCTAGGGGCTGTTTAATGTAGGCTCCAGTTTACAAACCAAAGTATTACAAATACATAATATTTCAAATGTAAAGCCACTTTAAATGAATTTGGGATAAAAAGGAGAAGATTTTAAAAATGTTTAAATTCCATAACCTCATTCTAATATAATTTAACAATTACTTGATTTCAGTTTAGAAAGAATGAATTAAAGCTTTTTTTTACATTTTTTCAATTATAGTTTACATTCAATATTATTTTGTATAGTTTCAGGTGTATAGCATAGTGGTGTACAGTATACTTTACAAAGTGTTCTCCCAGATATTTCCAGCACCTAATTGGCACCTTGCAAACCCTTTTAAAAATAACAGCATTATATCAATATTGAGGATTTTTATTTGTATACTAACATCTTGAACAAAGGAAGTAAAAAAAAAATGTCAGCCTTTTATTTGAGTGAAATAACAACAAATCAAGAACTATGTCAAAGTATCCATTATTAAAAAAACACATACCTGTTATAGGATGCCTGCATTTCCTTTATGGAAAGTTTGAGGCTAATCAATCTATCCTTCTCATATAAATTATAGTGTTTTTTTTTTATAAATTTCATTATGATGTTATATTGATCTGATATATTATTGTAAGAAATGTCCTATCCTGTAATATATCAAAGCAGAAGTATTATTTCTTTATGAAAAGCATGCCTGAAGAAAACTCATTTTTAAAGACATATCCTAAAGGTGAGCTTGTAGCACAATATTTATAACCATTTATATTTCTAGTGTAGGCATAATTAAAATCTGAGGAATATTTTTCATTTTCTGATTTATAAAGTATTAACTTGGAAATAAACCAATGTAATTAATTGTATCCGTTATTGAAATGACCAATTTATTTAAAGGATATACAGGTTTTTTCCACTAAAGACAACCTATTTTTAATTAACTAAAAACAATAAAGAACATTTTTTTCTTCATAACCTACTTTGTTGACATTATAAGTACCTTTTTTTCTTGTTACTAAGTTATAAATTCTTGGTATCTCTCTCTTCATTCCTATATATTCAACTCTTTTGATGCCAAATTAAGGTTAGTAGTGAAAGGAAAATTTTTTTGTAGTATTGGAATTAAAAGACAATTTAAATATGTAAGGATTATAATAAACTAAAGGATTTTTTCAGGGTAAGGGGCAATAGGTTTCAGAGGCACTGCTTGCAAGTGAGATTTGGGCAGAAGTCGCATTTGAAAGTTAGTAAGTGGAGATGCGAAGAAGAAGAGGAAGAAGGAGCTTCAAGAAGAACAAAATGGTCAGGTTTGGAACACACGCATGGTGCTGACAAAACCACAGGCTAGCAGTCTTCTTCTGTAAGGGTGTTGGGTGTGTGTAGGGAATAAGTTTGGAAAGGCTGTTTGGTGTAGATTTTGAAGATCTTTGAGGAGTGTGAGCTTTTCAGAAGGCAGTAGGGAGATGAGAACATTTGAGCCTGAGTGTGACATAATTGAATATGGACATTCGGATAATAGTGCAACAGTTTATAGAGAGTGGGATGTTCAGGTAAACAGTGGAGAAAGGGGGAGATTTAGAGGTGGCAGCAGTGATCAGGCAAAAGGGAGTGAAAGAGAGCTGAAGCGACAGACACAAGAGATACGAGAGGGATAATCTACAGGGATTAGCATTTTGTAGTAGAGAGAGAAAGGGAAATGAAGGTGTCCAAAGCTGGACAAAAATGCTAGCACACAGTGTATAGAATCAAACAATTAAGAATTCCATTGGAGAATCATAAAATACAAACTAAGTGTCAATATTAAATCTTAAATAATAGAGTGTACTACATCTCTTAACATTTCCTCATACCTAGGTAATTACGCTACAGAAAAAGAAAATATTAGGAATACTCAAATGGTACATTCAAGCATTGAACTAATGGGTTAAGAAAGATCCAAAGCAGCATTTAACATAACATTTAAAACCTAGTGTTTAAAATTAAGTTGCAATTGAACCCTTTTAGGTCCATAATAACACAGAATTTTGTTTCACTAACTTAAATGAGTTTATACTTAAAATTTCTACTTGCTAGATCCTTAAAGGTAGCATTTACATCAGAGTCAATTGTAATATTATAAATCTGTGAAAATATTAATGTGTAAAGATTTTGGATATGCCAGGTCATATTAATGGAATTCAATTCAAAATTAATTAAACATTTATCTTTCATGTAACTATTGCTGCACACAAGAGTGCCTTTTGCCAAATGTTTGTGTCCTAAATACAGAAAAGTCTGGTCTTTTCCTGTTTGTAGTAAATATTGCAATGAATATACCATACTTCTGAGACTTCTTATTTTCCTACTCACTTTTATTGATGACATGAGTTTACTCTCAAATAAAGCACTATATTTCCTTAATCTAATAATTAATATATACTACAATTTCATGTGGTCACTTTCTCATGATAATTAAAGCAATTTTAAAATTAATAAAGAAATTACTATACCCACCCACATTGGTGAATGATAAAATAAGTGTGATGATAAAATAAGTGTGATGCCAAATTCAATTTAAAATTAAGATCATGAATAAGTCATGAACTTGTTTGAGTAAGATTCTGCTGTCTTGTTTCAGATTATGACCATTTCCTTTCTTTTTGATCTAAAGGAAAATGTTTTGCCAGGTCATCTGCTGGACATCAAGTATGAAAGGTTTCCCCAGTGGTTCTTAGCATAGAGTAGAAGATTAAGTGCCCACAATATTTTGTTTGGAACCAAGTGTACATGTTTAGGAAACCAAGAATGTCCATGATTACTGTGCTTTGGATTAGGGCCCTGTACTGAATTACAACCAAGAAGGATTTTAAATATTGCAGCACCATTTTTCTGTCTTACTGAATAATTGGTAACACTAGATTACAAGATTTGCAAGCTCCCAAGTTGCTGTATTTTCATAGGGAAAAAGGTTCCTTTCATTCAAGCTTAATAAGCTTGGCCTATATCAGCTTTTCTCACATCAGCCCAAGTGTCACATTTGGGCTGGGGGAAGCTTGTTAGCAGTAATTACCAGCAGTAGGTTCTATTATTTGCCAAAGTAATTTTCACTGCTAAGTACCACCAAAACTGCCTCAAGCCTTTAATTTTTTCCCTTCCTCTTGCCTTCCTTTGCTTTCTTTTAAGTTGGTGCATTTTCCCATGATACTGCTCTCTGTGGTGTGGGACAAGGCAGAGGCAAGGCGCTGGGTATCAATGTGTTCGGGGTCAGGCCTAGCGAAAGCCTTTCACAAACAAGCCTGAACTCTATTAGAGATGCAAATCCACTCTCTGAGTAAGGATTGTTTCAGCCACATAATGGAGGCCGAGGAATTCGCTGCAGCTCCCCTTTCAGCATGGGCCCTTTGTCTCCGTCTTAGCAAATTTCAGCAGCCTGTTTAAACTCCAGCTATTGTCCCCTTGGCTTCATAGATTTCTCTGCCTGCCACCAACTCACAATGGGCTGATATGAACATCTTTGTTACTGCCTTTGCACTGTATATCAGAGTAATGTTTCAGCAGATTGAGGCCTAGGAGGAAGAATTAAACCTGTACTACACAGAGCATGATGAATTGCAGGATTTACATATCATTTTGAGACTTTGAGGGGTGCTGGGGCTGTAGGGAGAGGTCCTTGTTGAATGCTGTTGTGTCTCAAAGGATGTTGTTCGAAGACAGTGACAGAAAAGGAAGTGATTTAGATAGTCTCTGACAGCTTAATACACAGAATACAGACAAATTGTGGAAATTCACAAGCATCCTATCCTTTTCTTATATAGAATATACTTAATTCTGAGTCTCAGTGTTGTTCACACAAAGGAACTTTATGTGGAAGTCTCATTTTACTGTTTCAGAACTTAGGTGGGAGAAATACTGAAATTTTAGATTCCATTTATTTTGGTTAACATAAAAAAAGCTATTATTTTATGACTTCATCTCATATTGTTCAGTGTTAAGACAAGTATTGATTTCCAAAACATATCAACACTCTAGCTAATCAAGTGATCCTTTATCTATCTGTGTTTCAGAGTACATAGGTTTTTTTAAAGACATAGTCAAGTGGTCTAGAAACTATGTAAGAATTTTCCTTCCAATATGGAAAGATAATTATTTCTAAAAATCCAGTTGTGTGATACATGTTTAACAACTGGTTCTCCCAGGAGAAAATAAAACTGTATTTCATTTGCGGTTTTTATGGTACACATGCTTCTACCACGGACAGATTTAACTTGCCAATGTGAGGTCGTTGAATGTGAAGTTGGGCGAGGAATATACCCAATTGGCTTCTGTGGACCTTTCAAGCCATCTACAGGACACAATTAGAAGTATTGGATTAATTTTTACAATTATGTTTTAAAAGAAAAAAATAGTGATCTTACAAACTTGGGTGAACAATACCATAGAAATTCAAAGATGGGCAGGTAATAGTGTTTAAAATAATATAATTATAGGGGGTTATCATCAAAGGAATATTGCTTGTTTGGTTGATATAATTTATGTGTGAATTATGTGTGTGTTTAATTTTTTTTTAACCAGCGTCTTTGGGCTCTGAATGGTATGTTATTAGCATCAAAATGAAGGAGCAGAAATGAATCTTACTAGGATCATTTTATATGCTTCAAGTTTCCAAAAGGTAGATGGTTAGGATATATTTTTTTCATTTCTCAATTAAAAGAGAAGAATAATTTATTTAATGAGTTATAATAAATATACTTAAGGGATAAAGTGTTATGACTTCTATTCATGTACCCATTAACATCACAAGACCCCCACATGGATATATACTTACAAAAGAATATAAATTAAGAAAAATTATATTAAAATCTCATGTTTTATATTCCAAAAATTACTGCTTATAAATTCCAGAATAAACATGTAGTTTTGCACTTTTATACTATTCCATCTGCTGTCCTTTCTACTTTGAGTGGCCTTCCCTCACATTTAGAAATTCTTTAGTGAGCTGTAAATATTTTATATATAAATCTATTTGGATATTCATCTTACAATATTGGAACACATGTCTTTCTTCCCTATTGACTGATGAGCTCCTTGAAAAGAAACTCAATGTGTTATTGTGGTTTCTATCACCAAAAAACATAGCTGAATGTCTTAACAAATTATGGGTCAACCAAAATTAATTGAATCAAAGTATTGACCTCTTTTACTATGTCAATGTTTTCACAATTTTGTATTCATTCCTGGTTTGTTTTCTCTTTGCAATTCAGTATTTTAAATAGTCTCCCAATTTGGTGAAAAGTGATATTGTCTGAATAAATTATACTAGCATTCAAACACCCCATTTTTATCATCTGTATTTGCAATTTCCTCAATTATCATTTTCTTATGACAAGATATATTTACAGTACTCAAAGCCTGAAAAAGCAGCTTTTCTAATTTTTTCACATTCATACATTTAACCACATCATTGATTAAGCCTCAAGATACAGGTCTCATTGGTAATCAGTGTTATATGCCACACTGCAGTTTTAAAAATTTGATGACATTCAATTATATTTGTGTAACTATTGTGGCTTGTTTCATGATTTCTTAAAAGTGTACTAAATCACCTATGTCATTCAGACATTCAGGATTCACAGATTTCATAATATACCCTGTCCATGGCCAGCTATTGAAGAAAGAGATCTTATAGCCAGAATTCAGTAATGTTTGTGGTGACTAATTTATTGTCTCTCCTTTTGAGAATTTCATTGTAAATCAACCTGTTGGTCATTTAACCTTCATCTCACATGCCATTTACTACTAGTCTTTAAAAAGAACCTAGGGATTAAAAATGGCGGCAGAGTAAGTGGATGCTGCGAGGACAAGCTCCCAGGAACAAACTGTAATTACAACTAAAATACAGAAAAAAGTTCATGAATAATCAATGGAAAACTCGAGGGAAAGAACCCTGCTACCTGAGGACCGAAAGAGGAGATTGCATAGAAACTGGTAAGATGGTCGGAGGCAGGAAAGGGCTGGCCAGGCACCCACAGACAGCAATTGAAGTCCCTGAGAGATATCTCAGCTTGGGGGGATGCCACTGATAACTCTGGGATCTAATGCCTAAGCTGGGCTCCCCAAAAGAAAGCACCAAAACTGAGAAGGGTACCCACATAACATCAGGCTGTGAAAAGCAGCAGAGTGATGTCTTCCAAGGAGTGACAGCAGAAAATTCAGGCACTCTCTTAAAGGGTCAACACACAAAATTTCCTGTGGAGCCACCCAACTTGTGCTCTGGCAGAGGGAGGGTGAAATGGTCTGGAGCTGTGAGAGGAGAAGCCAGGACTGGGGACTCAAGGGATAGAGCTCAGAAGGCAGACACTCCATGTTTCCTGGGCTGAGTCATTTCCTCAAACAGCAGAGGACATCTTTCCCACATACATATTTGCCTTGGCTGGGGGGGGGGGGGGGGGGGGGATGACTGTTGACACACCCTATTGAAAAAACACCACTTAAACAAAATGAAAGACAAAAATCACATGATCATATCAATAGACACAGAGAAAGCATTCGACAAAATCCAACACCCATTTTTGAAAAGAACTCTCAGCAAAGTGGGAATAGAGGGAGCATATCTCAACAGTATAAAGGCCATGTATGACAAACCTACAACCAACATCATACTCAATGGGCAAAAACTAAACCCATTTCCCCTAAGAACAGGAACAAGACAGGGATGCCACTTTCATCACTCCTGTTCAACATAATACAGAAAGAGCTAGCCATAGTGACCAGACAAGAAGAAGAAATAAAAGGCATCTAAATTGGAAAGGAAGAAGTAAAATTGTCATTACTCACAGATGACATGATATTGTACATAGAAAACCCCAAAGACTCCATCAAAAAACTGCTATACTTAATAAATGAATTCAGCCAAGTAGCAGGATACAAAATTAACACCCAGAAATCTATGGTTTTTTTATACACCAACTAGAGGCCCAGTGCATGAAATTCATGCATGAGGGGGGTGTCTCTCAGCCCAGCCTGCACCCTTTCCAATCTGGGACCCCTCGGGGTATGTCCGACTGCCAGTTTAGGCCCAATCCCATAAGGGCCTAAACTGGACATCCCTCTCACAATCCGGGACTGCTGGCTCCTAACCACGCACCTGCCTGCCTGCCTGATTGGCCCTAACCACTCTGCCTGCCAGCCTGATAGCCCCCTAACCACTCCCCTGCCAGCCTGATTGATGCCTAACTGTTCCCTGCCAGCATGATCATCCCCAACTCCCCTCCCCTGCAGGGCTGAGGGTACTGGAGGATTGAGACTGGATGAGGCAGGGCTGAGGGGACTGAATGCCACCATTCTGTGGCTGTGGGTGCTGTCATCTTGTGAGGGTGTGGCAGTCAATTAGCATATTCCTTCTTTATTAGATAGGATAATGAACTCACAAAAATAGAAACTAAAAAAAAATCCCATTTACCATTCCACCAAAAAAATTAAGATACCTAGGAATAAACTTAACTAAGGAGATAAAAGACCTGTACTCAGAAAACTACAGGACATTGAAAAAAGAGATAAAGGAAGACATAAACACATGGATTGGTAGAATCAACATCATTAAAATGTCCATACTCCCTCTTCGATATGGCTCTATAATAAACTACTTATTTTATATATTTTCCTTGCAATTTTAAAGACAGCCTTTTCCACTTTTTATTCTGCAGACCATTTTCAAAAAAATTGATGAGTAACCCATGTTAAATGTACAGATTTGAAGATCCCAACCAAACTATTTTTATACAGTAGCCTGTGGTTAGACCCAGAAATCTGAATTGTTATAGACATTTCAGGAATATATCACGAATTCCAAAATTTGAGAAACAGCAGTCTAAGATGTCTAGAGGCAGAGTGCTCATTTACTCTTATTTTTTCTCCCTAAATTTTTCTAATAACTTTATTCTATATATGAAATTACCTTACTATATACAAAAAAGTGTTAGGGTTCAATTAATTTTCACTGCCATTTCAAATTCTTCTCTTGATTAAGAAATTCTAAACTATTGTTGGTGTTATAGGTTTTAATAAACATGCTAAAACTTGCCAATGGCATATTTCTGTTATTTTTTAATGTAAATTCCTAAATTTAAAAAATTTATCTTATATTTGTGATTTTTCTGATTTAAAATAAATTGATATAATCCCTGATCAATTTTCCAAATTTCTAGTTTTGAGCCCACTACAACATTTAAAACAATTTGACTATCTTCACCTAATAATATACTAACACTTCAAATTTAGAATGTCTAAAATTGACTTGATTTTTTTCACTTCCAAATTTGCTTTTTCTTTGGTATTTTGTAGTCCAATTGATTACAACACTCTTCTCTAAACTTGAAACCTCAGAACCATCTTTGACAATTCCTTTCATTTTCCTACATATCAAGGTCAATACCAAAATATAACTTTAAATTTTCTCACCCTACTTTTTTTTTCCATTTCAGTGGATACTGTGCTAATTCAAGTACTTATTATTTCTCATCTGATATTTTCTTCATACTACTTACCATTCCCAAAGCATTACTCTGATCAGTCACCACCCATATTGAACACTGTAATGTGTGATTTATTAGTGTAACTGACATGATTTATTGAAAACATCCATAGCCCTCTTGTTAAAAAAGGAACAACTGTTGTATCTTTCTGCAGGGATATGTCAAGCTTGGTGAACTGCATCATGTCAGATTTCCTAATTCAGAGTCAACCAACTATTGACTGGAATTATTAGTTTAATTATAACTAATCCATCTATCATCCACTTGGAATACTTACAAATATACATAGATCTGGTAACATATGTTGCATATGTTACATATGGCTAAGGCTACCTTAACCAATTCCCACAGACTGGGTAACTTAAACAACAGAGTATTTATTTTCTCACAATTCTGGAGGCTAAAAGTCTGAGATAAAATTGTTAGGAAGGTTGGTTTATTCTGAAGCCTCACTCCTTGGCTTATATAAATAGCTATCCTCTTCCTGTTCTTCATGAGTTTCTGTCTGTCTGTGTCCTAATCTCCTCTTCTTCATATTGAACTAGGGCCCCACCATAATGACCCTATTTTAACTTAATTACCTCTTAAAAACTGATTCCAAGCATATTCATATTCTGAGGTCCTAGGGGTTAGGACTTCTACACATGAATTTTGTGGGTACATAACTGAGTCTGTCTATCATCTATCATCTATCTATCTATCTATCTATCTATCTATCTATCTATCTATCTATCATCTATTTATCTATCATATCTGTCATCTACCTGTAATTTATCTATTATCTATCTATCATCTATTATCTATCTAGCATCTAGCTATCATCTATATCTTGCATTCCATAAGCAGGAAGTAATGAACAGCTATGCCTAAGGGAAGGGTAAAATTATTTAAATGATCTTAAGTTCTTGGGAAATCTAGGTCAATAAGGAAATAAGGCATTGTCCTAGAATTTTTTTAATAAAAGTACCTTTTAAAATGCAAGAAATGGTGATAGACCCTATCATTGAGGTAAGTGTACATATGAAACACACATACGCAGAGCTTACCTGAGATAGTCAGGCAAGATTATCCTGAAAGAAATCTTCTCCTTGTTATATGTTGCTCTTTATCTAGTAACGCAACTGTGAGTGTTCTCTTGGCACCTACCTTTTACTTCCTCTATCAAAACACTCACCAAACTTTATTGTGATTTTAAGAATATATTGCCCTTCTTTCTTAAATGTAAAATTTGTTTTAATGATGTGTTTTTATTAATGTATTTCATTAATGCTTTGATCCCCAATAACAGAGTGAAGATGGAAGAAATGGTGCTCAGTAAAGTAAGTGTGAATAAGCCCTAGCCCGTTTTGTTCAGTATTTAGAGAATGGCCCAGGGTCTTCAAGTTTTATTCCGGTCAAGGGCACACACCTGGGTTGCAGACTCCATCCCTGGGCCCAGTTTATCACTTGGATGTTTCTCTCTCTCTTTGTTTCTCGCCCTCCCTCCCACTTTCTAAATACTACTGGAAAAAAATACCCCCGGGTGATAAATGTGAGTGAATTAATAAAAACTACCAATGAATAAGAAATTAACTCCTTCGTATTAAATAGAACATTATGTCAAGTTTTCTAAAAGCTAAAAACTCAGCGATCAAAAAGTACCTGCGATGATTTTTCCCCCCTTGAACAAACTTTAGGACCCCTTCAATGTTATAACCCTCTTTGTTGTTCTAAGGAAATCCTGTGACTCCCTTTCTTTGCAAATATATGTGAATCTCTATTCAGATATGTTTTATACTTGTTTTTTAAATTTGTATTTGAATATGTTTTTCAAACATATGATATATATATATATATATGTATTCCCTTTTGAAGTTTAATTACTTCTGTGTTCATGAACCTTTCTTCTCAACGTATCCCCAAAACACTATGGAAAGGTGGAATTGGGAGATGTGAAAGAATGATAACTATATGCACTTACATTTAAACACTTAGAGGTCATTGTAGGGCTATTAAGTGTGGCTCAACACTGTTGTGGCTCATTGAATCGGGAAGCTGGAGGAGATGGAGAGGAATAGGAAATGGCCTGTCAGTGGTGGAGTAGTCAAAACACAAACATCGATCCATTAAATTTGGCTCTTTATATAGGCACAGTTCATAGTGGCCCAAAACAAATGTAAAAGTGACATCAACGATTAATGATCAAGGATTACCATAAAAATATTATAATAGGCCTAGCCAGTTTGGCTCAGTGGATAGAGTGTCGGCCTGCAGACTAACGGGCCCCAGGTTTGATACTGGTCAAGGGCATGTGCCAGATCATTGATGTTTCTATCTTTCCCTCTCCCTTCCGCTCGGAAAAATCAATAAAAATATCTTTAAAACTATTATAATGATGAGAAAGTTTAAAACATTGTGAGAATTACCAGACTGTGTATGACATAGGTACATGAGGTGAGCCAATGTTGTTGGGAAAATGGTGCCAATAGACTTGCTTAATGCAGCGTTGCCACCCTTCAATTTGTAAAAAACACAGTATCTGTGAGATGCAATAAAGTGAAGCACAATAAAATGACAAATGCCTGCATTATATTGCTGAATGTTTAGCTAAGTTACTCCACAGTATTGCTTCCTCAGCAACCACTATGTTTGGCCAAGTGGCCTGTAGGGATCTTGAACTGGCACTGACCTCTCCTGTAATAACAGCCTACAGAGGCACAAGCAAATATAAATCCCTGATATGAATTCCCCAACAGCCCTTGTGATCAACAGTCTTTGATGCTTCCCAGTACCTGACCCTGATGCTTCTCTTAGATAAAACCCCCCATGGAGCTTACCAAAAACCCTATTCTTCAGGTTTAATTTAGCCAAACCAGCCTTAATCTGGACATCCCAAGCTCTCCACTCATTTAGCAAAGCCCACAGGCCCGCCATCTTTGTCAGGTTAATTTGCATACTTGGTCCTGATTGGCTGTGGGCATTGCTGAGGTATGGTCAATGTACATATTGGTCAATTATTAGTGTAGATACTTAGCCAAGACAGAAATATTAGATGGCATTGTGATTACTCTTGTTATTGATTGTTAATGTTAGGTGTGTTGTTGTTTTTTTTAACTCTGTAAAGTTCTTAAGAATAGAAACTGTTTTTTAACAGTTAAAATATTTTTAAACATTTGTATTCTCTTCTATCCTATAGTCCTCCTGCCCAAGGCACATGTTATTGTGTAAGGCATATAGGAGTTATATTTTTTAAAGTTTTGCATATATAGATGATTATTTTCATCACATCTAGCTAGACATGTTGTGAGCATTTGGAATAGTCTCTTTGTAGAAAAGGAGATAACTAGTTCCCTTTTCTTTAGATAGTTTTAAAGGATTTGAACAACCTGTAAAACTTAGTTCTATAGACACTGCTAATATTTGCATTACTTGATTCTTAATAAAAAAATCTCTTTACTCTTTGTCTTTTCAGTTCATTCTCCTCGTTGTTAGTATTTCTTAATGTTTCCTTTTAGCAGTACTTTATGAGCCTCCTTGGTACTTGATCGGAAGAGGAAGGCATAAAATTCATACGATTTTCTAACCTTGTTCTCATTCCAAAGACAGATCTCCCCTTAAGGACTAATTTCTGAGAATTCAGACACCTGGTTTCTTGAAGTGAAGCATGAAGAAGTGCTCCTAATCATCTTTCAGAATTCACCTACAAATGGAACATAATATGAAACATTTTTAAATGGCATTAGTATTCAGACTCATAGTTAAGTTTTCACATAATATTCTGAAGAAACATAGACTCTTTCTCAGCAGAATATGCAGTAGAATCCTAGAACTGAACAACAGTAAAGCTCTCATAAAGGTTAGAACTTCAATGCCATTCTTACTTTGGGACTAAATAGGTCATATATTACATAGGTTTACATCAAATACCTTTGTAAAGTACAACAATATTACATAATTATAACCCAACAAGCATTTACTGAGAGGCTTATGTAGGTGGGATACTATGGATGGCACAATGTCAGAAATTAACACCATTACTAAAAATAATTTATCTAGAAAATTATTTCATTTTGTGTTAATGACAATATCTATAAAAACAACTTTGGAATCTTTCTATTCGGAAATTAATTGGACTTTGAGAAAGGTTAAAATTAACTGCCAGTGTTTTTGCTTTTCAATGTGAAAGAAATGAAGGGTAGGTCCTGGTTTCCAGTCACTCCGCAAATTATTATTCATTTGAATATTTCCCTTTTCCTCTCCTGACCAACCACTACACTCAGTCTAAAATTCTATAACATTCTTAGCAGAGTTCAAAATCCTGATATTATTCTATGTACAATAAATATTTTCCTGTTTATAATGTCCTCCACCTTTCCTAGCATCTCTCACAAGTTTGTGTGAATTTGCCTCTTAGAGTTGGATTACTGGGTTTCCTATGAAACCAAATTAAGTGTACAATGTCAGGGCCGTAACCTTTGTCTTGTGTGTAAGGTTGTAAAATATGAGGAAGGGTCTAAGAGAATTGATTCTTTAGATTTTTGTGTTCCACATTTAGATGCATTGAAGATCTATGCAGGGTTAGCAGGATCCTCAGCTCTGTGGAAGAAAACTAAAAAGAAAGATTTAAGGAAAATAAAATTGATTTCCTTTGGATATGAGCACACATTTTCTTTTTGCTTTGTCATTTCTTGGACAAATGTATTACCTGTGATTCTCACAATAATGGACTACTTAGTGGAAACTTGCTATATTTCTTTGACCTCTTCAGATAAGGACACTAATGGTAACACCCTCCTCAATGAATAATAATTATGCAAAGAATCAAGTAATAAGGAACAAATCTTTCCAAATGCAATGCATTTAAGACCACTCAAATTACTTATGAATATATTTATGCACTAAAGCATCTTTTCTCAGGGAGAGTCACTTTCAGTTATAGGCATGGATATATTTATTCATCAGTTCACAAAAGGTAACCAAACAAGTTAACCAGTAAATGACATTTTCTTTCTTGGAATCTATAATAATAAAAGCATAATATGCTAATTAGACTGGACGACCTTCTGGACGAAGCCGGGGCTGCGAGGGAAGCCCAGGTCCCAGCAGCCGGGGGAAGAAAGGCCTACTCTTGCAGAATTTCATGCATCGGGCCTCTAATCCTACATAATAAAAGGGTAATATGCAAATTAACCATAACTCCGCTATGCCCACGATTGGGCCAGTGGGAGGCGCGGGGGGCGGGACTTGGGGTGGCCGATTGGGCCGGCTGGAGGAGCGGGGACTGAATGGGGCTGGTGGGACACTGAACTTGCGTCGCCAGCGGCATGGCTGTGCTGCGTCACAGAAGGGGCCTCTGGGGCAGCGAGCCCACGTCCCCACCCCGGCCGGCCGTGCGGTGGGAGTGAACGGGCCTGTGGGGCCCGGAGCTCAGCATCTGCGTGGCAGGGGAGGAACCAGAAAAATGGATCTTTCCAGTTCCTGATGCTGACAGCCCTATGGGTGTCGGGGTCCTCCACCTGCAGCCCCCAGTCGCAGCCCATCAGCCCCAGTCGCAGACTGGAAGCCCCCTGCCAGCAGTCCAGACGGGCCAGTGTTGCGCCGCAGTGGTGGGTGTCAGTGGGCATGCTACAGACATCAAATCACTGCCACCGAGGCCACACACACACACACACACACACACACACACACACACACTCGCAAGTAGTATGGTCCAAGGGGGTGACTCCTAAGGCAAGGCTCCCATGGCGGCTGATGCTCATCGTGCCAGAGGAGGAAGCCAGACCTGAAAGCCCAAGCCCCCGAGTACCCGAACTGCAGGGGGTCGTGGGCCAGGGCCTTGAGGAGGCCCCAGGACAAGCATCTTCCCAGAGGAGGGGAGGAACCTCTGGCTAGAGGCCGGGGTGAGGGATGCTGGCATCTTTGCAGGCCAAGACAGGGCTGAGGGACAAACCCCCCGCCCCCCACACCCCCGTGCACGAATGTCGTGCACTGGGCCTCTAGTATATAAATAAGCCTCACAACTAAAGACCTGCTCAAACCTTCCTGATGGGTTTCCTTGTCATTTTGTGTGGGGAAGCATGGGACTTGGTTGGAATGTCTGTAAGGACGATTCTCCAAAAGGTCAGGGGCCCCTGGGGGAACCTTGCCGAAGGCAGCATCCCCTACCTTGACTTTTCCAAATAAGTCCAAGCCCCCGGGTGTTTTGCAGGAATCTCTATGTTTAGTCTTTAAAGACCCGACCTTGAAGAAGCCTGTGTTTTCTCAAGGATACTTACCCTGCTAATTGTATCTAGAGAGTAATTTTAGTTCAAGCTGTTGTTACAATAAAAAGCTAATGAGGCAGGCAATCAGGGCTATTTGCTTCTACAGCAAACTAGTCCCTTAGCCTTCTCTTTCACAGAAATGTGTGTCAGAGTAATCTGTTCACCTGTAGCTCAGGGTCTGCTGGTCAACCCTGGCAATTTTGTAGCTGAATCACCATCTTTTTGTGACTTTGATGTACCTCATCCCACTACCATTGAGGATGCATGCTCTGCTGTGATGGCTGTCAACATAGTTGGCCTCTGAATTCTAACTTCAAAAATTCCCAAATTAAAGCCTGTTTATGTCCGGCTAAATACTGTATACCCACAGGGAAATAATCCTTAAGCATGTGTTTGTGACATAAAAGAGCAATTAATTAGCAGCCTCATTCTTAGAACTGATTTTTTTAAAACAAGGACTTTACAGTCAAAGATTTGGTGCTAATGTATTTGAGGTTCTACCAAGTGAAACTGTTTTCTTTTATGTTACATTAAATAACTAATGTAAAAATAAAATATATAATATGTTATACTTAATGATATTTATATGAATTATCCTCTCAACTGATTTATTGATTTGTTATTTTTTTTTACCTGCCCATGACTAATGTAACACATTTGTTTAATCTATACACTACCAAAGTAACTTTGAAGTAGTCACTTGATAAATCTCTCTGCCTCTTCTACTATACTTATACAACAGCCCAGTTCTTAAGCCCTAACTGTATAAAGCTATTTTTTCTCTCTGAAAACCTACTATCTAATTTCCTATTTAATCCCTTGCCAGTTAATGCAAGTGTTTTCCTACCTTTTCAATGATCTGTCATAGAGTACTGATGTTTTCTCATTTGCCCTCAGATTCTTCCCTATGTGTTTTGTGATTTTTGCAATTAGATTTAGATGAGGAATCTAAAGAAAACATTTTCCTTCTCTTTAAGCCTATCTAAGCATACCTTAAAAGTTACATTTTTAAGCTTTATCCTGAAAAAGCAGAGATTATCGTACACTTTATACAATCCAACATTTAATATATCAAAAGCAGCTCCAGAAAATTATGTAGTTGTATATTGGTTTTTATGCTAAGTATGTTTTCAGGGTGGCAAATATTTTAACCACAAGATTTAAAAAAATAATATGTGGGCATAGTTATCTTGTAATGAGATAAGAACATTTTAATGCTGATATATACATTCATATTTTACCAGTTATTAAAACAGTAAAGGCCTTAGAAGCAGTGCAACAGCTTACCCAGAAATCCTTACAACAGATGCTTCTTTTTATAAGGTACTATGTCAATTGGCTCAGTAATTAAGAGAAGCTATTCTATGTGTTGAGATGTGTTCCTAACTCATGCCATGGCACACTGCTGTGATGTGCTGATATTAGGAACACTTGGGGTTGCAGAGACAATGAAAGCACAGGCACAGGAGAGATCGCAGTGTCTCTCCCAAACTCTTATTTTATGGGTGAGAAATATAAGGATAGTGGAGATTAAGTATCTTAGTAAACCTATTCTTAATCAATGGCAATAGGTAGAGAGGGTAAAGGAGTAGGAAAAAACCTATCTTTTATTCATAATCATCTATATTTGTTAGGCATTATGCTAAGTACTATACATGTTTATCTATTTTTGTTCATCCTCACCCTAGGATATTCCACTGATTTTAGAGAGAATGGAAGAGACAGAGAGAGAGAAACATCGCTGTGAGAGAGACACATCCATTGGTTGCCTCCCACATGCACCCCTCACTCCGTACCCCACCCGACCGGAGGTACATGCCCTTGACCTGAATGGAACCTGGGATCCTTCAGTCCTCAGGCTGACGCTCTACCCACTGACTGAATCAGCTAGGGCCGTACAAGTTTATTTTCTGTAATCTTTCCAACTCTAAGAAGTAGGGCTTTAATTCTGATTTACAGATGAGGAAAATCTATAAATGCAACAAGGTACATAATTTGTGGGTCCCAGCACAGAATGAAAATGCTAGGTCTGTTATTGAAGAAGGAGGAAACAGTTTTCTTTCTTCTGCAGTTTCTCTCTTGACCTGTCATGGTGTTTTTTTTATTGTTATTTGATATCACCCTCTCTTGGGAACAGTGATGATCCTTTTAATTTAATTGCTTAATGTCTAACACCTCCCTAGAATATAAGTTCCAGGAGATCGTGGGCCAAGCTGACTTATGGAAACTCTTGATTTGTATACACATCCCTGGGATAGATTCAGAGTAAAGAAAATCTTCTGAGGTTCACGGTTCTGATATCTTTGCCCCTGACGTAAGCATTGCCTCCCTGGCCACTAACGCTGCCACTCACTGTGAGACAAAGTTTCTCAAGTGTTTTCAATCTTAAGACTCACCTGACTCACTTGTAAAAACTCGTTGCTCTTTACACCTTCCAACTCCAGGAGATTTTAATTTAATTGGTCAACCAGAGTTCATTGTTAAATGTAAATCACATCACACTTTACCCCTGCATAAGTCACTCCAATGGCCTCCTATTCTGTACAAAGCAAAACTTAAGCCCCTTGCTCTGGCCTACAAACCACATATGTCAATTCTTTTTAACTTTTTCTCCCAGCATCCTCTCCCCTGCTTGTATGCTCAATCTACATTAAATGACCTGCTCTTTGTAAATGTCAAACTTATTTCTGCCTTTGTATTTGAAATCCAGTGTGGCTGGAATATCCTTTGGATTCCTTCATCAAAGCCATTTACTGGTCATTTAGGGCCCTTTCTTTGATTATCTGTTATAAACACCCTCCCTGACCACACAGATTGGAGTCAATCTTTTCGTGAAGTCAATTTATTTCATTTTATCCAGTTAACATATAACCATCTAAAAATATCTACTTGTTTACTGCTAAATTACTTGTCTCATTATCTTTCTAGAATATAAGCTCTAGGAGATCACAGACCTTTTTACTCTTATTCACCTTTATAGAACAACAGTTTAATCAGCGTCTGTCAGTCAATAAATATGAACTTCCACTTTACTTGTCTTTGACCTCCACTCCACCCTGTCCATACACCTTAATTTTCCTGAGTTTATCTTAGAAAGAAATATCATAACATTTCCTGACCAAAATTTCACCTCAACATGGCTCTGGTCAGAATGTTTAAACAACAAATGGTATAAAATATTGATAATGTTTGCAGCAAAATCTATCTTATCCAGGGTAAAATATTCATGACTTAGTTTTTGTTTCTTTATTCTTTTTTGTTTTTGTTAATCCTCACCTGAGGATATTGGATATTACTTTTTAGATATGGAAGAGAGAAAGAGAGAGAGAGAAACATTGATGTGAGAGAGACAGGTCAATTGGTTGCCTCCCACAGGTATTGGGGAACGAACCTGCAACCAAGGTATGTGCCCTTAATTGAATCTGCAATGCTTTGATACCCAGACTGAAGCTCTAACCACTGAACTACTGCCCAGGACAAGGTGATTGAGCTTAGAGAAGGTTGAAGAGTAGAGATGGAGTGAAGGTCAGATATTTAATCAGATTATTCACTACATAAATTCCTTGCTAATGATTACACTAGTAGCTAGTTGGTAGTTAGGAAATTGTTGGATTCTTTCTTACTATTGCCAATTTATAACTTTTACATATTAAATAACAGAATTTCAAAATAAAAATAATTTAAAGACACCATATATAAAGTAAACTTCATATGTAGGTAGAAATACTTTCAGAAGCTAAATGTGGTTCTGGCATTTCCATTAGAGAAGCTCAGCATTGAAACATAGTATATTTAAATTTTATACAATCTGGGATGTGTTTATTTACATAATAATGGTCTTATTACAATTTATTTTCTTTAAGTGTTAACTTGCAATATTTTAAAAATTGGTTAAAATACATTTAAAAAATCTTCAATAGCAGTTTTTTTCTTTTATTTTATTATTTTATATTTTTATTGATTTCAGAGAGGAAGGGAGAGGGAGAGAGATATAGAAACATCAATGATGAGAGAGAATCACTGATCGACTGCCTCCTGCACGCCCCCTACTGGGAATCGAGCCTGCAATCCGAGCATGTGCCTTTGACTGGAACTGAACCTGGGACCCTTCAGTCTGCAGGTCAATGCTCTATCCATCAAGCCAAACCAGCTAGGGCAATAGCAGTTCTTTTATATTGTACAGTTAAAACATGTACTATGTCTAAATAATGCAGTTAAGTCAAGGAAAGAAAATATTTTAAATGATACATATTCCTCCAAATAAAGATAACCACCATTAACATTTTCATATATAATATGTACACACATATATAAAAGTAAAGTCACATGCTGAACATGTTTTATATCTTTCATTTTTATTTAATAATAAAGTTTAATGTATAGTTGCCTTCCCATGTAATTATATATTATTTTTAATATTTGCATAAAAATTCACTGCACAAATATAATTATATGTATACTTTCAGTTAATTTCTTTACCTTAATTTATTTGACTTCTTCAGTTCTCAGAACAAATACTTATATTTATTGCTATCTTGAGTCTTCTCTGTCTTAGTCTTCTTGGGTGTCATATCACAAAATACCATAGACTGGGCGATTTAGAAAATCAAAATTTATTTTCTCACATTTCTGGAGGCTGAGAGTCTGAAATCAGGATGCCAGCATAGTTGGGTTTTGGTGAGAACCCTCTTCTGGCTTGTAGATAACCTCCTCAGGATGTCTCCACATGAGAGGGAGAGGAAGAGGGAGAGGGAGAGGAATTTCTATGGTATTTCTTCTGAAAAGGACACTAACCTTATTGTATCAAACTCTGACCTTAAGACTTCATTTAACCTAATTTGCATGATATAAATATCCTATCTCTAAATCTCTAAGTGCAGTCACATTTTGTGGTTTGGGGTTTCAACACATGAATTGAGGTTGAGGGAAAATGTAATTAAGTCATTAACATCCTTATAACAAGCAAAATTAAAGGAATGCATCCCTATACTGTTCTAAAAATCTCAGAAATTAAAAATTACATTTTAATAGTTTGATAAGCCAAGCATATAAAAATTAGATACTAGGACTTCTCCAATAAGAAACATGTAATGCTAGAAGCCTGATGCACGAAGATTCATGCAAGAATGGGCCTTCCTTACCCTGGCTGCAGGCACCACCTTTGCTCCTGCCAGAGCTGCCTTTTCACTCTGGCCTGGAGCCACCCTTTTGCTCCAGCTTGGAGCTGCTTTTCTGCCTTCCCATGCTGCCCAGAGGCCCGGAGCAGCTGGGGCAGTGCAGAATGCCTGCATCATTGCCATGGTGATGATGCAAGCGTCCCACCCCGCCCCCAGCAGCTAGGTGCCTGTGTATGCAAATTAACCCACCATTGTTGTTGGGTTAATTTGCATACCCTCTCCTGATTGGCTGGTGGGCGTTGCGAAGGTATGGTCAATTTACATTTTACTCTTTAATTAGTGTAGATTTATAGGGGGCTTTGCCGGGAAAATGAAGGCTTGCCAAAAGCACAACCTATTAGTGGAGAAACACATAAACTCAGGAATTCTAACTCCAAGGTCTATACCAGGGGTCCTCAAACTTTTTAAACAGGGGGCCAGTTCACTGTCCCTCAGACCGTTGGAGGGCCGGACTATAGTTTAAAAAAAACTATGAACAAATTCCTATGCACACTGCCATATCTTATTTTGAAGTAAAAAAACAAAACGGCAAAAACACCCACATGTGGCCCACGGGCCATAGTTTGAGGACACCTGGTCTATACAATAGACCTTGTAGAATGGGGAAACAAAAAAAATGCACAAAATAAAAGAAAAAAAATGTTCTTACATGTCTTTATGGAGCATTACACTGTTTGAAACATACTAGTCTATTTTCACCAAAATACTTAATCTATCCTAGAGGCTACTTATTCAAATGTTCAAGGGTCTCTCTTGTTAGCGTGCCATCTGATGGATTCTGTTGACTTTTATCATGATTTCAGAAAGTGTTCTTTGGAGGTGTGTATGTTGTCCCTTATATAAATTGATTCAGAGACTTACTTTTTCTCAAAATAATCACTTAGGACACAATGCTGTGTTGGTTCCATGAAATGAACTGCAAAGTCTGTCCTGCATCTTCTTATAGTATGTAAGTCTCCTAAGCCAGAGGTCAGCATGAAATAATCCTACCTAATAATAGACAAATATGCAAATTGACTGTGCCTTCGCTATGCCCATGATTGGCCAGGAGGCGCGGGCAGGCGGGACTCGGGGGGGGGGGGGCGGGGGGGCTGATTGGGCCGGCGGGACATGAGCTCAGCATCTGCGCCACGGCTGTGCTGTGGAACAGAAGGGGCCTCTGGGGCAGCGAGCCCACGTCCCACCGCGGACCATCAAAAGTGGGGGAGCTGGGTGCCTGTCCGGTGGTGCACCAGGCCTTTCAGAAGCCTCCGCCGCGCCGGAGGCGGACAGGCTCCTAGCTCCCCCGCAATCGAAAGCGAAAGCGTGTAGGGGACCCTACACGTGCATGATTTAATCATGCACTGGGCCTCTAGTATCCAAATAACCTTCCTAATCATTGAAGGGAAAAAAGTTTCCTGACACATCATCAGAATACCAAAGTGCCCGTATCATGGTTTTTCATTAATGTTGCGATTGTGATTTTATGTAAGTGTGTGATATAATTTGGCCTATGTGAGTCATGGTTTTCTTTTTAAAAAAAATGTTTCTATTTTTATTAATCTGCAGTGATATTCTTGTTTTTAATTTAAATTCTTTGTTGTTTAAAGTATTACATGAGTATTCTTTTTCCCTCATTGACCTCTATATGGCCACTTCCACCTCCCAGCACAAGCCCTCACCCTCCTACTGTCTGTGTCCATTGGTTATGCTCATATACATGCATACAAGTCCTTTGACTGATCTATTACCACCCCCATCCCCTTCCCCCCATCCCCCCGCCAGCCTTCCTTCATAGGTTGAACAGTCTGTTCGATGTTTCTATGTCTGTGGTTCTATTTTATATTCTTGATGCTATAATTCTCAAATGACACACAAAGTGGAACATATGATTTTATCATATAAGATAAAAATCTTTAAAAAAATTAAATAGAGCTTCTAAAAAGGGCTTCAAATTTAGTAAGCTCAAATAAGATGGTAGTTGACTATTGGTTCTGCCCTAAAAAAAATGAGCTTACTTTGACAGAAGACATAATCCTCTTAATATGTTTGCTAGATGGGATTTTAAGTATATTTAAATGGCATAATTTAAAACCACATAGCAACTATTAATTTAAATGGATTCTGTCCTAGTATCTTTCTTCTAAAGAATAAAACAAATTGAAAATTTTAAAAAGAAACTTTTTCTAAGCCTGAATAGTAAAATAAATAGAAATAACCACAATTTGACAACTCCTTGAGGATTATATTACTTGGAATTGTATCATTTCTCATGAAAATGTTACTGTAATCTTATTTTTCTTTAACAGAGGACTTATAGTTGCGAGCATTCATAAAAAACAGTATTGAGTTGATATAGCAGCACTTATACAGATCCTTAAAATGATTAAAGGATGAGCATTTCTATTGTTCATTTATCTTCCTATAACAAAAGTTTTTGGTGTGTAGTTATTCCAGATACATTACTAAGTGTAAAATACAATAAGAGAAGATGAATGAAACATATACAGATTCCATATATGACTATTCTAGGAGAATTGGAGGCCTAATATATAATAATAAAAACATAATATGCTAATTAGACCTGGCATACTTCCAGATGAAGCCAGGGATGCGAGGGAAGACCAGGTCCCAGGTGCCAGAGGGAAGCCGGTGCCAGCAGCCGGGGGAAGGAAGGCCTACTCTTGCATGAATTTAGTGCATCAGGCCTCTAGTATAATATATAAGCTATACTTAATGGAAAATTATGCTTATCATCAAAAGTTTGAGAATTAAGGGACGTAGTAATGCAGAGAAAGAAGAGAGAACTGGGCAGTTTCTGGAGTAACTGATATTTGCTCTTAAAAATTTGAAAAAGGTGGACATTTAGAGATTGTGGAAGCTATGGGGCATAAATATAAGAAATGGAAGTGGGAAAAATGAAGGCAATTGTTTATGTTGCATAAAATCCTATATAATAAAAGGCTAATATGCAAATCGACCAAAAGGCAGAACAACTGGTTGCTATGACATGAACTGACCATCAGGGGCAGATGCTCAACACAGGAGTTTCCCCCTGGTGGTTAGTGTGCTCCCACAGGGGGAGCACCGCTCAGCCAGAACCCAGGCTCACTGCTGGTGAGCATAGTGGTGGTGGCAGGAGCCTCTCCCGCCTCTGTGGCAGCACTAAGGATGTCCAACAGCTGGCTTAGGCCCACTCCCCGGGCCTAAGCCATCAGTCAGACATCCCCCGAGGGCTTCCGGACTGCAAGAGGGTGCAGGCCAGGCTGAAGGACCCCCCGCTCAAGTGCACGATATTCGTGCACCAGGCCTCTAGTAAAACTATAAAAGTGCATATTCCACATTCTTGAATTTAGAGTCAAGAGGGATGTAGAGAAATGAAGTAAACTATGGGGACAGAAAAAGTCATCTGTGGCCTGGGCTGAGAAGGATCTTGAATCCAAATATTGGTTGCTCTGGAATTTGTGAGCAGAGATATAGCATGATCTCATTGTGTGTTAGGAAAATTATATGGTAAACTCAGTACTTATTTTATTTGAGGAAAGGGGCAGAGCAGACTAGGTAGAAAACAATGGGGTCATCCAGGGGAAAGATAGTGGCACATGATCTCTTGTGGAAGCAATACATGATAGCAGAAAGCATAGCTATAACAGCACAGTGCCAGAAAAAAATGGTACTTAACCATCCACTGGATATGATTATTTGCAAGGGAAAAAGTTAAAGATGATGTCAAGGTTCAAGGAGAATACTAATCTCTTTTAATCTTTTTAACAGTGAACAAAAGAAGAAAAACAAATTTTGGAGAGAAATGATGGATTCTTTTTAGAGAACGCCATGTATATGTATTTGCTTTGCTCTATAACAGGTACCATATACAAACAAAAGAATGAGCAATTTTACTATATTTATTAATGTCATCATCTTAAAAATAGATGAAAGAGCCAAAGGGTAACTATATTGACCACTGTTAATGATTCATGGGCTAATTGTTACTTTCAGTTAACCGAGTTGACTGAAACCTGCACATACAGGAACAGTGTCTTTGCTTTGCATGCTTCCAGTATATGTGAGTTGCACTTCACACAGCATCGTACAAAAAACAAGGACTACTTGTATATTGGGAATCGCACACAGCTGTTATGGGCATTTATTTGATTATTCTGACCAATAGTTACTACCTTGCTATTACTTAATACCATAACTTCCCAACAAGAAGTAACTAATGAGCATAAAGTATATATTTTCCTACCAAAATCAGGTAGGAAAAAAGCAAAGAGGAATCAGAATAACTTTAATATTTGTTCTTTCTGGATTTCATATATTTATAATTTTGTAATTATTATTTGTTGGGCATTTCCTATGTGTCACAGTACTTCTCATATATACCATGTCACATGTTTTGCACAGCAGTCTTATATAGTAGATATCGTTATCTCCATCTTACAAACATGAACATTGTGACTCAGAGCTGGTTGAGTTGCCAAACTTCACACAGTTATACTATAGATGAGTATGATCAAATTCACATGTACACTTATTTCATAACTCAAAATTAACATCAATTGCCTTGAATCCATTTTGTTCCTAGAGGGACAACATTCACCGCTGAGAGGAAAAGCTGATCTATCCTAGAGACCAAGTCAACTACCGTTTAATTTGGCATCATATTTGAAATTAGTTTTTTCTTTCTTTCTCCTAATGCCAGATTTTGCCACTGAAAATACTATCAAGAAAGCTCTCAGAGTAGCATTTATTACTTTGGTGAATTTATTTGATGCAGGATCTGATCTTAAGCCTTGGGTGCTCAGAAGCTGGATTTTGTTAATATATGTGACCTGCCTTAGTACCTTCCTAAGGTATAGGAGGGGGCACACATTAACTGAGCCCGAGAGAGTTTTATATGAAGTCAGGATTCCACATCATCCTATATAATAAAAGGGTAATATGCAAATTGACCCTAATGGCAGAAAGACCAAGAATGACCGGTTGCTATGATGCACACAAACCACCAGGGGGCAGACACTCAATCCAGGAGCTGCTCCCTGGTGGTCAGTGTTCTTCCACAGGGGGAACACTGCTCAGCCACAAGCTGACTCATGGCTGGCCAGTGCAGCAGCAGTGGCAGGAGCCTCTCCCGCCTCCAGGGCACACTAAGGATGTCTGACTAATGGCCACAGGGAGCAGGCCTAAGCCATTAGTCAGAGGGCTCCTGGGCTGCCAGAGGGATGTCTCACTGCCAGCTTCGGCCCGCTCCTCTGGTAAGCCATCAGTCGGACATCCCCCAAGGGGTCCCAGACTGCAAGAGGGCATAGGTCGGGCTGAGGGACACCCCCTCCCCCAGGGCACAAATTTTCATGCACCTGGCCTCTAATTAACTTATAAACTTAAAATGAGAAATTGTTACACATGATCTTGCTTTCCTGCTAGACCGACAATTGTGTAAAAGCAGGCATAAGAAGTTTAGTTTTACAAGCATGGAATCAGAATTAAGGGATGCGGTGATTCAAATGTTTAATAGTATTTGTTAGCATAACTTTATATATATAGTTCACAGAACGGAGGTTCTGCCAAGGAAGCCCATGCCTGCCTGATAAGTGGACACTGGTAACTTTTATTTCTGCTGTTTCCCTGTTTTCTGTTTTCATGATTGACCAATCATCTGTTAATGGAGTCCTAATGAATATTACTTGGTGTTGATTTTACAGGGTAACTCTCAGATTTCAACCTTTCAGTATGTTATAAAATGGCCTGCATAACCTGATTTAACTCATACTTACACTTACAACTTTCCATTGCTCATATTACATTTTATGCTGTAATATTTTGTTCCTTAAAAATGGTTAAAAGGTCTATTTAGATACCTCAAAGGAATTTCAAACTCAAGTACAAAAAAACAAAACAAAATAAAAACCTGTTATTTTCTGACCCACCTGCCCAAGATTTCCAGTGTGCCTTTCATCAGTGAACGAACAACCATTCAGTCAGTTTCACACACTATGAAACTGGGAATCTTCTTTGAGAATTCCTCTTCTTTCATTTTTACCCCCCCATTCATTCATCTAACAAATATATCTTGAATGGCTATAGTGTTTCAGTAACTGACAAAACATCAATAAAATGCAAGGAAACCCTCCGTAATCATTAAATTTAGATTGTGGGAGGAGTACAGATAGACAATAGAGAATTAAAACAATTAAAAACTGTAATAAGTCAGGGTTGGTAAGTGCCACACCCCAAAATAAAACTGTCTGAGAGGATAGTATTATATGTGAGAAGACAAGTGCTTTTACAGACTGTGAGGTCAGGGAAGGCATCTCTGATAAATTGTATTTAAACCTTTATAAAATTGTATAAAATGATGTTGATTTTAATTCTTAAATTTTGATCATATCTGTCTACTTCTTTCTGTCTTCACAGTCACCACAATGCCGAGCCTCCATGAAAAGTCACCTATCAGGTCTCCTCTGATAACTATATTTGACCAAAGAGCACACTTTCTGCACTCTGAAACCCACCACTCGTTTGTGCTTGGCCAGACTTCCCTTGGGCCACTCCCAGTCAGCGACTCAGCAACACAGTGTAGTCCAGGTAGCCCATTCCTGGGAGACACAGGACTCGCCTGTAAGAAGACTTTAGCTCAAGAGCTTTCCATCAGTGTGTTAAACACTGGGCTAAGATTTTGTTTCTCAAATGTATTCCTTCCCTATTTCCCTCACAAGGAAAAGAGGGAAGGAATACTAATATGCACTTACTGAGCTCTCCCATATTCTTTCTGGCCCGGCCTCCCTCCCTTCATACTGTGAGTACTGCACACAATGAAAAATCTCACCATGTCATCACTACTGCTTAGAACCCTGTAGTTTCATTCTATTGCTCTTCAGAGACTCAGATCCATAACAGGGCATTCAAGCTCAGCATGGCTCCACCTCAGACCTCTCTCCCTCTCACCTTGCCAGCTCCTATTTATCTGCCTTCTTTTGTCCTTTAAAGGTGCCCTGCTTTCAGCTGACACAAGCCTCTTCAGTCTGTTCCCTTTGCCAGGAGTGCTCCAACACCCCATTTCTCCCATCTGCTTTTTGTTTGTGTGTGTGTGTTTTTTAGCAAGTAACTCTTATTTATCCAATGGTTTTTCTGTTCATACTTACGCTGATCACCATTTCTCCTTCATCTAAATAATATTCCTCTATTTTACCCTTTCACATCCCCTAAAGAACACTTACAGCAATGTGTGATTACCTTCAAAAACTTGGTCTAAGTTTGCAATTATGCATTTATTAGTATGATTATTTGATTAATGCCTGCTTCCCTCACTGGGCTATAAGTTTACTTCTATATCATTCTTGAGTCCCAGCATCTAGCTCAGTGTTTGACCTAAAGTAGGCATATAATTAATATGTATTAAATGAAAGAATGAATAAAGAATCATTTTTCTTAGGAAATATAATTAAACAGCATATCTTCTTAGAGCTTTTTTTCCCTCAATTCTAAGCAATTGTAGACATTCTATGCTAAAACAATTATCTACATCATAGGAATATAAAAATACAACATTGATATAATGGTTTTTTGTTTGCTTGCTTGTTTTATTCTTACTGACTCCAATTTAGCTTGTCGAATTAATACTGTGCAGGACGGATTTATATGCCTTCTGTTTCCCAAGACTAGACAGGAGAAACCCTCTCCATTCAGACACAACGTTCACTTCAGAATGCAATCAGGTAAGAGATTTGCAATCACTTCTTATAAAGCCAGTGGAAACATAAATGATCCCTCTGAACTTTCACCTTCATTCCATCAGCTTTCACATTCTTAACCACAGCCTCCATTCTGACTTTATTAACAGTTTTGGTTTTACAACAGTTGGTAGGGTAAGCATTCCCCAGACAGAGAGAATATCCATTCCCATAAACATTCAGGTAAAAAAGACACTCATTTACATAAACTGACTTAAACATTCCAACATCCATAATCCCATCAACCCTTTCGTTAGGAGAATGACCTTTATGCTAATTGTAGCCCACACCAGGGCTTGCCAATGGGTTTTGGTACCATAGTTCATGGGGCTTCCATGTCAAGAAGCCCAGAAACTTTTCTCCTCTACCTCCTGACGATTTTACACACTCGGGTGCAAAAGCTTAGGGTCTCCAGTGAGGGGTCGAGTCAAGGGACTCTGGGATTTTTTTATTTTTTTTTTGTCAGCTTTCATTTTTGATTCACGCCCCCTAACCATTGCTAGAAGCAATCACAGGTTAGATTTCCCAATATAATCTTTGAATCTTGGCTTTCAAAATGTCTCCAAACCAGTATAAATAAAGCAGACTTGTTTTGGGCTCTTCAATTCTGGGGGTTCATTAGGGGTCTTTCTGCTCTGCACCACCTTAGGTAATACTGTATTCAAACCTTTCATTAACCCCATTAATGACAGTTTATTCATATCTAGCCATCGAGGGACACTGTGCTTGGGGTCCGCTCATGGGCTCCTTCTCTGGGGGCTTCAGTTTGATGAATTCTGTGCAGCTTAGTCAGATGAGATTAGCACAGACAAACACTGAGGGAGTCCTTAGTGGCAAAAGCTTTGGGTGTCCCTGATAGCCATGAAGCCTGCTTGAGCCCTTGGTGGTGAAAGTTGCTGGGGTCTTCAGTTCTCCCTTTCTTCCAAAAAGGTAGATCACAGCTGAGGGGATCCCTTTTGAAGGCAAGCTATGTGGGACTAGGGCAGTGGTCGGCAAACTCATCAGTCATCAGAGCGGCAAACCGCGGCTCGCGAGCCTCACTGGTAGGGGATGGGCTGACACGGGTAGAATGTCGCCTATGATTTTCTATGTGGCCATCTTTGATGTCTGTGTTCCACTGGGTTGCAGTAGCTCCTGGCCTGTGTTCCAAAGCTCTCTCAGAGCCATTTTCATTAGTAAGTAGTTGTAATTATTGTTTTTCTGGAGGTACAAGTGCGGGGACCTGCTAGTCCACCAATCTTGCTGATATCACACTCCTAAATGGTCACTGTTTCTTTCCTTTTCCTGTGAGAAATAATGATGGTCCTTGGGGAATAGGAATTTTTACAATGTATTGACTTTAGCTGGGATGCTTTAATGGTGCTAAGCTCACCTGGGAGGGTCTAGGACCCAAGGAAAACTAGCTGATTTTGCTTCCTCCAAAGGCACCAATGACTGTCCTTCATACTGACACTTGGCTCAGGAGACTGAGAGGAGAGAAATTCCAGGCAGTGATGAAAGGTAGAAGGATTTCTTCTTATTAAAAAAAAAAAAAAAAAAAAAAGGTAACTGGTCTGTTTAGAGTAGAGTCAACCCATTGAAGTATTTGGAAATATTTCTCAGTTTGACAAGATTTGGATCACAAACCTTTCTCAAGAGCTGTGGGTATATCAGCCCTTACACTGAAGGCCAATCCCAGCTATACCCCCTCAATCAGGGCACTTTGGGAAGAGGTACTGATCTAGACTGCTGGGGTGATCCTCCCCAGGTAAGGTATATCCTATGTAATAAAAGGCTAATATGCAAATTGACCAAACGGTGGACCTATGTTGCTATGAAGCATACTGACCACCAGGGGGGCAGATGTTCAACGCAGGAGCTGCCCCCTGGTGGTCAGTGGGCCCCTGGTGAGCACAGCAGCGGTCTCCATGGCAGCACTAAGGATGTCTGACTGCTGGCTTAGGTCCGCTCCCCACAGGAAGCTGGCCTAAGCCGTCAGTCAGACATCCCCCTGAGGGCTCCCGGACTGTGAGAGGGCACAGGATAGGCTAAGGGACCCCCACCACCACCACCCAGTGCATGAATTTCGTGCACGGGGCCTAAAGTGGTTGTATAAACGGATCTATGTGACAGGGATTGGAGGCCCAAGGATGATCATAGACACCCAGACGTATCTGTTGGAGACCATGAGGCTGAGAATCCCAGGATGCATTCCATCCAGAGGCACCAGTCCCTCCAGATTGCTTGTTACCTAAAGTCTTAGGTAGTTCATGGCCACAAGCATTCACAGTGCTGGGACTCTTGGGACAAGTGTTTGTAGAAGTTATGATAAAGGCGCCTCCTCTTCCTTCACTGAAACGGTTTGGTTTGGTGCTTCTAGTGCCAGACTTGGCTGACATTGAAGCAGCCGTTTCCTCCTTTTGATGCACTGGATCTTGAACCAAGACTTTATTACTGACTCATCAAGTTGAGTGGCTGAAGTAAGCTCTGCCATGGTATCCCAATGTGGGTACATGGTCTTTCCAAAGGCATCTGTTACTATTCTAAGCTGTTCTGGACTAAAGGTTGTGCGGTACCAGTGAGCAGACTTTGCTTTTCCGCCATGATACCTTTTAGAAGTAGAATGACCCACTGTGTCTGTGTCTAAGTTCCTGAATTTTGTCTCTGATATAAGTTTTAAGACTTTTTATCAAATGAGAAACATAAAACAAGTTGTCTACGTGTTCAGTATACAGTAGGTACTACTGAAGATGCCATAAGAATTAAGTCATTTAATTCTCACATCAACTCAAGGGCGTATTCCTGGAATTTTCTCCTTCTTGATGAAGATCCTGAGTCTGAGACACACTGTAGTCACTTGTCAGCGGTCAATATGCAATAGAGCCAGGGTTTGACAGGGTTTAACATAGGTATATTCAACTCCAGAGCACATCTCCTCGTTGCTGTATCATGGACCTTTTTAAGGAAATTTTGTGTTTTCCAATTATGCTCCAAAATATTCAGGCACTATAAAATATGCTTCTGCTTTGCAAACAAACAAACAAACAAACAAACAAACTTTGAAAAACCTGTGCATGACTGAGACCAATGCACAGCATCCTGGGTATAAGTTTAATTTAGTTTTTGACACATTTTATTAGTATTTTCTGTTCAGTTGTCTGTCCTTTCTTAGAATATAAATTCCTTGATGGAAGTAGCAGGTCTTAATGAGAGAAAATATTTGTTGGGGATTTTGTTGGGCCAATAACCATATTAAGCACTTTAATAAACTCTGTTAATTCTACTGACAACTCTTTTTATTGCGAGCACTTGCAGAATAAAAATCTCACCATGTCATCACTACTGCTTAGAGCAGTTTCTTATTTGCTCTTTCTTTCTCTCTACTCTTCCTCCCTCCCTCTCTCTTTCTCTCCTCCTACTGTGTGTATGTGTGTGTGTGTGTGTGTGTGTGTGTGTGTGTGTGTGTGTGTGTTAGACAGAGATAGAGATTTTTAATTAAACATTTTCTTTTTCATGTAAACTTGTAATTTTCTACCAAGGGAATGAAATTGGAAAATTTCTAGCAAAAAGCACTTTTAAAAATGCTCATATCTATATATATAAAAGCCCGGTGACTGTTACAGCAGAACAACCTAAATGACCAGAATGACCAGAAAAACCAGTTGCTATGACATGCACTGACAACCAGGGGGCAGGTGCTCAACACAGGAGCTGCCGCCTGGTGGTCAGTGTGCTCCCACAGCGGGAGCACCGCTCAGCCAGAAGCCGGGCTTGCTAAGGAGCAGCAAGCCAAGCTGTAAGGAGCGAGCAGGCAGGCAGTAAGGAGCAAGCAGGTGGGCGGTTAGGAGCGAGAGGGATGCCTGACTGCCAGTTTGGGCCTGATTGGCAGTTGGATATACCCTGAGGGATCCCGGATTGCGAGAGGGTGCAGGCTGGGATGAATTTCATGCTTCGGGCCTCTAGTATAAAGAGAAAGTAGCAGGAAATACTAACTTGAAAGATGGACTATATTGTTAGGATTTAAAAAAAATACAGGTTGATCAGAAAAAAATATCTGGGTGATTAAAAATTATTATGCAGATCACCAGCAAGGGGGAAAAACATTTTTACTGGTAAGGTTTCCTCTTTACAAATGAAAAAAAACACACAAAAAAACACTGTCATGCATTTGTTTTTACTTTTAAGATCAATGTTAGATTAGAAATTTGTTTTAAATTAAATACGGTTGAACGGTATAGCTTCTCATAGTGATACTGTTTTCAACACCCTCACCATGTTTCTGGTTTTCATTAAATTTATCCTATCTTGTAGCAAATTAAACATTATGTGCGCATGAAGACTATAAGAAAGAGGTTTAGCATGATTTTCTTTTCCTCCTCCTAGAAACAAATGTAACTGATGTAGCTGCATTAGCAGAAAAAACAAACAGATGCTTGAATCTTATGCCAACCTATCATGTTCTTTATATCATTATGACTAGTTAAATCAATAGTTTATTGCAGGAAGAATTTCTCATCAGTGTCATTTACAAATGACAATTCATGACATGTAAAGCATGCTGATATTTTCTGCCTCCTTTATTTATTAGTGAGCTCATTTTGAAATGAGCAATTTCAATAAGTGATAGACTTTCCCCCCCTACATTTTGCATCACTTTTTCTTCCTGTTGAATAGTCTCCAATATTTGCCAAGTAAATGGAAACTTTTTTAAAAAGCTAGTTGTCTTTGAGTTTAAAAAACCATTGCTTTGTTATATATGTAAATATGAGATCTAATTATGTATATATCACTGAAAACTAGCATCTATTGTTCAGTGGCAGACTAAAGGCAGGGAAATGCTTAAATTCCTGAAGTATAACAGAGCAATAAAATTTTTCCTCTGAGGAAAGTTGTATCAAAAAGATATAGTAATTCAGTCAGAGTAAGTGGGAACAAATGACACAGTAGACTGTCATGTCATGTCATATAGTAATGTCACACAAAACCACTTCTATGTGAAGAACTGAGTATAAACCCCTGACAGAGATACTTACAGAAATCATGTCACTAGGCTTAGACAAGCTGAATTGGGCTATTCTATGTGTTTCGGGTATTTTTCTAGAATGATTCATTTCCAGGAAAATGAATAGCTATAGTGAAACAGTAAGTTGTGAGTGTATTTGCCTATATTGGAAAGACTAATCTGACAAGGTAGTAATGATGGAGTAGGATCTTCACATCTCTTGTAAGTTATTAATTTTATGTGTTCCTTGACAGTGGATGGGTGTTTTAAATGTCAGTAATGTAAGTCTCAGAGGGATGTTTATGTACAGTTGGAACCAAAAAGAATGGACAATTCTATAGAGTTTTGTCATTGTTACTTAAAATATTGTCACTTTGAAAACTTTTAGGTAATAGGCAGCATTCTGACTGGTATGAAAAACTGTTGGGGATTAGCAACAAAGGAAATTTTCATCTTAGGTCAGATGATCCCAGCTACTAAGGTCAAAAGGGCACAATATGAAATATAAAAATAGATGTGTCAAGATAATACAGTTTTTTAGTGTAGCAAGTATATATGCAAATGGCATGAAACTTCATACTTCCTGTTGAACTGTCAAATCATTCTAGAAAGAAAGCTTCCAAAGACAAAATGTCAAGAAATGATGGTATAATACTAGTGATTGCATTCATCCAGGAAGAACCCAGTATGTTGTCAGTACCCTTTCGGTGCTTCTATAAGGAAGACAAAAATTACTTCCAATATTGTCATGAAAATTGGACAGCATAACCTCTCCTTTCATTCTTTATGATGGAAAATACATATTTATAGCTCTATAGTGATGTATCATGGATAATAGAAGTTTTTCATTACAAATGACCTTAGGAATGAGCAGATCCTTATTTGTGAGATGGGAAAAAAAATGAAAGTCAGAGAGATCAAGTGACACACTCAAGGTCATCACATAGATTTTTAAAGGTGAAAGCAGAAACCAATTTTATACATTATTTAAAGTTCAGTGCTTCTTTTTGTACTGCAACATGCCAAAGTTCATTTTATAAATAGAAAAACAAATTTGTTCATCTAAGAATGTAAGACAGGTTGAGATTAACACAAAACTATCTACTTATTTAACTTTTACAATTTCAAAAAACAAAAAATGAAATGGATACATTGAGGAGCAAACTCAAGAAAATATTTAGTCAAGTACTTGCTACAAAGGACCTAGCCTGCTGCAATGGTTTGCAGATAAAAACTATCTTTCGTTTGTATTTAAGAACTAGAGGCCTGGTGCACAATATTCTGCACTGGGGTGGAGGGGTCCCTCAACCCGGCCTGTGCATTCTTGCAGTCTGGGAACCCTTGGGGGATGTCCGACTGCTGGCTTAGGTGGGGAGCAGTCCTAAGCCAGCAGTCAGACATCCCCCGAGGGGTCCTTAGTTGTGCCACAGAGGCAGGAGAGGCTCCCACCACCACCACTGTGCTCACCAGCATGAGCCCAGCTTCTGGCTGAGCGGCACTTCCCCTGTGGGAGCGCACTGCATCTGCCCCGGGTGGTCAGTGCACATCATAGCAACCAGTCCTTCCACAGTGCGGTCTATTTGCATATTAGCCTTTTATTATATAGGGTGCATCTATAAGTATAGGTGTAGAAATTTGTTTAGGCAAGTGTGCTGGTCAATATTTGGCAGTTTGAAATTAGTCATTCCTTGGAATCTCTATAGGAAAAGGACTATTTAAATGTCAAGATGAGGTAATGTAAGCTATATTTACTTCTACCTAAGGTAATTAGAGTAGACTAAAGAGTACCAGAGTCTTTAATTCCACAAATATTTATGAAATATATATTTGTCATTTTTATACTAAGATATATGTGGAAATTTCCCTTTAATTTATTTCATTTCTGATTAGGTCTATACAATAGTGAGCAAATGTTTTATTTTATTTTGTTTTGTTTTTCTTATGTTCTCTTGACCGATGTAGAACATACTTTAAGAAAAGCATGTGAACTAAGATACTGATATTGGACTACAAAAATACAAAGCACTATTATTTATAGAGGACCAGAACATAGGTAAATTAATAATACAGTTCCCTCCAGAGATTCTTCATTTCTCTTTGAAGGATGGTACTCTCAGGGTCAAGGTCATGGACAAAGCAACATGGGAGAAATTCCTTTGCAGCTGCTTGCTCTGAGCAAGCATGTGGAAAATAAGCAGATGACTTCAATTTGCATTACTCACCCCATTCCTGACATTTTGTCCTAGCACACAAATACATACCATGAACTGCACAAGAGCTATATTCCCACATGCCTGATATTTGAACTACAATATGTCAAAATAGATTTGGAGAAGAAGGTGTTTTGTGATAAATGGTATATATCCTGTTTAAATAAAAATGGGTAGGTCTTCACCTCAGTTTCTCTAAGATAGCTGAACCTCTTTGGCTTCTTTTAAAGAAACACCACTAAAAATGAGACTCCACCAACTATACTGATCACATTGGCCATCTGACAATGAAAAGTCATTAAAATTTTTAATGTATATTTTAAAAATTTTAGAAGATTTTTGATAAAAAGTAAGGCATTGGGAATTTAGGAGAAAATACAAAAGAAAAGACTTTAGACCTGAGATAGAAAAAACATTTTTGTTTCTTTGTTTGTTTTTATGTGGCTCTGGTTATAGATCACATAATGCAAGCCATTCTATGGCTATATATGTTTTCCCCTTGTGTACTAAAAAAGATTTTTGGACTACGGCATTGTCCTCAATTTTTTGTTAATATAAATTAAAAGTTGTCCCTGATGTCACACAACACATTTACACACTTAATGTTTTTCTCAGATTTGTTTTTCTGCTACATATTTCTGGGGGTTAAAAAAGCTATTAGTCTTTTTAAATAAATAATCCTATATAATAAAGAGGTAATATGCAAATTGACCATCATACCCTCACACAAGATGGCCACCCCATGTGATCACAAAATGGCCATCACAAGATGGCCAGCAGGGGAGGGCAGTTGTGGGCAATCAGGTCAGCAGGGGAGGGCAGTTAGGAGTGACCAGGCCTGCATGGAAGGGCAGTTGGGGGGGACCCAGGCCTGCAGGGGAAAGCAGTTGAGGGGGGGACCAGGCATGCAGGGGAGGGCAGTTGGAGGGAACCAGGCCTGCAAGGGAGAGCAGTTAGGGGTGACCAGGCTGGCAGGGGATGGCAGTTGGGGGCAATAGGGCCAGCAGGGGAGCAGTTAGGCATCGATCAGGCTGGCAGGGTAGTGGTTAGGGGGTGATCAGGCTGGCAGGCAGAAGCAGTTAGGGGCAATCAGGCAGGTAGGCAGTCAGGTGAGCAGTTGGGAGCCATCAGTTCCAGATTGGAAGAGGGATGTCAGCCTAAACCAACAATCAGACATCCCCCGAGGGGTCCCAGATTGGAGAGGGTGCAGGCTGGGCTGAGGGACAACCCCCCCCCCCACACACACACAGTGTATGAATTTTGTGCACTGGGCCTCTAGTAAATAATAAGTATATAATTTCAAGAGTTTGACAATTACATTCACCCATATAACCTCCACAATTAAGACATTGAGTATTGTTTGTTTCAAATTTGTTTGTAACAGGGAAATCTATTTAGTATTAAGAACTTTGATATATATTCATATCTTGGGATTTTAAAAAATCAGACAAAATATTAACATTTATTTATCTAAGGCTCATGTACCCAGAGATGTATCAATGGAGAGAATTATGAATATCTGAAGACTTGCTGAAATTATGTGCAAAATATATATAAATATTCACATGCATATTTTTCATATAAATGTGTTCATAGCTTCCATCAGAATCTCAATAATGTCTCTGGCCTTCCAAAATTCAAAACTTGCTGAATAGCTTAAAGCTTTCATAAAAATAAATGAATTTCCAAAGTTTTTTTTCATGCTTTGGCTTATGGTAATATCTTCCTTCTCAAAACATACTCTCAATTTAATTATATCATAATCATTTATCCATGAAATACATATTAACTTTATATTTTATGTAAAGTACAGGACTCTAAGTTCTGAAGATAAAAAGATAAATAGGAAATAGCCCTATCTATAAAAAAATCTCACAGCCTAGTAAACCTACAACATGTCTATTTTATTATGACAAATTTATTAAATGGGGGAATCATGCATATATATTGCAATCACAACAGGATTGAGAATTAATTGAAATCAAGTATTCAACTAAACATAGATGATTGTTTCATAATTAGTTATGCCAGAGAAATCTATTTAGCTCTAAGAACTAGGATATACAGGCATGTCTCTCTGAAGATTCTCTCATGTCTATATGACTACATCCCATAGCAATTGCTAAATTAAACTAAGTGTAGATTGATTTTGACCTTTTCCATATGGTGTTAATAGTGGATCAATTTTTTTTATAGGAATGAAAAAAATATGCTTTGATAACATGAGTTGCACTACTTCAAAGTAGGATTGGAATTGTTTGCCTGGTGATACTTATAGGGTAATCTTTACTTTTCCAATAAATAGATAGAAAAAATAAAGGGGGTGGAGATTTGAAACAAATTTTTCACCCAAGAAATTTTGTCTCATGACTTTAAATGCTTTCTTTTATATGTTTTTTCATAATAGTAAGTCAGTTGTAAATGTCTTTATGTCATTTTAACCAATGATCAAATAATAGGAAAAAAGAGGTTGTATATTTAAAATGATATTTTGTTATTTCTGATCTTAGTTAGAAGCTTGGGCATTGAATTCACAGATATATATATATATATATATATATCCTATCTAATAAAACAGTAATATGCAAATTGACCGTACCTTCGCGCTGCCCACAGCCAATCAGAGCAAACAAGATGGCGGTTAATTTGCATATGCTGAGGGAGGGAGGAGTGAAGAAAGTAGAAAGCATGGCGGCTGCGTGGGTGGGCGGCGGCGCAGCTGTGGAGCACGCGGCCATGGTGGCCTCTGAGGTGGTGGCGGGCAGTGTGAGCGGCGGCCACAGCGGTGGCGGCGGCGGTGGGCGGGGCGCGCAGTGGAGGCGGCAGGTGGGGCGTGGCGGGCGGTGTGTGAGGCCGCGGTGGCCTTGGAGGCCGTGGTGGCTGCGGGCGGGGCGTGGTGAGGTGGGTGGCTGGGTGGGGCGCGCAGCAGCAGCAGCAGCAGCAGCAGCGCGCGGGGGCTGAGGAGGCAGCAGCAGCAGCAGCGTGCGCGGTGGGTCGGGGTGATCAGAGGTGGCAGCAGCGCACGGCCACAGAGGCAGCTGTGTCAGTGGGCGCAGAGGGTTGGGAATTCGGGGCGAGGCGGGCTGGGTTCGGTGGGCGGGATGGGCAGGAGGCACCCCGCCCATTCGGCCCGCCCCGCCCGCCGCAGTGGGAGAGGAGGGGGGGAAGCCCGCCAGAAGTCTTGCAGGAAATATTCCTGCAACGGGTCCCTAGTATATGTATAAAAAGACTTTGTTTTGTCCTAATATTCTATGTAACTTGTTCTCTACTTCTGAAGACATTTGGTCGCAGTAGAATTTTCAGATCTGCTTTGTCTTCTAAGTCCAATCATCACTTAATTAGAAGAAATTTAAAGCTCTATTCTCAAAATATTGGAGTCAACATTATATCAGTATAAGACCTATTCAGGCTTTGTAGCTCAATTATGTAATTTGACTAATGCCTCCTTTCAAAAAATCTGATCTAATTTGCAGTTATAAAATCCAGAACATGTTATTTTCACATACAATAATTTATGGGGTTCATAGTAAACAAATATAATTCAGAATATTTTTATAGCAATTGATGGTGCAATAATTGAAAGGGATGTCTAATAACTTACTCAAGTTTATTTCCTTCTAGAAAGGAAAATCATAGAAAAAGAAACAACTATTTAAGGTGTTGGCCCTAATGACTCTCTACGTTTTTAAGGCAAAGGGAAGTTGTGCCTATACAGAAGTTAGATGGAAAGTTTTCTGGAGTGAGTGGAAATTGACTAAAATAGTCATTATAATTCTTAAAAAAAGTTTAAAATGACCTTTAATATTTTATATGTAAAATATAATTAATATTTTTCTACTTTTATATAAGTAACAATAACCTAGAATAGTACCTTAGTCCTTTTGGGAAGAAGAATTAAGAAAAGACCCCTCCCCCCCAATTTTAAAATTTCTTGAATTAGTAGCCAGAAAAAGAAAGATGACATATGGAACAGATTCTGTTTATCAAAAAAACTGAGATTAATGGGGTAACTCTGATAAAAATATTGACTTACACAAGCTGGTTTCTTTTAATCTGTCTGAGATAAGCTCTGTTCTCTTTGAGAAAGATCCTGTCCTTATAATTACTTCAGATACTCTCCTAATTCCCTCCATCTTCAAGATAGAAAGATTCTGATACTAGACATTTGGAGTAGTTGTTTAATTGATGTAACAATATCTAGAATTATTTTGATCCTTGTACTGCTTCATTAAAATTTTAAGTTTAGACCAATAGTCATTGTCATTCTTATTTCTGTATTAGAGGAATTTTAGACACATCAGGTAAGATGATATCTATAATAATAAAAGCATAATATGCAAATGGCCGTCCAGACGACCATGCTGTGACACCCACTGGCATCAGGCCAGTCAAGGTGGATGCAATGTGATTGGTGGGGGGCCCGGCCATCACCCCATGATCGCCTTTCAGAGGGAGGCCAGGCTACCGACCAGCAGACTGTGGCAGGTGGGCAGGGCCTACCTCTTTGGGGTGATCCATTGTGGGGCTCCCAGACTATGAGAGGGCACAGGATGGGCTGAGCGCCCCCCCCCCCAGTGCACAAATTTCATGCACCGGGCCTCTAGTGGTAATATAAAAAGGAAAATTGAGCAAGAATATAAGGCATTTTGACAAATGCTTTCCTGAACAGTTTTTCACTTAAATCTGTTTATTTATCATTCCAAATATTGCTCAGTAGGTAGTAGAAGCAACAACCAACCAAACAACAACAAAACATAATGCTGGTATGGCCTGCCATGGTTAACATTAAAAGAAAATTATTATGGTTGTTTTTTTTTAAATCTTTATTGTTGAGATTATTACAGGCGTCCTCTCTTCCTCCCCCCCCCATTTCCTTCTTCCACCCAGTTCCAGCCCCAACTCAGGACTTCCCCACCCTATTTGTCCATAGGTAATGCATATATGCATATAAGTAATTTGGTTAATCTCTTCCTACTCCTCCTTCCCTCTGAGATTCATCAGTTTGTTCCATGTTTCCATGCCTCTGGTTCTATTTCATTCATCAGTTTATTTTTTTCATTAGGTTCCTTATTTGTTTATTTTGATTTTTAGATTCAATTATTGATAGATATGTATTTATTGCCATTTTATTATTCATATTCCTCCTCCTCCTCCTCCTCCTCCTCCTTCTTCTTCCTCCTCTTCTTTTTCTTCTTCTTCAGAATAACAGAAAGTCTTAAGCTATGGACCTCACTATTCTAGAAAAATGATTTTCAACTGGTGTGTTGCAAGAATTTTTAAAACATGCAATACCTGACTATTTAGTCAGAGGCACTGACCTCTTTTTCCTTAGATTGTCAACTTAAAAATGGCAATAGCTAACACAATAATAATTGTACAATGTAAATACCCTGTCTTGAACCATAAATACATATCATAAAATACAGTTGCATCTTATTGGTCATGTCACATAATAAGGTTGTATCTGATTGCTTAATTCTTGGTACTAGAAATCTTTACATACAAGTATAGAACCTCATTTGTTAAAAATTAACTTTGGAGCAAAAAGTGTAGGTAATCACTATTATTATTACTTTTTTGTAAATCAATCAAAATTATTCCTGTTTTTTGTTTGTTTGTTTGTTTGTTTGTTTTGGCATATCAGCACATATATAAATTTTTCTGGTGTGCTGCAGAATTTTAATAATTAGTTTATGTGTGGCTTAGATGAAAAAGGTTGAAAATATCTCTCCTAAACCTTCTAAATCAGAATTTTCACATATGAAACAAGACATTTGTACTTCCATAGAAATTTGTAGATGGCCCTGGCTCAACTCCTGGTTGAAAAATATTCAGACAGTTAACCAATTTTGGGAATGAAAATAAGGCATGTAACTAGTCATTTGCTAACTTATAACTGTAAAGTTGAGTAGTTTTGAATTCTGGCTGCATAGTAGAATCCCTTCAGGAGTTTTTTTTGTGTTTTTTTTAAAGCCTGATAAGTGGATATTAGGATTCAGTGTTTTATAAAAACTCCCAAGTTGGTCTAATGTAAAGCTAGAGCTGAGAAATATTAATGTAGACAGACTACTCAACATATAATAAAAATATAGCATGTTTGTTTTTCTTCATTATACTTAGATAATTCTGTTTGGTCATGAGTGTAAAAATTGATTTCTGTATTTCTCTTTAAGGTAAATGAATGTTGTTGTTTTTTACCAAAGTGTTTAATAGTATCTTATTATTTATTAGTTATACTAAGATAATTTTTAGAAATATAAACATGTGTTTAATATATACTTTAATTAATTACTTGGATTATTTTTCTCTTTTTTGTAACTAAAGAGTGAAAATAATGCTAGCTGTTACTACAAATAGGCCAAAATATAAAAAGGCTTGAAAACAATAGAATTGTATTTCTTCTACAAAAGTGCTGGGTGAGTTTGCAAGTCAGCCATGTGATGATGCACTTAGGCATGCATCCCAGGAACTGAAACAGATGGAGACTCTACTGTGTTTTTTCTGAGATGACTCTGAGTGTCAGTTTTCCAACTCTCTGTAAGGGAAAAAGTGCTTGGGATGACTTTGTATCTCAGACCTGGAAAATGCATACATTAAATTCATTCATATTCTCTTAGCTAGAATCAGTGAAAATGTCTAACTTAAATGGATGCCAAGATATATAATCTCTCTGTGAAACCAAGAATAATGTTAAATAACTATCATTGTCTGCCATATTTTAAACTTGTACTCTCTGAATAATTATTTGCATTGTTCTTCCCATAAGTATTTATTGTATTTAAGTATTAAAGGCAATACATCATTGCCTTTCCCTATGGGAGATAACCCAGAGCCCCAGACAGATGCTATGTTCAACCCAATGTACAGGATCTCTGCCGAACCTTCTCCATAAAACCCAGAAGTTTTTCCCAATGGCTAAAAGAAAAGCTCTCTGCCCACTTCAAACCAAAAATATATCCAATAAACATTGATGGAGTAGGGGTAGTAAAAGCGCAAGAAAAACTTTTTGATTCAGGAAAGTGAAGGATGAAAGATACACAATAGTTATTGGTCAATAGCGATGATGAGTTAATACATATATGCTACTGTGTGTGTGTGTGTGTGTGTGTGTGTGTGTGTGTGTGTGTGTGTACTGCAAAACCTTCATCTGATATTCTTCCTGCAGCATCTCATCCAACATTCTTTAACTCATTTTCAATTCATGATGTAATCCCAGAAGTTTGTCTGATTCTAGACATTGAAACTGGGCACTGTTTCTAATATAGGTCACTATGTCAGGACATGTTATAAACAATAAAAACCTTAGTCTGACCCAAAGAAGTGACTTGGTAGTTGCTGGGTGATGTAATGTTTTATGGTATAACTACTATTTATTACATCCATAAAAAAAAGAAAATTTTATCACAGACTCATTATATAGGCAATTTCTACCTACCCATTTAAAATACCTTTCTATTTTCTAAAATCTCTACAATGACCAGATTATGTGTATGCCTGTGATAGCATTTTTATCGATTGCCAAAAAGTATGTTTTCACATCCAACTCTTGTTCAGACTAAGGAATCTTAAAATAATACCAAAACATGAGCCAAAAAAATGTGTTTTTATTCCAAATCCACTCAAGTTGAAGGATGACAGCTATAATAAACGTCTATACTGTTAACTGAATATCTCATATCTGATTCTCAGTTCTACAGAAATATTTCAAAATATTTCAGAAATATTGTTTTGATCATTTATATTTTAGAACAAATAATACTTAAGAATCTTCACATAATTTGTACAAATTTAAAACTAAAATTTGTATTCAAAGACATTGATGCATATAAGTATTTTAAAGGTTGTCCTTTTACCAAAAACTAAAAATAAGAATTGATAACCCCCTATTTAGACAATGATATTTCTATAATAAATGTGTAGCTTCTACTTAGCACCTATATTTTACATTAATTTGAACTTTAATAATTTTTAAAATGGTACAAAACTTTGAAATTAATGTTAGTTACTACTTTTCAAAAATAAATGTTTACTTTCAGTGTTTGTTTAAAAATAAAAATGAAACCTCAAAATAAGAACTATTTCCTAACCAGTCTTATTTACTCTATGTATTATGATTTATTTCATATAGGATTCCTTCTGATTCTTGGGTCAACCATGTTTACAATATTACTTTATCTTCTTATACTGAGTAATAAAAGTTGAAAGTAGCTTGATTAGATTGAACTCTGAATAGACAGAACTCAGAGTATTATATAACTTGCTTAGTAATCAACTTGAGTCATGTCAACAGAGTAAAATCAATTCTGGTCCCATACTAACGTTTCAGATAACCAAATTGGGTAACCTCAGCACAATTATATTACCTTTGAGGGTACACAGTAAATGCTGGCAGAGATGACAAAGTTCATAGGGAGTTAATCAAAAGCCAACTATAAATAAAATGGGAATTTGAATTTTAATAAAGTAATAAAATATAGTCAGCTTCTACGAAGGAACAAATTCTATCTTGCAATTTTAGTTTTCTGTTGATATACTCATTTCTTTTCAAAACATACCAAACAAAATAAGTACCCACCATGTTCCAAGCATTCTTCTAGTTTCTAGAATTTTAATAGTGAACAAAAAGAAATGGTTCTGCACTGAAGTTTGGGTTATGTGAACAAAAAGCATAAATACAATATAATTGCAAATTTTGCTAAATAATATGAAATAAATTAATATTATGCAGTTGCTGAAAATTAACTAAGATTTGAAAAACAAAGAATAGTTATCCAAGGAAATAATAAGCTTATGGTTATTATAAGCAGTGTAAATATACAGGCAAAATATTTTATGAAATAAAATAATTTGGTAATATCAGTAAACTTAAATAAGCTGGCATCACTGGCGGAGGAGAAGAGAGTATGGGGTGAAATGAAGGTTGAGAGATATATAAATGTCAGGCAATTTTAGGGTCCTGTAGACCATTGTAATAATTTGCCATCCTTTCCTAAGTGCAATAGGTGGTTATTAAAGGTATTTATTTATGTATTTTTTATTTTTAAAAAGATAATTACATAATTTAATTTCTATATTTGAATGATCATTATGACATCTAAGGAACTGAAGGGATGATAGCTGGACCAGGAAAGGGAAAACCAATTACGAAGCAGGAGATTGTCTTTGACTACAGCAGACAGAGATATGGTGGCATAGATCAGGATGATAAAATGAAAAGAGATAGTAGTAGATTATGGTATATTTTTCAGGTGAAATTGATGAAAATTTGTAATACATTGCAAAAGGGCAGGCAAATAAAGTTAAAAAGGAAACTCCTAGACTTCTGAGTTGAAAATAAAAAAAAAATACTACTTACTTACAATAAAAAGACTTTTTGACTCATGGAACATCAATCTTGAGCCTGAGACTTGTGTCAATTCTTCTTGCCTCTCAAGTGTTATGAGGATGAAGTAGACAGACTCAGATTGGTGCTAAATGCAGTGGGTTTTTTATTGTTTTGTTTTTGTTGTTGTTTTGTTTTTTATAGCTGAGGAAACCTTAGCTTAGGAAACCTGGATATTTTATAATGGACTGCATTCAAACCTTTCCAATCTTTGTCATGGTAGAAAACTATCTTTATTATACAGGATGGCAAACACATTTGTCCTCTGCCCCAGAGGGTCACACTATTTTATCTTCCAAGGATGTTCACTGCACAAATAACCTTGAAAAGGTAGTCTAGGGTAAATGCTGTCAGTGTCTATATTTGCATTGTGCAAGAGCATAAGAAACCCATGAACAACTGTCTTCTAATTTGAGGCACATAAGAGAGTATGTTCTGCAAGAAAAAAAAAGAAATTTCTTCTATTCAAAAAGAGGGAAGAAAGAGAAGATCTGGATAGATGGAAGTAAGTTTATGAATTGATTGTTTAAATATATGTCCTATTTTCTCAATAAAGTAAAGCTAAAGTCATAGTTGAGATTGAAGGGAAGAGGCTTAAAAAGACTGAATCATGTGAATTCATCATTGTAGAGAGTGGGAAAGTAAATGTAATAAAGAAGACATACTGGAAAAATTATTGCTTTGAGGATATGGATCATGAATTCATAGTGATATTGATCTATCTGGTTATATGATTTTCTTCAGAAATAAATAGACTCCAAAGAGGCTGTTTCCCAGGTTAGAACAACATAAGTAAAAGGGTCAGACAAATTTTAAGTATTGTATCAAAACAATTACATTGATAAATTATGGCATCTAACATTTATAAGGAGAGAAGTGTTGAGAGAAGGTGACAAACTGAAAGAATGTGAAAATGTCATTGGATTAAGTTTTAATAAGATTTAAAACCATTTTACTGGGATACTGTAATAAGCAAACTTTAGAGAAGTTTCAGAAGAGAGTGGAATATTTGAATTAATTATTTTAATGGTAGTAGATTTTCTGGTAATTATTAAGTATAATTGAGGAAATGGGTGAACTGGAAGGAGTGAAGTAAGCTATCATTGGACAGGATACAGAGGTCAAGTAGCAGAGAGGCAAAGATGAATGAATTTTTGTGGTAGTTGTTGAAACTACCTAGAATGATTGCAGGAGTAGGTATGGACACAGAGTATGATCATGGAGTCAAAGACTTCACTGATTTAATGGAATAAAAAAGTTGGTATCTGAAATTAATGAGGAGAAAAGAGGGTGATGTAGCATCATGATATAAGCTTAATGGAGCAAGTAGTTTTAAAAAAGGAACATAGTGAGTTCTTTATTCATTTTTGACTATCAAGTTATAATATAATCTATATATATATAAAAGCCTAAGTGACTGTTTGACCGTTCAACTGTTTGACTGGTAGCTATGATGTGCACTAACCACCAGGGGGCAGATGCTCTGACCAGTAGGTTGGGTTGCTGCTGGGGGTGGCCAATTGGGACTGGGCGAGACAGGACAGACATGCCCTGGAGCCCTCCCGCGGTCCCTCCACAGCCCAATAGTGCACTGGTGGGGTCCTGGATTGCGAGAGGGTGCAGGCCAGGCAGAGGGACCTCACCGGTGCATGAATCCATGCACCGGGCCTCTAGTTGATTATAATTATAAGATCATTGATTAATAATTAGAAATGTTTAACATATTTAAACATAACCTATATGTAAGTTTATTTTTATAGTAAAATATTTTAAAGGTTCCTCATTCCTATTAATAATATTTTAATTACTTGTTAAATGTTTTTACTTTAAAAATGTCTTTGTTAGTTCCAGATATCTAGAAAATGGAAAAAAAAACATTCAATGTTAGAGTACAAATGACCTCAATAATTTATTTCAAAGTGAAAATGCCTGAAGTCATTCTACCAGTATTTAACTTGCAGTAAGACAACATTCTGGCTACTATGTATAATTTTTATTGCTGCTATAGGAAAGACTCTACTAAGATTGAAAAGGTCAATAAAAATGGCAGTAACTAATTCAGAAATGAGATGTAAAAAAATGAAGTTATAAACCAAGGATTAACCTATAAGCAATCCAAGTACATTTATATAGAGAGAAACACACATAAATAGGCACACACAAAAGCTAGTTAGGACAATATTTGAAAATAAATTGACAAGGTCAACAAAAGGAGCAAATTACATGAGCTAAAGAGTGAACTTCTATAAAATGGAGAAATTGAAGATAAACTACAAGGCTAGAAAGTACCTGTATGTTTTAGAAATGAAACATTTACACTATATGTACTACTATTGAGCTATACTTAGACACAGGAGAAATATATATTTATATCAAAGACAATTTACTTACACTGTTAATTTGTTAGTTTATTGTTCTGTGTTTATAATAATAGTTGTTATGAATGCTAAACTATATTGCAATTTGAGTTAATTTTAAATGATAATAGTATGGTATGTAAGTTATACCTCAATAAAGAAGTTAATTTTTAAAAATGGCTAAAATACCTGAATATACACCTCAGCAAAGAAGACATAAAGTTGGCAAATAAGCCGATATTTAATTTTCTGTATAGATACTCTTTGTTCATGGATAGAAGACTCACTGTGGTCAAAGTGCCAGTTCTTCCCTAATTGACCTATAGATTTAATAAAACCTCATTCAAATCTTAACAAATTATTTTGTGAAATATGACAAAATGATTGTAAAGTTTATTCGGAGAAGCTAAAGACCCAGCACAGCCAATACAATATTAAAGAAGAACAACAAAGTTGGAGGACTGACACTATCCAATTTTATGATGTACCATAAATACAGTGATCAAGACAGTGACAAAATGACAGTCAATGGAACAGAATAGAAAGCCCAGAAATAGACTTACATAAATGCAGTCAACTTATTTTTTTTTCAAAGGAGCAAAGACAATATAATGGAGCAGTTAGTCTTTTCAATAAATGGTGCTGGACATATGGACAGCCACATGCATAAAGAAAAAAAAATGTATCTAGACCCAAACCTTACATCCTTCACAGAAAATAACTCAAAACGGATCACAGACCTAAATTAAAGATGCAAAATCATAAAATACCTGAAAAATACAGATGAAAGTCTAGATGACTTTGGTTTTGGGGTGAATTTCAGGTACAATGCCAAAGATATGATCCATGGGAGAAAGTATTGATAAAACTGGATTTCATTAATTAAAAACTTCTGCTCCATAAGAGACACTATCAAGAGAATAAGAAGACAAGTCACAGACTGGGAGGACATGTTTACAAAAGACATATTAATAAAAGACATATCTAAAATAAACAGAGAACTATTTTTAAGACAATTTTATTATATTTATTTATTTTTGACATTATTACAGATGTCCCCCATTTATAACCCCACCTTTGCCTATCTCCATACACCCCTGAACCCCCTTCATCTGGTCATTGTCATACTGTTGTCTGTATCCATGGGATATGCATATATGTTATTTGGCTAATCTTTTCATCTTCTTTTATCCAGCTCCCTCCCAACTCCTCCTCTTTGACCTCTGTCAGTATGTTCCATATACCTATTCCTTTGGTCCTATACAAATAGCTTCTTAAAACTCAACATTAACAAAACAACCAATTTAGAAAATAGGCCACAATATGAGAAATCTCTGTACCTTCTCAATATTGCTGTGAACTTAAAACTGCTGTAAATAATGAAGTCTATCTTTTAAAAATGGGTAAAGGATCTAGGTAGATATGTTTCCAAAGAAAATATACAAGTGGCTAAATAATCAGTATAGCAATGAAAATCAAAATTACGAGATACCACTTCATACCGACTAGGATGACTATAATTGAAAAGATAGTAAGTTTCAGGTCGAGATGTAAACATAGGTAAACTTGGTACTCGGAACCTCTCACAACCACATTAAAATTACAACTAAGCTACAGAACAACCATCATTCAAAACTGCTTTACACCTTGCTGAACAGTAGTCCTGTAGCTAAGGATATAAACAAGCTGCATCAAGACTGGTAAAGGGGCACAGATGCAGAACGGGCAGGTCCCACACCCATGTATGCCAGTTAAAAATTGAGAGTGGTATCTCCACTGCAGAGGTCTTCCCTGAGGAGCAAGGGGTCCCAACCCTCCACCATCCCTCCACATCCCTCCATCATCCCTCCACCATGATTTTAGTGCTGGGAAGAGAAATCTCCATAACTTCTGGCTGTAAAGACCAGCGGGGACTGTGGCTGAGTGAGACAGATGGCTGCTGGGATCCCAGGTTGTTTCTCTTAAAGGATCCACACACATATTTACTCTGACTCACTCAGAGCTGCAGCACTTAGGAAGCTCAAAAGAAACCAAGGACATAGTGGGAGGGACTAAATTGTCAGACTTCAAGACAAGGGCTGAAGGGCCAGCTTTCTTGCAGATGGAAGTGCTGGCACAGGCCATTGTTCCTTTGCTAAGCCCTCCTCTCTACAGAGCCCAGGTGGCTTCCATATCTGAGCCTCCATAAACCTGGCTAATACTATTCAACCTGCTCTTGTGATTCCTTGAGATCTCACCAAACCCAATTTTCAGCCCCACCCAAGTTGTTTTCAGTGGCTTTTCCATACAAACCACCTGTATTGGCTCATATGACCAACTTTCCTAAAATTTCTCAAACAGGCAGCATCTGATCCCAGCATACCCTGTACCTCTTGCTAAATGGCCCCAGGTCTAGCACTAGCTGCAGCTAGCCTTGAATTGCAGCTTGGCCTCTCCCTGGCACTTCCAAGCCTAGCAAAAGTAGCAGTCATCTGAAGATCATTCTGTAGCTCATGCTAGCTGACCTCATGTCTGCACCTCCTGAGAGGCCTTAGAGTCAGTGCACCCAGTGGACAGCTTCAGGATGCATCCAAGCACCACCTAACCACCTCTACAATAAACACACTGAAGGGGCAGACTCAGTAGGTACCAGAGCCCTGCTGAAGTGAGTCCAGCTCTGTAAGGTTGTCCTCTATACAGCAGATCCTCTGCTGTGGTAACTGCCTGCCTTGCAGCCAATCAGTCTGGGGGAAAATATTTTCTATTGACAGCAATCAAGATTCAACTACAACAAGAGGGTGCATACAGCTCACATAGAGGAAGCACCTGAAGTGGCCAGCTCATATGAAGTAGTAGGCTGTATTATTGGGCCCTAAAGGACACTTGCTACTTAAGGGCACTGTACTGAGAAGGAGAGATGTAGTGGTTCTACCAAATACATAGAAACAAAATTAGGGAGGGAGCCAAAATGAGGAAATAAATAGGCATGTTTTAAATAAAAGATCAAAACTCTAGAATAACCACAAAATAAACAACAAAAACAAAGTGGAGACAAGAAATTTACTAGAGGCAGAGTGCAAAGCACTGGTTAAAAGGTGGCTCAATGATCTCAGTGAGAACTTCAACAAAGAGATAGGAAACAGCAAAATGGTGATGGTAAACATAAAAAAGAACCAGTCAGAAATAAAGAATACACTAACTGAAATAAAGAATACTTTACAGGGAATCAACAGTAGAGTAGATGAAACAGAGGCTCAAACCAGCAAAATATGAATAATAAAATGGTAATAAATACATATGTATCATCCAAATGTTCATTGTAGTATTATTTACAATAGCCGAGACATGAAAGCAACCTAAATGTGCATTAATAGATGAATGGACAAAGAAGAAGTGGTGCATATAAAAAAGGAAATATGACTTAGCCATAAAAAAGAATGAAATCTTGCCATCTGCAAGAACATGGATGGACATAGAGAATTATCTGCTGAGTAAAATAAGCCAGACAGAGAAAGACAAATGCCATATGATTTCACTTAAATGTGAAATCTAAAAAACAAGATAAATAAACAAACAGAACAGAAACAGATACATAGAACATTTTGACAGTTGCCAGATGGAAGGGGAATTGGGGTTGATAGGTAAAAAAGGTGAAGGGATTTAAAAGTACAAATTGGTAGTTACAGAATAGTCACGGGGAAATAAAGTACAGCATAGAGAACATAGTCAATAATATTGTAAAAATTATGTATGGTGTCAAATGAATACTGGGTTATCTGGGTGATCATTTTCTAAGTTATGTACATGTCTAATCACTGTGTTGTACACTTGAAACTAATGTACTATTGTATCCTATCTAATAAAAGAGTAATATGCAAATTGACCATACCTCCACTACACCCACAAGCCATGCCCACAAGCCACGCCAACCAGCCAATCAGGAATGAATATGCAATTAAACCCAACCAAGATGGCTATGGCCACAGAGAGCAGGAGGGTGCTTGGGTTTCCCCGGGGATGGAGGAAGCCAAGCTTTCCGCACACCCTGGCTGGCCCAGGCCTCCACTTAAGGCTACAAAGTTTCAATTATAGAAGATACATAAATCCCAATAGAAATGGCTGCCACTACAGAGCGAGCAGAAGGCTTGTCTCCACTACAGGTTACAAAGTTTCAATTGTAGAAGATAAATAAATCCCAGATACCAGGGCTTCCACTTGGGTCACCAGGGGGCGTGGCCATCCTGCAAACCACCACAGGCCCCTCGCCCAGGCTGCCCCAAACCCCAAGGGAACCCCCACCCTGATCCAGGACACCCTTCAGGGCAAACCAGCCAGCCCCCACCTGTGCACCAGGCCTCTATCCTATCTAATAAAACAGTAATATGCAGATTGACCATCACTCCAACACACAAGATGGCTGCCCCCATGTGGTCTAAGATCCTGCTCCCATGTGGACACAAGATGGCCACCAAAAGATGGCCAGCAGGGGAGGGCAGTTGGGAGGGACCAGGCCTGCAAGGGAGGGCAGTTGGGGGCGATCAAGCCTGCAGGGGAGGGCAGTTAGGGGTGACCAAACTGGTAGAGGAGGGAAGTTGGGGGTGACCAAGCCTGCAGGAAAGGGCAGTTGGGAGGGACCCAGGCCTGCAGGGGAGAGCAGTTGGGGTGACCAGGCCTGCAAGAGAGGGCAGTTAGGGGCAAACAGGCTGGCAGGGAAGCAGTTAGGCATCAATCAGGCTGGCAGGGGAGTGGTTAGGGTGTGATCAGGCTGGCAGGCAGAAGTGGTTAGGGGCAATCAGGAAGGCAGGCAGGTGAGCAGTTGGAGCCAGCAGTCCTGGACTGTGAGAGGGATGTCCGACTGCCCATAAGGATTGGGCCTAAACCAGCAGTCAGACATCCCCCGAGGGGTCCCAGATTGGAAAGCGTGCAGGCTGGGCTGAGGGACACCCCCCGTGCATGAATTTTGTGCACCGGGCCTCTAGTATTAATTATAATTGAAAAATTATTAAAAAGAAAACATAATTTAGATAATTGCTAGAGTCCCAGTCAATTTTAGGACTCTATCATGAAAAGTCCAAGATTGTAACCTTTAGTGATGTCTCTTGTGTATATGTATGTGTAATTAATTTCCCAAAACAATGCCAGGCATTTGTATTTCTTTCAAGAGCAAACACACACACACACACACACACACACACACACACACACACACACAATCTAAAAGAAATTGATCTGGAGTCTATTGGTTTAAAGATTGGTTGGTATCACACTAAAATGTATACTTCTAGAGATTTGTCATTATGTTTCCAAACACAGCAATTGCTAAAGGATTGAGCACAGCAATTTCGCCCCAAGAACCATTCAGATCGGGGTGAAGTGAGCCGTTAGCTTCAAAACATCAGCACCTGTTAAATACATGACATTTTATGAAGAAATAGACTCCCAGATTGGAATTTCTCTAGTTTGATGGTTTCCATTGTTTTAATACCTGGGGCTCTCTGGTAACACAATGATAGGTATATATGACACAATACATACACACCATGCAATAAATACATTAACAGACATAGTATAAAAGCTGAATAAAAGGTTCCTTGGTGATATGTTTCTCCAATTTTCATCAACATTCTGACATGTGGAGCCAAGTATAGAAGACAGGATGGATTCTGTGTTGGATGAGCTTCAAAGGTATCATCACCAAGATTTTAGAAGTCAGTAAGCATCCATCTGCACACAAATGTCTTCTTCATTTGACCATCTTTTGCCTTAAATATCACCAGTAGAGGTTTATTCTTTGGGCTGATATTATCTTCAGAAAATGCTTGTTAAAGTGCAAGGATATTCTCATAGGGTGCTACTCATTTTACTTTTGTCACAAATACCTTAGGGAGAATAAGCAAAATCAGGGAGGGACAGGAGCATGAAGGCTTGGACAGAAGTGCTACTGTGAGGAGGAAAGGACAAGATCATGAAACAATGCAGGAGGGGAATAAAAAAGAAGATAATAACAAGTTTTAGTGAATTGTGCAGAAATAGAACCTTCATATATTGCTGGTAAAATATGAAATAGTGTAGTCACTTTAGAAAACTTTTTGGCAGTTTCTCAAACTGTTACACATAGAGTTACTATACAAATCATCCAGGGAAATACCAGTTAAGCATGCCACTAGAAAACTTGTACATAAATGCTCACAATATCATTATTTGTAACAGCCAAACAGTAGAAACCACCCAAATACTCATCAAGTGATGAGTGAATATACAAATGTGGCATATCCATACACTGGAATATTATTTGGTAATACAAATGAATGAAATACTGATAACAGAGAAGCATCGATCAGACCTTCAAACCTCAGAGGGAAGGTAGGGGAGGGCGGGTGGTAAGGGGAAGAGATCAACCAAAGGACTTGTATGCATGCATATAAGCCTAACCAATGGACACACAGACACCAGGGGTGTGAGGGCATGAGTGGGGGGTGGGAGGCAATGGGGGGTTAAGGACACATATGTAATACCTTAATCAATAAAGAAAAAAAAGAGGGGGAAAGAAATACTAATAAGCACTGCAATATAGATAAATGTTGAAAACATAATGCTAAGTGAGAGAAGTCAGTCACAATGGACTACATATTGCATGAGGCCATTTACAAAAAATGTCCAAATAGGCAAATCAATAGAAACGGAAAGTAGAATCATGGTCATCAGAACTGGAGTTGAGTCAGGGATTTGGGAATGACTGATAAACACAGGGTCCCTTTTTTGGAGTGAAGAAAATATTCTGCAATTAGACTGTGGTACTTGTTGCACAACTCTGTGAACATACTAAAAATCATTTAACTTTAAATGGATAATTTTATGGTATGTTAATTATATCTTAATAAAGATTTTAAAAATGGTCCAAAGATCTTAACAGACACCTCACCTAATAAGACTTACTGTTGTCCAATAGGCAAATAAAAGATGCTCCCCATGAGATGCCATCAGGGAAGTGCAAATTAAAACAACAATGAGACACCACTACACATCTATTAGAATATACACATTCTAGCACACATACAACATAAAATGATGGTGAAAATGTGTGCCAATAGGAATTCTCATTCATTGTTAGTGGGAGTGCAAAATGGTATAAATACTTTGGAATATAGTTTCAGTTTCACAAAACTGAGCATACTCTTACCATATGAACCAATAACTGCATTCCTTGGTATTTACCAAAAGAAACTGAAAGGTTATATCCTCAAACAAACAAATAAACAGAAACCTCTACACACACATGTTTATAACAGCTTTATTCATAATTGCCAACCTTGGAAAAATATATCCTTCAGTTGGCGAAAGGATAAATAAACTTTGTATATTCAGTCAATGGAATATTACTTATCATTAAAAATCAATGAGCTATGAAGCCAAAAAAGACATGAAGGAAAATTAAATTCAGATTACTAAGTGAAAGAAGCCAATCTGAAAAGGCTACATACTGCATGTTTCCAACTATATGACATTTTGGAAAAGCAATACTAGCCCGGCCAGTATGGCTCAGTGGTTGAGCATTGACCCACGAACCAGGAGGTCATGGTTCAATTCCATCAGGTCAAATGCTCAGGTTCCAGGCTCAGTCTCCAGTGGCGGTTGGGGAGAATGCAGGAGGCAGGCAGTCAATGATTTTCTCCATCATTGATGTTACTATCTCTCTCTCCCTCTCCCTTCCTCTCTCTGAAATCAATAAACACACACACACACACACACACACACACACACACACACACACACACATATATATATATATATATTAAAAACAAAAAAACTATGGAAACTATAAACAGATCAGTGGTGGCCAGGGGCTAGAAGAAAGGGATGGATGGATAGGTTAAATACAGAGGATTTCCAGGGCAGAACTACTCTATATGATACTATAATGGTAGATAGATTGTCATTATACATATGTCCAAATCCATAGAATGTACAACAGGAGTGAATCCTTTGGATAACAAAGATACACCATACACGCTGATGGGTGAAGTTGATAATAGAGGAGTCTAGGGGACAAGGGATATATGGGAAATTTCTGTATATTATGCTCAATTTTACTGTAAACCTAAAACTGGCCTAAAAAAATAAACACATAAAACATTCAAAAGAATAATCAGTTATCCCCACAGTGTTGTGCCCATGTCCCAACATTTTCCCAGTGACAAGCAATGCAGAGAGCTCTCTAGCCGTAGGTTATAGAGATCACTGGTGCCTGTGCACTCACAGTTCTCTGGCTCTGAACTGATGGGCTCTTGCCTGGGTCAGGAGAATCTTGGGTGAGATTGAGATACAATCTAGACTTAGGGTCTAGCTCCCCTTGGTCTCCTTGTCTCCTTTCAGGTCTTTCCACTTCCTTGGGATTCCCTGACTAGACCCTTAACCCTGGTCATCTTCATTGCTTTTCTAGCACTCCCTGGACATTGCTCTTGCTCCTCCCAGTCTGAGTTGTCCGCTGAAAGTCTTCATTGAGCTTAGACATTTCTAAAAGAGGACAAGTGCATTTGATTTTAAGCAGCCTTTTCTTATTTCCTTTTCTAAATTTCCTAAGGAAATAAATGAAAAATATCTGCTTATCTGCTTGAGTGTCTTTTCTCAGCGGGTCTTTTTTTGATAAAAATAATCACAACAACATCAACAGTGTTTGAAAGCTAGAGCTCAAGGTACAAAAAGAAGAGGTCATTTGACTTGACAATTGTACAAACAAAGTGGTATTCTGAATGGCTTGAACTTTTAGGTTTAACTATCACTGCTAATTAAACTTGACTAAATTAAACCATATCATTTTCAAAGTCCCTTTGGGATGATTTCATGTTAATTCTAAGAAGAAGAAAAAAAGGTGGGGGATGAATAAAGAGAGTGGCTGAATTTTGCAGCTGGAAGGGACTGCAGAGATTCAGTGCCCAAAGTTTGAACCAGGGTCTTTTACCTCATCCTAAAATAGTTCTTTATACTCACTCTGAATTACAAATGAAGTTCACATTTGGGGCAGAAAATAAAAGTAGTGTGCAAATATCTCTTTGTTGCTCCTCTAAGCCTTAGAGTCTAAGGTGTTTGTTATGCAACTCAACCCCTCTTTTAACATATCAAGAATTTAGTCTTAAAATAGTTAATTCCAGAATCTCTTCAATCAATCAACAAGCTTGCATCAGGAGGAGCACTATTTCCTCTCATTTAAAATTTCAGATTCTGGGTGGGAAATATTCCCACTATGATCTCTGTTTTGCAGCTAAGAGAGAATCTCAATTCCCACACCATCCCTTGTGGAAGATAAGCGGACACTCCTTGTATTGTAAGCAACATCTGGAAATCATTGTGCAACTATTATTAGCTAATCATTTGAAGATCTCTGGTAGGAAAAAGGGAGAATGCTTTCTATTATCAAACTAAGCATACTGTCCAAACCTATGGGAGCAATGGATGAAATTCTTAATAATGAGAAACAGGTTTTATTATTACTAAAGGGTTATATAAGTATTCAGTTGAGCATACTTATAAATAAGGAAGCAGGTCCCCTTTCTTGCTCTTTCTCTTTCTCTCTCTTTTTCTCCCTCTCTCCCCTCTCTCTCTTTGCTGTCCTTGTTTCTAAATCAATTTATCAAAAATGAAAGTAAATATTAATAAGTAATAATAAATATTTGAAAGTTTACAATATATTTTTCAAGTTATATAATGCTCAGGAAATAGTGTTGTGTTGGCATTAGGATTTAATTTGATTATCAGAACAGCAGCACTCAGAAATTCAATTGGTAATGTTAAGCATAAACACAATAAGATATGCTTGATAGTTTTTTACTATAAATTATAGAGGATAACTGTTTTTGTCAACACTGTCTATTTTTTAGATTAAGTCTCTTGATTTTATTCATGCTTACAGTTAATAAGACATTGCCAGAAATACAAGATTGTTGAGGTTTTGTAATTTTGCCAATGACTCATAAATCATAACCATCTATGTTTTGATAATGAATACCTTCATTTTTTCACATTGAATGTTGTGTTAAACTTTAAAACTTACTATTGGAGTTGCAAGTATATGATCTAAGTAGGTCAAAGAAAAAGTAACAATCACAATCCATAATGTGATGGTTTGCTTCATAAATACAAGTATATCAGTCATTCTATAATTAAAGATTTCTAGACTCATTAGAATTCCTTTTACATGGGTTTTAAGATGTACAAGTAAAGTAAGTAAGTGTGATAAGTGGGAAACTGCTTTTGATTTATAAGTGGTTTACTTAGTAAAACAATGAAATTTTGAAGCCCTAAATCTTCTGACATTGTGAACATTTTGAATCATTGGATTAAGAACTGAAATCTACTGGATTTTACACATTAAAACTCGAAATATTTTATCATAATAGTTTATATCTGAGGGAATAGGTGTGTTTTTTTTTTTCAACACACCGAATATGCTGATACACATTTCTAATATGCTGAGAACTTATATGGCCACTAGAAAATGGCAAGTAAATCAAGTTTCAAAAAGAACCAATTATGTATTAAAGAGTAGAATATTTAGCATAATATTTATGTTTATAATCTTTAAAAATGATTTTTGAGCCAAGTAAGTTGTGCAAAAGCTAATTTATTATAACTATATTTAATGTTACCAGAAATACATTTGGAGTGAAGTGAATCAGAGTAATGAATGGCCTTGGGTGATGAATGTTTTGCTGAGCAATGATTTAGGGAGGCAACCAATGGGGGGAAAAGGGGATTACTTTGTCTACTGTTCCTAAAACTGACTGAAGGTACATATGCCTACGCACATACACACAAAAATATATGCTGTAGGAAGCGGTTATAGGGTTAAGCCTCAGACTGACCTGTGGCAGGATCACAAACAAGTTCATTTGGAGGGCATACCCCTCCCAGCATAATTAAGCCTGATCCTGTAACTGATCCCTAGATCCTTCCTGGGTAGCTAGTGGGCTGTGGGAGGGGCAGCAAGTGCTGCCAAAACAAGTGAAACTTACAAGAACATTGTTAATTGCCTTGTTTGTCCCTGATTATAAATAAAGCCTCAGCTTTGCAGTCTGGATCTGTTCTGTGGCCTCAGCCAGGCCCAGAAAGATCCACCCAGCCCCAGCTTTCAAATCTATCTCTGTGTCTCCTCTCTTTATATCTAATATTTCTCAATCCCTGGCCGCCTCCACTTAGAACCGGTTCGTTGATCTCTCTTTCCGCGCAGGACGCGGAAAAGGGAGATCCTCGCCATGTTTGGCCTCTGCCGCATCAGGCCCCTGCAATATGCATGTGTGTATGTGTGTGTATATGTACATATATGTATATATGCATGTGAGGATGCATGTGTGTACATACACATTCACACACAAACACATATATTTCACCTTCACCAATGCAGATCCAAATGAAAAGTGTTTATCTTCTTCCATTGAATGATCAGGCTTTATGTTGAGTTATGCATTTTTCCCCTTTAAATCTGTCTTTGACATAATTTCTTCAAATATTGTGAGGATAAGTGAACAAATTTCATTATGTCCCAGATTATTTATCCTCTTAAACACTGTCCTTAAGATGATAATCTCTTAAATACTAGACTGTTTTGCCTTGGTCAAAGTTTTTCCTTGCTCTTTTTCAAATACGTTAAGGATAATTAAAACTGTAAAAGTGTGAAATTTCATTATTATATAATTAGCTCCTTGTCAGGCTTCTTCTGTTTCTCTGAAAGCCAGTGATATGATCTAACCTAGGTATATTGCTACAACTATCCAAATGGTCAAGTGGTTTCCAACTGTTTGTCACTAATACATCAACCTTGAGTTCCTAGCTTTTATTTCTAATAACTTTTAGAATTTATTTAATTGGATGTTATAGACACTTGAAACTCATTTCTTCACAATCAGTCTCTTTTTAGGTTCCAGGACCCAATTCCAATATGAGGAAAGAAGTTTCCCTCACAGCACCAAGCAATTCTTGGACACCAATTTGAAGTCTAAGAATTTAACCTATATCTGTCAACAGGAAGATAGCATCAGATTCCACAGGTTATGGGTTCTGTGCTACAAGACAGACCCCTCTATGCCTTAAGACACCAGTCACAAACCCAGATTATTACCTGTGCTTCTGACTGATTTGCTGCAGTTTGGAGGTTCCAAGATCCCTTCTTCTTAGGATGCCAATCACAAGACTATGTTGTTACCTGTGCTTTTGACCAACTGGCTATAAATTAGAGATTCCCATTGTTTTCTCCTCCAGATTTGATTAATTTGCTAGAGTATCTCACAAACCTCAGAAAAATATTTTATTTAAAAGATCAGCAGTTTAGTATAAAAATATATAACTACAAAACAGCCAGATGAAAGAGATGTATAGGGCATGGTATGGGGAAAGGGCATAGAGCTTCTGTGACCTTTCTAGGCACAACACCCTCCCTGCATCTCCATGTGTTCAACAACCTGGAAACTCTTTGACCTCAACCTTTATGTTTTTATGGAGGCTTCATTACATGGGCATGCTTGATTAAATTATCGACCATTGCTGATGAACTCTTTCTCTAGTCCCTCTCCCCTCCCGAGTTGTCCGGTTTTAATGGCAAATAAGTAAATTTAATATTTTATCAAGCTGAAAGATGCTTGTATTTAAAAGATCAGTTCCAACTGGGGTGGACAGTGAAATTTTCACCGAAAATTTAGCATTTGATCTGATATTTCAAATTTACGTGGAAATTGAATGAATATATATGGAGAAAAGGCATTTTGTGTTTTTATGAACATAAGAAAAAGACTAACAACCTATTAAAAGAGTAGAGAGGCCTGGCGAGTGTGGCTCAGGGGTTGAGCATCAACCTATGAACCAGGACGTCAGAGTTCGATTTCCACATGCCCAGTTTGCGGGCTTGACCTCCAGTAGGAGGCATGCAGGAGGCAGCCAATCAATGATTCTCTCTCATCATTGATGATTCTATCTCTCTCTTCCTCTCTGAAATCAATGAAAATATATATTCAGATGAAATGAGTACAGTGAGCCTGGCCAGCATGGTTCAGTTGGTTGAGCATTGTCCAGTGTGTCCAGTGCACTGAAAGGTTGTTGGTTCAATTCCCTGTCAGGGCACATTCCCAGATTGTGGGCTGGATCTCCAGTAGGGGGCATGCAGGAGACTGCCAATCAGTGCTTCTCTCTCACATTGATGTTTCTCTCTCTCCGTTTCCCTTCCTCTCTCTATAAAAATCAATAAAATATTTTTAAAAGACTAGTGAGATCTAAATGTATTGGCAAAAAGTTAAAAAATAATTGGCAGGAAAAAAGAAAACTTTGATAAGTGTCCACTTTAACTCGCTACTGAGAAAACTTCAAAACATGGTTGCTTCCTATCTTCTACTCTTCTAGATATTTCATGAATGCACCAGGAGCCTCTAACCCTCTGTTGATTTCATTTCTTTCACTGAAATGTTCTCTCTCTTCTTTGACCTTCAGTACCAACTATACTACAAGCCGTATATATTCCTTTATCATTAAGAAACACTTATGTTTGAGGCAGTCACTGTGCTAGAAAAGGGCAATGCTAGAGGCAAGTGATACGGCAACTTCTTGGAATCTATAATGTACTCAAAAATATAAGGTTAATAATGAGACTGTTCCATTCTCAATTAGCTTGCCGCTTAAAAATAAGTGAATGTATAGAATTTCTATGTAAGCAGATTTTGTTATTATCTCAAAAGCTGCATCTTCTGTGATATTCCCAAGCAGGTGGGATGCATATAACATCCTTATCTCTTTATTTCACCAATTCTGCCAACAGAAGAACTGGCGAAGCCCTTACCTTATCCTTCTCTGTCAGGCAACATGTGTCTGTATCTTTCTACCCCCTATAAATTTAAGGAAAGGTCATAGATATGATCAGTAATATGTTGGTAAAAATAAAAATAAATAAATAAATAAGAATAAATACTAGTAAACAAGCAAAAAAACCTGATAGGTGTGCTCAGCAGTATTAAATAATGGTGAAAATTATGGACACTGAGAATGTAGACAAGACCATTGGAATTAGTTAGAATGACCATTGGTGGCCTTCTAGATATTAGTTTCAATAAAATGGTAGGCAGCTAAATCAGACCAAAAAGAGCTAATGACAAAATACAACCCACCATACTATAATCTAATCATGTGTTTCTAAAAATCACTATACTATAGAAATCAGAAGAATAAATTCCATATCACTTATAGAGAAAATGGATTGAGGATGATAGCAGTGAAACTTTCAAACAAAACAAAATAAAATAGAAAACTTTAGGACACTAATAAAATCTGTAGCATAATTTTAACCTTATTAAATAGACAGAAATATATAAATATAATGTATATTAAAATATATATGTAGTTAAATATATATAATATATACTACAATAAATATGACACTTAACCTTGAAAAAGACCTAAAATTTACTTGCAGAAGTGAGCATAAGAAGGGATGTAGCAGCTTAAGAGTTATTGTTAAGTGATGGAGGGAAGGTTATCTGAAATCAGACAGAAAGTTGTAATAGCATATGAGGCAACATACACACATTATGGACAGAGATACCTACAGATGTTCTCGTGTGTATGTGTGTGTGTGTGTGTGTGTGTGTGTGTGTGTGTGTGTGTGTGTGTTGCTCTGTGACTGGTTTCAGCCAGGTGCAATTTTTGAATTCATCTAGTGCTTCTCATGGACAAAATAATGCATATGCAAACAAAAAAAATCTGTGTTTTGCTCAAACAGTTCCTTAATATATCACTGTAATAGGAAAACTTTCCCATTTTCGAAACAAGCATTATAGCAGATCTGACCATAAGTGGTGAGAAAGTCTGATGGCTTTGGCAGTAAAAGGAAGGAATGAGAACGGATGTTACAAGAGTGTCAAGAGAGTGAGAAAGCTAGTGTTTAGAACAAGATGAAACCAAATTAAGAAGTACATGATTGATAAGGTCTTAAAATAAGCTATCCAGGGGAATTTGTGTTCTGCCAAAAACCAAAACCTGAACTACAGAAACCAAGTTCTAGTGATTGCATTTAAAAGAAGAAAGGATATGCTGAGACTCTATCAGGATTCTTTCTGGGTCCTTCAATCCCATTCTAAATTGGCACTGTGCTATACCTCCAAGTCAAACAATCCCTATAATAGAAAGCTGCCTGTATGGAAAATATTAAAACTTTTTTTCAAAACTTCCTTTTAATTCTCATTATGGGAATGTTTCTTTTCTTTTTGCTTTCTCACCCTGTGTCAAAGATGCTACATATTGACAAGTTTGGAATATCCTATTTAGCAGGAAACGCTATACTCAGTTTTCTTCTGGCTGCTTCCAGATCCATTTGAGCAGAAAAATAATGTGTTATCTCTCCCACATCTAGGGCTCTGTTAATTTCTGTTTTAATAAGGATAAAATATTTAAGCTAAGTGGGTAAAATATAGATGGAATTTCAGACATTGTTTTTTGGAAGAATCAGGAATCATAGAGACTTCTGGGAATAAAGAGTTTCCTACTTACCAAGGCCAATGAAGAAACATTCCTTTTTCGCTCCCCCTAGGAATTCATTTATCTGGAACTAAATAGCATAGAAAAAAGAAGCAGAGTGAGATTGACAAAACTTATTTGACAAATTTGACTGAGTCATTTCTCAGGAACGTATCTTGAGTCGTAAAGAAGATGAAAATCAGATCTCTATTTTAAGCTAATGGGGCCATTTGTTCCTGTTGCTAAATATCTCCTATAACAAAAGTTCCTTAGCTATAGCTGCAATATAGTATTCTGAAAGCAAAGCAATATTTTTTATGTAGGAAAATTATGAAAACTGATTTATTTAATTCAAGTAAGTGAAGAATAACACAGGGATCTAATACATTTTTATTTCTTTTAACAAGGTTACTCCCAAATATGCCTGTGTACTCTCAGGTTCCACACCAGCCCCAGCCAGGCATTTCTGTTGTTCAGAAACCGCAGCACTGTATCCCGAGTGCCTTCAGTGATTCAAGAGGAAAATTCTCTGACCCAGTTTGATTTTCCATATTTTGCTCAAGAGAATTTTCCTGGAAAGCCAGTGAAATGTACCTCTGATTCCCTTTTTAATGCTTTACTAAATAGCCCTCATTTATTTATTCATTGTTTCATTTAATGATTGATTAATAAGAACTATAGGCCTTATTTCCTTCATAATGATTATCAAGCATTTATTCTCTGTTCCAGTTTTTTCGCTTGAATATTTTAAGTGCCAGAATTAGTTTAGGAATAAATATATATATTTATTCACTTGACACTTGAACAACTTGTACAACCTGGATTTGAACTGCACAGGTCCACTTTATACACTGATTTAATTCAATAAATACTGTAAATGTATTTTCTCTTTCTTATGATTTTAATAACCTTTTCTCCAGCTTACTTTATTGTTGGAATGCAGTTCATAATACATGTAACATACAAAATATGTGTTAACCAACTATGCATATGATATCAGTAGGTTGTTAGTAGACAAGTTTTGGGTGAATCAAAAAAATTATATACAAATATTCAACTATGTAGGGTATCAGCACCTCTAACCCTCACATTGGCTGTTTAAGGGTTGTCTTATGTATATATAATGCATATTATATGTATTATATACATAAATTCATATATAAATAAATGTAAATTTTAAACAACCCTATCCTTAGAAAACATGAAAACGAGATCACAAAGCCCAGTGATTATAATGCTTAGTTATACTAAGGCAAACTTCTGCTCTTATAAAACATAGCAAATCTTTTGACAGGCACACTTATATATCTAAATCACTTGGCAGTATAATTCAAACACTACTCTAGTCATTATAAATGAAGTAGGATATAGGCTTATCAGAATATGCTAAATTCTTTTATACTGATAGTCTGTTTCAGCAAAAGCTCAATTTACTGTAAATTGGGTGTATTACAATAATGACAGAATAAGAGAAATATGCAAAGGAGCATTTGTCATAAACTGAATGACACCATGGGTGACAGCTACTCTTTTCCATTGAAATGTATTTTTACTAATATCATTGTTTGTTTTCATTTTTTATTTTAAAACCTCATGTTATTTTATAGGGAAAAAATTAAGTTTCCATTGCTGGAGAGCTGTTACTAATTCATATAATGACAACATTGTTTTCAAGTGATTTTTTAATAAAAAACTGAAATTAGTGTTTGTTATATTACAAGGTACAGAGGGAATTTATCCTAGATGTTATAGCTACATTATAATTATGTTACAATAATTGTGTATATTTCAAATCTGAGAAATCGTACTTGTCATCTGAATATGAGTTTCCAAATAATGAAAGTTGCAAATCAGATAATAAAAATAACTGCTGAAAGTTACCCTCAAGATAGTTGTATCTTGTCTCTCCAATAATCAAGATTTACTCTACTTCACATAACAATATCTCTAATCTATAATAATAAAAGCGTAATATGCAAATCGACTAAATGGCTGAACAGCGGGAGGACCATCCAGACGACCTTCCGGATGACCTTCTGGATGAAGCCAGGGCTGCAAGGGCCGAGCCCCTTGCACGAATTTCGTGCATGGGCCTTTTATACTCCTATATGAATAGGAAATGTTAGATCAGGTTATATCATTATCTATATTATATTTGTACTGGATTTCTTATAAATCCAGTTTTATTCTCTGGGATACTAAGCATTTTTATGAACTCCTAAGTAGAAATGAAAAAAACACACACAAAAAAACACACACAATAACAACCGGAGTTGAGACTAGAAAATTGTTTGAGTTTAGTGGAACCTGAAACATAATCTGCAAACCACGGTTCCTCTTCATTTTATGTATATTTCAAGGGAAATTTAATTCAGATGTTTCTGATTAATGTACTCTTAGCTCATCAAACTTATGCAAGAGTTATTTGATTTCCAGGAAGCCTTTTTCTTTGCAAGATATTTTCCTGTGTACAAGGAAGTCTAGTTTTGCATGTGTTAGATAGTATACAAAACTGGAAACACTTCTGATGCTTTTTAAAAATGTGTCTGAGTCATACTTTTATTTGTCTTCTTATAAAAGCAGTAAAGGAAAATAACTGATATACTAGAAGTGACTTAATCAAACTCCCAAAATTAGGAAAATAATTTGTGAATTTACATTACACTGAACCATATGATCTTTGACTGCAAAATGGCTAACATATGTTAGGAGAAGTAATGGGAATAAATTGAACCAAGAGTCAAGGGATCTGGTTTCTAACCTCAGTTCTACCGCAGACTTTCTAGGTGATTTTCAAAGATTCATATCCTTTCATTTTTATCTATAAAATGAAAGGGTTGGATAACATGACTCCCTCAGAAACGATTCTTAAAGGCCTGTCTAATTTCTGAATTTAGTATGTGTTTTATCAATAATAGAATATGTAGATAGCTGTGCCTCTAAATATCACCCCTAAAAAATCTGCTTTATCTCAACTAATGATCTTAAGTCACTTAAATTTATACAAAAATTCATTTTGGTCAAAATTTACTAACAAAGTTTCACAAAGATATTTTCTTTAATATTTTTCTGTTACCTTACTTTTATAAAAAAGAAGCAAAAAATATGACAAGGACTGAATTATCCATTGTTATTTTTGTAGATTAAACTATGGTATTTACATATGACTGTATATAACTATCACATCAATGCTCATTACATGAGAATTAATATAGCAATGATTATCCAAAAACACTGAAAACTGAGCTTATTTTATTAATTGTGATAGTGTGTGTTATGCTTCAATAACAAATAGACCTCATGTCACATTGGCTTTAGGCAAAGATAGGTTATTACTTGTTCACATTACATGCCCTTTTGGGGTTGTCTGGATGCTTTGTTCCAGCCTGTCACTCAGGAACCCAGGCTAATGAATACTTCAACTCAAGATTTTTTTTCACAATCATAACAACAGTGAGAAGGACATAACAAATCACTAACTGGTTCTCAAACTTTTACAGAAGGTGACATATAACTTCTATTTACGTATTAGTGACCAATTCAAGTTATCTAGTTACACATGAACTTCAAAAGGTTGAGGATGCACAAGTCTACCATGTGCTTAGGAAGCAAATGAGAAATAAAGAGTAGACAGTATAAATGACTTCCATAGATACACAAACACTCACACCACACAAATTTAAAGTCATATGCAATGATGTAGTGTAGCAGGTTAATTAAGAAAATGAAATTGACTAATTTTAGATTTTGAAATCAAGAACTGAAAGTTTTTTTCTAATTAAAATAATTTAAAAATCATATAGTTAGATATCCTGTAATCTCTATTCAAAATGTTAATTATCAAATGGTAGAGGAGGGGGGAGGTTAGAGAGTAACCAAAAGACATGTATGCATGCATATTAGCATAACCAATGGACACAGACACTGGGGTGGTGGGGGCTTACACAGGGTGGGAATGACTGTGGGGGAGTGTCAATTGGGGAAAAAGGAGACATATGTAAAACTTTAAACAATAAAAAATAATAATAAGTGTCTTTACTGAATTCAAAATATAAAATTGTATTATCTTTAATTCTAAAAATTACCATTTTTATCTTATATAATAATAGAGAAATATGCAAATTATCCAAGACGCCTTCATGGGTAACCACCCAAGGAGCCGGTGGGTGTGGCTGCATGCTCCTCGAGACCGGGGGACGGGAGGCTGCGTCAAATAAAATAAAATGTGCTCACAAGCACAAACATCCCAGTAGATAACTCAATGCAGGTTATTGTGTAATCACAATGATTACACAATAAATCACAATGATTACACATTATTGATTACACAATAAACTTATTTTCACTGGAAAAAAAAATAACATCTTCATTTAAAGATGCCCCAGTAAGGCTGCTGAGACTTTCATCTGTCCCTTCCTACACCGAAGATGACAGGGTTCAAGGAGGAAGGGCTCCAGTTTCGTTTTTTCAGTGCCCAACTAGGAGGCCTCCCTGGGCCGGCTCTCCCCTCGGAACCCTGAGCAGGATGGCACTCCGCTCTGGTCCAGGAGCCCTGAGGGGAGGCAGAGCGAAGTGCTTTACCTCTGGGACCCCGCTATACCTGGGCGTCTAAAAATCCACCTCCTAGGGTGACTGCGCAGCAGCCAGGCCTGGTGAGCTATGGAGAGGGCAACCTACCCATGTGGATGTGTACACTGGTGGAGGCCCCGCAGCTGCCATAGTTGAAGTCATCCTTGATGGAGGACCGGGGATAGTGGGGATCGGAGTCGGCCATGTCGGCAATGGAACCCCATCTTCCCACTAAATGACTAGAGCACATGGACCTCAAGGGTCCTTGATCACTTCCTGAGCAGCAGTCAGCCCGGACCAGGGATCAAACTCAAAACCTAACAGGTGCCCTGACAGAATGGAGCCCAAACCTTTGCTGTGGCGGAGGAGCTCGGCCCACAGCAGGCCCAGGGCACCCAGAGGGGTTTTGCTGAGGGGCCCTGACAGGCAGCCGCAGCGCAGCGGGTTAGACCCTCCTCCTGACACAGCAAGGCTGCGGGGTGGATCCCTGGTCAGGGCACAGACAAGAAGCAACCAAAGAGAGCATGATCAGTGGAACAACACACTGGTGTTTCTCTTGCTCCCTTCCTCTCTCTAAAATAATCAATCAATAAAAATTAAAATTAAAAGTAAACCCTCTGGCTTGCAGAGTTGCTAAAACAGTTAGAAAGTGAAGTCCCATCTCTTCCTGTTCATTCAACAAATATTTCATACGCTCCTTCAATAATCACACTGGCGATGGGTGTTTGTTTGTTTGTTTGTTTGTTTGTTTTGGTTAATCCTCACCTGAGGATATTTTTGCATTGATTTTTTTTTTTTTTTTTTTTTTTTTTTTTTTTTTACAGAGAGTGGAAGGGAGGGAGAGAGACAGAAACTAATGTGAGAGACATCAATTGGTTGCCTCTTGCTGAATCCCCGACCAGGGCCCGGGATTGAGCCTGCAACCCAGATACATGCCCTTGATCGGAATCCAACCCAGTACCCTTCAGTCCGCCTGCAGAAGCACTATCCACTGAACCAAACCAGCATTTTGTTTTTTCTTTTTAAGTCCTCCTCTAAGGATATGTTCTTTTCATTGATTCTAGAGAGAGAGGAAGGGAGAGGGAATGAGAAAGAGAAACATCAATCAGTTGCCTAAGCAATTCGACAGGGATGGAACCCACAACCTGTGTATGTGCCCTCACCTGGAATCAAACCCCATGACCCTTTGGTGCGTGGGAGGACACTCTAACTACCGATCCACACTGACCAGGGCCTGGAGGTACACTTAAGAATGTTTTTTCAGATCTGTCCTGGCCAGGTGGCTCAATTGGTTGGAGTCTCAACCTGTGCACCAAACGATTTCCTGTTGGATTCTAGGTTAGGGCACATACTTAGGTTTAGGTTAGATCCCGCTGGGTCAGCAGGTGCAGAGGCAGCCTACTGGTATTTCTCTGTCACATGGATGTTTTTCTCTCTAAAAATCAATTTTAAAAACATTTTAAAAACATCCTCAGGTGAGAATTAAATATATATATATATATATATATATATATATATATATATATATATATATTTTTTTTTTTCATATCTAAAATTTTATTTGGTTCTTTTTAAAATTTTATTTTTCATTTACAGTTCACATTCAATATCCTATCCTAATATGCAAATCGACCGAACGGTGGAATGATGGGTCATGGTGAACTGACCACGGGGGCAGACGCTCAACATGGGAGCTGCCCCCCAGTGGTCAGTTCGCTCCCACAGGGGGAGCGCCGCTCAGCCAGAAGCCGGGATCATGGCTGGCGAGTGCAGCAGCAGTGGCAGGAGCCTCCGTGGCAGCACTAAGGAGCAGCGAGCTGAGCGGTAGGGAGCAGCAAGCAGGAGGGAGATAAGGAGTGAAGGGTCCCAAACTGCGAGAGGGCACAGGCCGGACTGAGGGACACCCCCCACCCTCAGTGCATGGATTTCATGCACCAGGCCTCTAGTATTTCTATAAAATCCTTTTTCACTTAACAGTGACATCTACGGATTTAGAAATATTTACCACAATATTAAATAATAATTAAAATTCCACTTATTTTATATATATCATATGTACTTTATTTATACACTTGTGTCCCAGTGCACAAATCCGTGCACATTGAAAGGAAATTAATTAGAAGAAATATTTTAATATCACTATTTGCCCTTTCTCTATAATAGAAATGTCAACCAAATTCATGATCAACAATGGCAGATTGAAACACACGCATGCAATTGGCGCCAGTGAGAGCTTTATATGTATCGCACAACTTACCCTTTGATATATATATAGAATAAACTTGCTTAATTAGACCTGCTTTCTGATGTAGCTAAACTTTTTCCAGCTCATTGAAGCACCCCAACTTTTCTTTCAGGTAATTGTCAGCAACACAGAAGTAAATATCAGCATGAAGCAGATTATTATTGTAGATCACGCAGGAAGAACAAAGGGTAAAATATTTAACTACAGCAGTGTTTGACTATATTCTGCGCAGTGAGGAAACCTGAAGTCATTTTCAAGGCCCACCATTTCTTACTTCTTTTCAGTTGGGTCAAGTTTCTAAGCTTTCTAAATCTCTGTTTTCCAGCTAATGGAAAGAAAATAGGATTCTACAGAGTCTCCTATCTACCTACTCCAGGACTTCTGTGAGGATCAAATGAGATGAGGCACAGGAAAACGCTTCACAGACATTTAGTTAAAATGTGAAATGTTTGCACCTGGCTATAAAGCAAGTCGTGTTTCTGGGCTGAAGAAACTCAGAGGCTAGTTGCTAGGGAGAGGAAGCCTGGCGTTGCTATGTGACATTATTACCTGGCGCCCACAGTGACCATTTCTGAGCTGGGCTGGACTATGGGCCGCATTTTGCACCATCGGGTCTCAGCAGTATTGGCTGTGATTTGGTGCAGTGTGATGTTGCTCCAGGGTGGTGGAGGGGCCTGTGTCCCACTTGGGGGAAGTCGAGTGTTGCTTTGTGGGCACCAGGTTCATAATACCATTTCTCTGTGCGCATCATAGCAACTCCTGCGTTGAGCATCTGCCCCCTGGTGGTCAGTGTACATCATAGCGACTGGTTGGACAGTCAGACACTTAGCATATTAGCCTTTTATATATATATGCTAGAGGCCTGATGCACGAAGATTTGTGCAAGAATGGGCCTTCCTTCCTCTCGCTGCCAGCACCACCTTAGCTCTGGCCAGAGCCGCCTTTCCACCTTTCCGCCTTCCCACGCTGCCCAGAGGCCCAGAGAGGCTGGGGTGGTGTGGAACGCCCCAGCCGCTCAGCGCCTGTGTATGCAAATTAACCCGCCATCTTTGTTGGGTTAATTTGCATACTCACTCCTGATTGGCTGGTGGGTGTCAAAAATGTATGGTCAATTTGCATCTTTCTCTTTTATTAGTGTAGATAGATATCATACATATTCTGTGCCAAGAGTTAATCAAAATTATAGATTAGACCTGCTTTCTGATGTAGCTAAACTTTTTCCAGCTCAGTGAAACAAAGAAGCAGGCAAAACCTCTTTGTCCCCCAAAAGAAGCAGTTTATTTTGTATTGTCTTTACTTATGTATCTTAAAGTATTGATTTATTGCTCAGATTTTGTGGCTCAGTGGTTGTGCATTGACCTACAAACCAGTAGTTCATGGTTTGATTCCAGTCAGGACACATACCCAGGTTGCTGG